>NC_080640.1:15633345-15972511 GCF_027579445.1 Ammospiza nelsoni
AAAGTGAAATGGACCTTTAGTTGGAACTGGGTCTCAACTTTCCACCTCTAAATATCTTACCTGTAAGTCTGATAAACAATGTCACATAACACAGTGTCTATAATATTTTACTTAAAAAAAAAATCAAAACCAAAGAGTAAGTGCCAAAAATAATAGCAGAGTCAATGCACTAAAATAAAATGAGAAAATATACCAATGTGCATTTTATCTGAATCTTACATTTTGGTGCATATGTATTATGCTAGTCTTAATTACACAGCCATGATAATTATTCACAAGTCTCCAGTCTCCCTCCAACACACATAATGAATGAGCTTGGGAATGAATCAAAATAGTGCTTGGAAGAGGTCTGATTATCTCCAGGACAGATGCCTGTGTCACTTACTCCAGGAGATGGCTGAGTTGTCATATATGCATCACCAAATTCCAGGAAGGCAAAAGTAATTTTGAAAGTTATCTTATTTATGAAACAAATATTACTTAGCAGTACTGAAGTACTGACACATTTGTAACATTTGAAATAAAAAGAACTTTTTCCAATTTGTTGTACCCTGTAACATGGTAGGCTTTGCTCTGATCCCTTCAGTCTCACAGCAGGGGCATGTAAGGGCAGGGCATACCCAGCACTACTCCAGGTCCCTCCCAGTAGATACACAAACCATGTCTTTACTGCTGAGAGGGAAAGATAGAGAATGAGAAAAAAATATATAACTTCATCACAAATGACAATGTCAAGATCAAATCTATAGCTAGGACCATAACAGGTGAGAAGTGGATCTTAATACAGCCTGATTTCCTCATTAACTCTCAGCTTGAACAGTAGCCCAAAGTAATTGGAACTAATGAACTAAAAAAGCAAATGGCTGACCTATCCCATGGCAGAGACATCGACAACACGCATCTTGCTCCAAAACCTGATGCTGTATCATTTTCTTCTGACTCTGCAGAGGATTATGGCAGAAAAGACACTTGAGCATGAATCATTAAAGTACAGTTACAAAGGGACAAGTTTTTACCCTAAGAATGCATGTCAGCAATCTCACTCATGGTGCCCAAGCCCAGCTATCATCCATCATCAGAATCCTTAACCATGAAACACAAGGTTGCATGTTTAAATCCTTGCTGCCATGGTCATCTACATCCATACCATAAAATACACATGGAGTTGAGAGACACCCCTCAGCTGCATATTTTTCACTGTGCAAGCAACAAATCCTCAGGCATCTTGACCTTCCAAAGACACACTTCCCTGGGTCTACATATTTCAGTTCACTGACTTCCTACTAAGCTTCCTATATTCTGAGCACTATCTCAGTTCCAGTAATTTATTTCAGTGCTCTTCATTTTCATGCTGCCCTAGATTTTTCAGCTTTCTGCACCAGTATGTGGCACAACACAACCCAACTCTGCTGAGCAACAAGATGGCTTCAACTCACAGGAATATTAACTGTTTCCAGAACACCACAACTCCAGTGAGGCTCCCAGGAGTCATCAGAGCCTGTGACACTACATGTAGTATTTTGATCAGAACAATGAGATCTAGGGAACAGCTAAAACTCTTATGGCTTAAACAACTTTCCTATCAATGCAAACTTCTTCACAGGGGTCACTGCTGTGTTATTTTATTTATCCATAAACCTGGATTTGGCTGGACAGGATTGCTAAGCATTGCCAACAACAGCTGAAGTCAATGGAAGCACAGCTTTGAATAAATACAGGGTAAAGTGCCAGCACTGTTTCCAACAGGGCTCACTCACTCTGTTCTAGCACCTGCAGCACAGGTAGTTACTAAGAACACAAGAAAAACAAGTTTGTCTTGTTTCAGTATCTCAATCCAAAATAGCAAAAACAACAACTGCAAAAAAAATAAAATTCTGAAGTTTAGCTTGGGACATGCTCAACATGCCATGATGGTGCACATGAATGATCACATCCAGCACACTCTAAAGGCTCGCTGGGCAGTCCTTCACCTCTCAGCTTCAGGTGGATGCCCAATCCCACTTGCATTCTCAGAGAAGTTTTAAAAAGTCTTTCAAAATATAGGAAATCTGACAATATGATCACATGTTAAAGTAAAATTATCACTGTCCAAAAGGATTTTAAAAATTGTACATAGCAAATGTTACTTCCTTTGCAGCTTGGTGCTGGAATGCTGCCAACAACATGACTGACAACCCAGATACACAGAACTAGAACAACCAGAAATTTCAGTAATTCTTCCTTATATTGGATTTAGTAAAAAATGAAATAAACCAAAACAAATTAGAAGACATAAAATGTAGCTAGAATGGAGCAATACGGTAAATTTGTCTATGCCCATAATGAGGTATAACTACTAACACCAAGTCTTAATGGAATTTTATTTGAATTCCTCTTTTTTTTAACCTTTCCTGTTAATTTTTAAGGTGGATTTATTGTGTTCATTTACTGGAACAAATTGGGGAATGTTTTCTTATGTTATTGTTGCTCTTGGAGTGTGCACAGAACACATCAACTTCTTATACATTTGTCATTTTTCAAGATTACCAACTGTAGCAGATTTTATTTTCTTAGGTGTTCAGAAGTTCACTGGGCAAAAGGTGAATTTTTTAAAGCCTATTTAGAAGGCTTATAAGAAAAATAAGGAAAACTAATACACATATAAAATGATATCTTACTATATAAAGATGATGGAAACATTTCTATGTAATCTGAAAAATATTTCAAAACTCTAGTTAGTTAGTCATCTTTTGTGTGTTATATAAACTTTTATAGTTAACATGCAAGAACTCAGACTGAATCCAAAAGCCTTGAAAACTTGACCTACTCAAGCAATTTTTCCAGAAAGAAAGGTAAAGTTGTATTCAAACTTTAACAGCCTATAAATTCTGAGTTCTAAAATCTTTTAGTGAAATGTTTGTAATTTAAATTTTCAGATTAACTAAAAAGCACAGAAATATGAAGAGATACAATCACAATCATCATTATACAGAATTACAAAAACTAATGAAACTATATTATTTGGTTCAAATGCCCCTTTACTTTGCAGTTGAGATTCCCTTTTTGCACACCCCTAATGTAAATGTTCAGAATATATGGAAGAAAGTTCAGCCTTTATAGCTATCACACTCACTAAACTTGACTATCCTGTCAAGTTCCTGAATATTCAATATTTGCTTGCAAAGTGGAGGCAGAAAGTCCTTCAATTTACACTGCTTTTTCCTAAAAACAGCTGATAACTTAGTTCTTCTTCCAGTACACATTTTTATAACATGCCAAGCATGCTGTTTACATGATCACTACTGTTATTTCTGCATTCAATGGCAGTCAAGCACCAAGAGTCAAATGCTCCAATGGGGAACACCATCTTTTACTTTGCTTCCATCTTTGCAAACAGAAATATGATCATATAATACAATTAATATTTCAAGCATCATCTTTTGCCATGAAAGCAATTGAACAACATATTTTAAAAACCCAAACAAAATCCCCACAACAACAAATAAAAAAAAATCAGAAGAATCAACAAAACATCTATTCTTTTTACAGCCATTACACTGCTGTAGGGAATGATCTGCAGACAGTACAACTGACTGAACCCTCAGTGACAGGATTTATGTTTAGTCATATTTTGTTCAATGTGATGCTTTAGATAAAAATCTGCTCATCAGTCCTGCTGCTGAATGCATCTCAAAAAGCTGATGTATCCACTTTCTATTATAGTTCCTGATTCCAGTAACAAACAGTTCTAACACTTGTAAAATATAGGATTAAAGTAGTTATACCCAAGATGACCATCAATTCACAAAAACAAGCAAGTGAAAAAAAAAGATGTCAGCAGCAGAATTTACAAGCCCATTCATTATACCCTTGAGCTATTAAAATGACATAATTTAACTGGTTCATTGGCCTGCTGTGCAAGAGTTCAGCACTGATAAGTCACCTTTGGGCTTCTACCTCTCTGCTCAGTAGAATGCTGCCTGTGTCCCATTGCAAGGAAAAAGTAACATTGACCTAAGAAATCCTTGCCAGACAAACCAGCACAAGTGCAAACCTCAAATCACAAAATGAAAGCACTGCAGAGATGCAAAGGAGGAGGGACTACTGGGGAGGCTACAGCTCAATAATCCCACTCTGCAGGCTGGACCACAGAATGTAAAAGACAGAAGAGACATGTGGTATAAGGAAGCTGTTGTCTCAAAGATTTACAGTCTGTCTGTGGTATGAGAGCATAATGAGACAAAACGGGAGACAGAAAAGAACACCAGCAATCACTGTCAAACAGATCTCTGCACACCATTGCCCAGTGGCTTCATTTGCTATGGCCACCAAGCAAAGGAGACTCAAGGATTTCTCTGAAACTGGTTTTGTCTACAGTTACTGATCATCAGTGACAAGGAATATATTGGTAAGAGGGGAATGAAATGTTTAAGCATGCTGACAAATAAAATATTGTCTCTCACCCTAAATCATAGTGCTTTTAAGAAAAATGCAACATAACATCTAACTGGCACATTCCATGTCACATTCCTGTTCCATTTCTGTTGTGCTCAGGAAATAGTGCCTCCTAACAAAAATCTTGTAGGTGTCAGAACTCCAGCAGCTATTTCAACAAAAGAGAGATACCACATTTCATCTGCTCACACAGGACAAGATCCTCTCCTACCTAAAGGTCTGGAGAACTTAGAGAGGACAGTCATGCTCCATTTGAGAGGAGGAAATGGTACAGTGGGGATTGTTGCTCCTGAGGCCTGGGGGCACTGGGCTATTCACCAGTATTTACTCACAGACCTAAAGCAGGCCAGAAACACTGGCAATGAAAAACAGCTCCCAGAGAAGACAAAGAGGTGATATCACCTTTGCAGTGTGATGTCACTTTGCATCCAGCAGGATTTAAAGAAAAAATTTAACCTATTAGTTGCAATAATGCTTTTAATTATTAATTACTTATGTGAACTACCCAAATCCTAACTTTATACCATTATATAGCATGATTAACATGCATGATAATTGTGGCATACAACAACCCACTCTGCCACATTCTTCCTAAGGGGATTGAGAATAGTCAGGTAGCAACTCCTGCCCATCCTAGGACTTTATCAAGGACATAATCAGTCACAGAATCCCAAAGTGCCTCAGACACCTTCATGGAAAGGAAATAGAACTACAGGCTTTCTCAAGCTGTGCACCTACTTCTAAACACGAGTTGAAAACTCCTGTATAGCCAGTGAGATACAAGGCAAACCTTTTCCTGAAGTGTCATTATGTCAGAAACTCTAATTAAAAAATATTTGCTATTACATATTTGATTGTCAGCAAAATTACCAAAGGCTGCATATGTGCAACTGAACAAGCAGGAAAGAGCACACAGCAGCAATCCAAAAACCACTTGTAACATCAAGCTCCACTTAGAGGAAGGAAGGACAGAAGCAGAGCAAAAAAAATCCCACTCCAAGATTATGTTTTAATTAAAAGCAACTCTTCAGATCAACTATATGCAAGCAATTCCAATTCAGATTAAATTTTATAAATAATTTTTCAGTGGCAAGTACTGAATCATCCCACATATGAAAAAAAAGTTCAATTTAATAACAAATTCAGAATTAATTTATTAAATATATTACCGTCATAGGATAATATATTAAAATAGTAACTGAATAATGCTATGCATACTTCCATCTTTTATTGCCTAAGGGGCCTAAAGGCATAGAGGATATGAGGAAAAGAATAACTAATATAAAATGCCTGAACACTTACATTAAAATTCTTTAAAATAACCAGAATAAAAAATTCTTCCCCTTAGATAAGAAGAGGCCATGAGCAGTTGTGTTGTCAGGTAGGTGTTATGCATTCAAATTACTGCTGCACATTTGGACTTAATTAAAATAATTCGGAAATCACTTACAAGACACAAGTGTGAACAGCCAATTAACCAAAAGGAAACCTTCTTTATGCAGAAATTGAAAACCATATTCATAGGAGCAGGAAAAGCACTTTCCTTTTACATCATAAGAGCTATACTGATTAGCACATGGCAAATTTAGTAAAGATTGCTACAGACAGGAAAAATGTCTTGAGATAAAAGCCTATTTGATTTGCAACAGAATTCTTTTTTTTTTGCACAGAGTAATAAAAACTGACAGGCACCTTAAGAAAATATTGCTACAAGGAAAGAACCAGGATGTTCAGCCACTTACACATATTCAGGGAAACTGTGAAAAGGTCAGCATGAATACCACGGACAACAAATGTCTAGAAGAAGTCTAGGAAGACTGAGAAAAAAAAAATTAAAACACCAGAAGTCAGGAGAAAATAATGTAGCCTCCATAACTGCTTTTCACATTGATAGAGGAAAATCAGGCAAACAGGGGTAAACAAAGGAGACAGATAAATAGTAAGAGAAAGCAATATCACCTATCCAACTCAGTACCTGATGAGGAGCATGGCAACATTGTAATCAAAAGGAGCCAGAGTCGGTAAGGCAGTCAGTGGAAGCACTAAAGCTAGTCCAAATAATAATGTCAGCACTGTGTGTATCTGACTAGAAAAATAAAAATCAAAGAACTGCAACAACTGAAGCAGAATATGAAACTATAGATGACAAACACTGTTTCTAGTTTTTATGACTGAAATGCAAGGATTTTGTCTCTTGCAAAGCACAGTGCAGAAATAACGTAGCATTATGCATTATTGACACAATACCCTGGAAAAGGTGGTTCCTGCTTCTTGAAAGAGTAGGACATGGCTGATCTAACAAGGACTTCCACAGAGCATTTCACATGCTGCTACAGGCAAAGTGACCACACAAATGGAAACAAAAAAGTAACCTGTGCAATTGAGGTAAGAAAGAAAATGGCAAAACGGGAAAGAACTGCTAGTGCTCAAGAGAATCTGCTAAAGTATAAATAATGCAGTTTCTCAAGGGTAAATCTTGAGACCAGTTTCTTTGAGATCACTTGAGATACTTGAAATGAGTAATATTGGTTATTGAAGTAGAAACATAATAATAATATTTACAAGACATCATCAACCCTGAAGAGAGAAGCTCATCATACAAAAAGAGCTGAAGAATTGCAGCAAAGCAGACTGATACTTAATAGCACTAACTACAAGGTCATGACCTCAAGAACTCAATCTTCACCATCAAGTAGGACCTCATCAATCAGTAAGAGTGAGACAGAAAACAGAAATACTGGAGTTTTTTAGTTGATTTCTGGACAATTATAAACCACATATATAAATGTTATATGTGAAAAGGTAAACAAAATTGTAGGTTGTATGAAAAACGATGCATTTCATATGGTTGCCTTTTGAATCTGTACATGCCTGTATTCATAAAAAAAGTTATTTTCATTGTGGTTGTCCTTTCAAATAAATTCTCCTTGCTCTACATGTCCAGTGGAGCCAAGGACTGAGCTATATTTTGAGACATTCACCAGTTCATGTTTATATTTGAACAAAGCTACTGTGCAAGCAAAATGATTTGCAAGAAAACTTTCCAGTTCCTATACAAAAGTGAAGCCTTTAAAAAAACCTGTAAAATTAACTACAATCCATTTTCAAGTGGTTTTGAAAGGCATACACAACAGCAGGTACTTCTCCCTTGCCTGGCAAGAAAAAAATGTTATGTAAGTAATCTACGACTTTGTAAAACCATGTCAGAAGAGTGTGTTTCTGTTTAGACAAGGGAGGTGAGACTGTCTGCAGAAACTTGCATCAAAACATCACCAGTAAAATCTGCTGAGAATTATGGCTGATTTATTTACTCAGAAGTCACAGGTACAGCTTCACGTACTAGCAACCAAAAGCAGCAGGAGCCACCCACCTGAGGACCCTTACCACTAAATGTTCAATCTGGTCCAACCTTTTCAAGATTTTATTTGCAGAAATTCTCACCCGCAGAAAGTGCATGGGCATATGGTCATGTTGCATTGCCATATTTGAACATGCCACAGCTCCCCTCCATTCTGTACTATAAAAGTCCTACTTTTTCTGGTTCCTGATTTTGTTTTCTCTACTCTCTTGTTCTTTCTTGGTCTTCCTGCCACACAGTCAGCTGCTACTTCAGGCTTTGTGAGTTTTAAGAAAAACCCTTTCATTTACTGTCAGAGGTCTCACTGTTCTCAATTTTTTTTCTATTGTCACAGAAAGAAACAATACCATCCTGGAGAGAATACATGAGCAAGAGAATTATTTCGTGAGGTGAAATAATTAGATCAGACTGTTGTGGGCATCATGATTCAAAACTAGAAGTTATCTTTATAAGTAGTTAAAAAAATGTCAAACCCACAAAGAGTGCTATGAACATTTTACACAGTTGGTTATTACACACCTTAACATTTGCTAAGCACATCAATGGATGACAGTAGATTTGCTTATAAGCCATCTGTTAACGTGCTAACAATCAGTTAATACATAAATAATTTGTTAACCCTTTACAAATGTTAAGGTCATGAAGTAAATGGGAGTAACATTAGCTACCTCCATGTTAATTCATTAATGCTTTAAACTCATCTGTTTCACAAAGCAAGATACTTCAGCAGAATGAAGCAGCAACTTTCAACAAGGAATTAGGATATTTTCATTTAATCCAAAACAATATTTAACCACTAAAGTGTTTTAAAACAAAATGTTTGCTCTATTTATTTCAGCAATTTTGAGAAGAAGCTACAATTCCAAAGACTTTCTTTAGGAAATTAGTCTTACTTGCAAAAAAGAGCCTCAGTCAAAGAATAAAACCCAGAGAGCTTTGGTGGGTGAATTTCTTTGTTGTCTGACATTTCTCATTAAATGATCAGCTTTAAGTTGCCTACAGTGTTGCCAAAAATAACTTTTTAGGATGAATCTTTTTAAGCTGAGCACCTTCACAACAATTCTACATCAGAAAGGTGAATTTCACAAGAAAATCCATTTATGGCTATGACATAAAACAAAATCATATATAAAAAGTCCATGAAAAAGCCATAATGAATGCTTTTCTCATTTATGTCAGAAGTGGTTCTTTGTCAATCTGTGTGAAAATCCATCCCAAGCCATACATTTTCAAAGCTCAGTTTGGGCATGGGGAAAGAAAATCCGTTCTGCATGTTCAGACTAAGTTATCACTTGGTTAAAATGTCTAAATTTCTAGAATTCAGAACTTCTAGCCAGTATTTCTGAAAATTCCATTCTCCTTGAATTTGATTAAACCTACTTTTAAAACCCCTCACGCTATTAATTTTGCACAGGACTAAGTGAACACAACTACAGGGATTTATTGGGCTTTCCTCTGTAACCTGAAGCTTTGACACTGAAAGTGGAATAGGGGAGGCCAACTCAAATGAGAAGCCTCATTGAAAAAAAGAATCAAAATTCAGGAGTAGGAAGAAATAGATGTTTGAAAGCAGCTGAACAATTCAAGGGTGGATAAAACAAAGAAAATGGGCCATGCCCACTGAAACCTATTGACAGTGCTCTGTACACATAATTTTCATTAACCTTGTTAAATCAAGAACAAAGAACTATAGAGTTGATCAAAAGCTTCTTAACTTGGGTGATGAATCATGTGAAGTTTATCATTCTAACATGCAACAGAATCTGTGTTTTGCTTAAGTGGTACATTTAGACTCCAGGAATTTAAAAGAAAACTGTTGCAAATTCTCACAAACAGAAAAAAAATCATTAGGAAGAGCAGGAGTAATTCTCCAGAATCTTGAATATGCACAGAGAAAAACATACACAGTTGAAGGAAAAGTTGGTATCAAAGAAATTAAATATTTTGCTTCTTTTCTCTTCCCTGATGAAAAATTCTTAATTCCTGAGTATTTGCTATGTAGCGTGAACCGAATATTTTCACAGGAGCCAATTTGTTGTCTTCAATTTTTCATGCCTAACTTGAGATTCACACAAACAGCAAACTTAAGAGACTGCAGTGGATGTTCTGTGTTCAAAGACCTATTTTCTAAATATTTCAGAAAAAAAAACTATGATTTTTTTAGTCTTCTCAGATTGAGCATTGAGAAGAAAATGAATTTCCCAAACTCTGTGCACCTTATTTACCTCTGCAGAATGGACTTCATATCATGCCTTCTAACACTGTTGTGACAAAGCTGATCAGTATCTACCCTGATTAGCACAGTGCTTCTCTCCTATAAGATCTTAGAAAAATTGACAACTCTGTCTCTGGAATGAGCTTGAGAAACATGCAATAAAGGGACAAAGCCACTTTTCCACAACAAGGAGGAAAAGGAAGACATCAATTAATTGTGATTTACAAATCTACTCATAGCTTGTAGGAAGACAGAATCATATAACTGAAACTTAAGGAAATGAAAATGTTGACCAAGTCTGAACAAACACAAGCAAAGTTTCTGTGACTTTTCACAACATGCATTTTTTAAATCCTAAAATTTACACAGAATAATAAAATGATTGCACAAATGAAGATCTAATTCAATGAACAAAAATTTTACATTCTTCTAACTACTGAGACAACTGCTTAGTACCAGCATGTGCAGCATTCTAACAACTGCTTAAAAGCAATCTTTTTGTGAAACATGGAAAAATTGGATTTAAAAAAATAATGAAACAGAACACGGCAGTGCTACCTAAATTTAGGTACACAACATATAAGATATCACAATAGCCAAAAAACTGTGAAGTCTAGAATAGAAGCAAAATTCAGATGTGTTCTGTTTAATGTAAGATCACTTTTGAACTTTAAACTAAACAGTGCTATATTTTAGCTTCCCCTTAGTATACGTCTGCTAGAAATTACTCTTGAGTGACCTTCATGAAAGGAGAGCTATTTTGCCAACTGCTAACAAATGGAAATATTCATCATTCACTCAGCAAACAGTTTTTTTTCCTTGAAGAACGACTGGAACCTGAAAACACTACTTTTCCAGCTCTCTCTTCCTCTTACATTCCATTCACAAAAGCAGTCTAGGCGAATAGATGAAAACTGGGAGAGATGATCCAAGAGGGGAAATTGCAATATTAACTCCATACTCTTCTCCTTCCCTTCTACTGTTCCTCTCAAAGACAGATAAATCCTCTATCAAATTTTTAGAACAGAATTGTTGATTCACTGTTTGATATTAATACTTCTAATGTTTTTAAGGAAGTCCTGTCTGTGTTCAGAGCTGATGAGAACATCAGCTGCCTACTGAACTCAGACCTTTACTCTACCTTCACTAACTCTGACAGATTAACCATGACTGATTACTTAAAAATCAAAATTCTGATCAATAAGCAATTAGTGCTCAATCATCATACTTTGAATATAAAACAGTCATGTGCTTTTTTTGTACCATTACTATGTTTTAGTTAATTTGAACATGCAGACATTTACCATGCCAAGAAGCTAGAGCCCAGAATGAAATTTAGACTAAAGAAATATAGTGTTTTAAAAATTAATCTTTAAATAGACTTATTACATAGTTGCATTCAACTATTTCTCACTGAAAAAACCCTCTAGATTTAAAAAAGGTTTTTAAAATTAGTCACCAGAGTGTATCAGTCAGTAAAACTTCTTTACTCAAAAACACAGAACATTAATTGTTACACTCATGAATGATCCAATATTTGAACTCTACATTTATACAGATATATGCACTTATATTTAAACACAAACTCATTGCATGCTAGAATTGGCATTTTGTTTAAGCATGAAATATTGAAAATTCCTAAATTTAGCTTATAATTTTATCTGGTCCAGACTAATTCCAATTGAAAACAATGAAGAAAAAACACCAAAACACTTGCCCAAAAATCCTCTCTCAGTCTCCCTGCAAAAGATAGCATGTTAAAACTATCTTTATACACAATAAACACCACCTTTTTTATTTCTGCTAGAGAAATATTTATCAGTAAAGCTGCCAAGAATGGTTTGATGCACGCCAGAATCTTCAGAGCACAAACTGCAATGCATTTTTTTTCTAAAGAACATTACTTGGAAAACAGCAAAACTCAGCACAGTTTCTGGAAAATTGTTACAGTGTTGCTATAATTAAAAATCCACAAGGTAGACATACTTAATTAGAATACCGGTGTGCAAACGTTTAATTCCTTCTCCATCTTCCCTGCAAAGGGAATTTCTTATCCTTGCCTCCAAGGGTCTATTTCAGGCACTATCAGTCCTCCTAACCCCACAAGCTGTGTCCCAATATCTTCACATGGCCAAAAGCCAAAAGAAATACACCATTTACCTGAGAGAAGAGAGGGGTGAGAGAAGCAGGAGATGCCAACAGTTCTGCACAAGCCCCAGCACTCTGCTGGAAAATGGAGCCCAGCCAGCGCCGGGAGAGCGGCGGCCCAGGGACGATCAGTTAATGCCAGCCTCGGGTGCCAGGGCTGAGGATCACCTCACACAACAGCAAACGCCACTGCGCCACACCACAGCCACAGACCCTCACCTGAACCACTCAGAAGCCAAAAAATATTCAGGAGAACAAACTGGCCATGTGTTTGTATTTCCTCTCTGGCCTAGCTCCACACCTGTTCCCATGATCTCGTCTCCAGCTCTTACTTGCTACATTATATTTCATTCCAGACTGATCACTTTTTTACCTTTCAACTAGCAGCTTTGTATCTCCATTTTTAAAATACATACATTGCAATTGATTTTTCCCAGGAAGTGTATGAATGTAGTCTCCCTCAAAGTATTTTTAGTGGCCTTTCCACGCCAATCACAAGGCAAACACCAGAGTTCCTACCAAGTTGTATTTAAATCTTCTGATATGTTCTGCAGCACAACTCCTTGGGACAGACACCAACTGGTTTTGACATAAAAGATGCACTAGAGAATTACTCAAATTAAGGGATGAAAATATATAGCATATTGCTTTATATATATGTCTTAAGAGAAATATTTTCAAATTCAACATTTTTTCCTAGAACAAGATATATCAATAGCTGAGTATCAACTATTTTCAAATATTACAGACTCAGAACACAATCTCAGTTACAGATCTTTTCTGGTCAAAATTTGTGATGACTGCAAAGACCTGAACTACAAAATGGCCCTCCCTGATGTGAAACAGTGAACATATTAATAGTTTTCTTCTTTCTTAAAAAGCCTAATAATCCTAACATAAGATAACAGGTTAACACAAAGAACTTGCTAATGTGCATAAGTGTGTTGCTAGGAAGTTTACTGGAAGGTATTTCTAAAGTTGCTCAAAACCACACAGCTATGGAGGGTGGCAGATGTAAACGGATAAACCTGCCAGAACTACTTGATAGTGCTGACAAGCAGAACTTACTGTGTCAACATATTGCCCAATTTAGGGGTGGGGGGAAGAAGAAAAAAGACAACCAGAACCTTGGCAGCAAATATTAAACTCTTAATTTGAATTTCATTTTTATCAGCGCAACTAAACAGTCGCCTCCTACCAATACTATGGTTTCAAGATGTCTTTGGCATTTCGTTAAGTACAGCAGCAATCAACAGTAACCCAGACTACAATTTTTAATAAGCAAAATTCAGCAGCTCGTATTAAAGAAAAAAAAAGGAGCCTAATAGGGAAAAAAAAATACAAGTGTTCTGAGTCTCTGAAATCAGACTGTAATACCAGCTGGTGCTTAGAATAGCCTACGCATTTGCTTTCAGTTGAACATAAAAATACCAGGTTAAATCCACAGAGAAGAAAACAAGTTTCCAATTTACATATTGGCTAATACTTTAGCTTTTTTGAAACCCTAATTTCAAAATCAAAAGAACTTTTCTTTAAAAGCAGTTAGCTATTTTTTCCTTGTGATGAGTAAATATCTGCCAGTTCAATTTGTGACAATTTACAGTCACAATAATAAAGTTCTGTATTCATTAAAGATGTATCTCACTAACCAAACCACAGAAATAAGACCATTTATTGTTGTTTTCACTACTAATTGAAATATACCAAGATTTGTAATGTCTTACATGTAGACAATTCAGAATACTTGTAAATTGAAACACATTTCTCACTCCTAAAAAAATGACTGGGAGCTATTAGCTTTTATGGTGCTGTGCTCTGTGCAACATAGTATTTACAGCAGGCATATTGTGTCTAAAGTGTAATCTTCCTCCAGCCTTCAGTGCTTCAGAGACATTAACCAGCAGCTCACCAGAAGCCACCCCACCTTCATTTAGGGCAGCCAATAAAAAAATTGCAACTCTCCCTTTAAACAGAATGAAGCAGCAAAATGAAATTTCAGGGCTGACTATAAGATGTCCTCTTTGAATAGGTTTGGAAAGTGAATATATTTTACTTCAACAGTCTCCTAAAATAATGGGGGTGGGGATGCAGTTGTTTGATTTCTTTTTTTCACTGTGTTTCTAAAACTAAAGTGTCGATCTAAATGCTATTCTTAACAAACTGATAAGTTAAAGATGTTTGAAAGTTCATATTTCTTGAGAAAACAACTACCTAAAGAGCAAGCCTATATGAATGATTTAACTGTATTTCAAAACAGAAAATTTTGACCTGTCGGACACCAAAACAGCTAACCTAGAAAAGGTCTGAGATTCACTTCACCTAGTATAGATATAACTGCAAGTGCAAGCTCTGCTTTTTTTCAACTTAAAATGGATTTCACACCATGACAGGTTTCATTCTGCATTAAAATTGCAAATCTTCCATTTGGCCCAGTTTCAGCTGCAATTGATCTGCTCTGTCGTCATAGATTTAAAAAAAAAAAACAGTGAAGGGCACTGCAGCTTTAAATATTTCAGAGCTATGTAGCTAGTAAATAGACTCCATTGCAATATGGCTCTGAAGGTCGTGTCCTATTGTCTCTTTTCCCTGCAAATATTCTGAACAGCATAAAATGGTTTATTTTATACAATACTTTCCTGCCATTTCTAAATCATGTCAATTGTATCAGGCATTTCCTTGCTGGAAAGGACAGATACGCCACTCTTTCCATACACACCCACGCTGCTTCGATGAATCTAACAGCAGGGTGGACGTGTTGGATGTACACAGCTTTTCATATGGACGCCTTATGTGAGCAGGCTCCCTGTTAAATCCCACCACAACATAAGGACAATTAGTTATTGCAATGATGGTAAAATAATTAACTGAATTTCAGGTCAAGAAACATCTTTGGTTAAAATTAACAGCCCAGTTAGAAAACTGAACCAGCAATTTCAACATCTCAGCTTTCTCACATATGGGAGAATAGGAAAAAAAAAATTCTAACACAGCACCAAGGGAACATAGTCTGCCGAACCTGTTTTTCATGAAGGCTACTACCTTTCAGATGCTAAAAAAAGAGCAAAAAACAACAACAAAAATGGCCATACACCACATTTAACAATAAGTTACAAGAAAAATTAGATTTTAAACCTTAAGCTAGAATTGGAAATCTTCGTGTATGCACTCCCTAGGTTCAACCCTGCTTCTTTCACATAAGGTGACTATTTGGTGAAAATATGAGTTATGGAGATGCCACTCAGAACAGTAACACGAAACACAGCCCTACAAAAAATAGAAATCTGTAATAGCTGTCATCATGCAAAAGGTGTGTGTAGTCATTTACCTGAAAAGGCAACAGATTGTTGCCATTGTCCGTCCTGAACGCGTTGTCTTCCATCCAGGATTTGGGGGTTAAGGGTGCAGCCCGTGGGAACTTCGGAGGGGCAATGACATTGCTGGAGAAGGGTTTTTTAAGGGGTGAAATGGGATTGAGGGGGGAGGGCACGCCGACTCCCACTCCCACGCCAACCCCCACTCCAACTGCCCTTCGAGGGTCCCTACCAGCCTGCAGCCCACCCCAAGGGTTGGAAGGTGTACTCCAAGCCGCGTTTTGATGGTTATTCCAGCTGGAGGAGGAAGAAGAAGAGGCAGAGGAGGAAGACGGTTTGCTGGTCATGATGGGCTGATGGCTGTAAGCAGCATTTCTCTGCGCGAAAGGTGCCTGGTTAGGACTCACAGGTGACCTCCGCTGCTGCTGCTGCTGCTGAGCTTGCTGCTGCTGCTGCTGATGTTGGTGGTGTTGAGTCTGAGCTAGGCCAATCTGAGGTGAGAAAGTGCCACCAAATACAGGGTTGACATGGTGTGGAAAATTCTGGAAAAGCATTGTCCCATTGACTGGAGTAATCCCTTGGAAAAAGCTATCATCCACCGTGTTTGTGGTCCCCGTAGACCAGGTGCTGCCAAACGAGGGAGACAAGGAGGTGCCGGCTGCAGGTTCTTGTTGAGGCTGGTGAAAGCTCAAGCCAGGCAAAATGGGAGACTCCATCTGCATCTTCTCCTTGCTATTTTGGGAAGGAGCCGATGTGCCGATACTAGTCACTGAGCTGTTGTCTTCTGGTTTGGGTGTCTCCGACGAGATGGGTGTAGAGGGGGCTTCTGCTGAGTTTGGATCTTGCTGCTGCTGCTGCTGCCGCTGCTGCTGGGGCTGGGCTTTGCTTTTGTCCATCAGTAAATCATCCTGCATGGTTTGCGCAGCTGAAACAGTAGGGGAAAAAACCACAAAGACAGATTATTAACATTGTCATTCATACCACAAGCCGGTCTGTTTTAATCATTTGCTGGCCAAAAATCTCGTCCTATCGCTAGTACTATGCTACAGCATATTGCAAGGCAAACCCGTAATCTTCCCCCTCCCCCATTTAGGAATATGTAACCTTTGATCGTGCTAGATTGCCCTTAAAATATTTTTTAAGATGCTTCACCCTTTTTGATGCCTTGTTTCCCTTCAGTCTAAATGAGAGATGTGCTTATAGGGCAGAGATATACAGCAATTTCGCCACGTCTCTTTTCTCTTACACCGGAACTCAGAGCTCTCACCCTGCAATGAGAAACTGATTCTGGTTCCTGTTTTTCCAAGCACCCTCCTCCTCCACCTCCTCCCCCTGGTTATTTGCATACGTCAATAAATACTGCTGCGTCCTTCAGCAAGGTTAAAAAGACACCAGTCTTCGCTCTTCTCCACCCCCTTTTCTATTAGGGGACCTTTAAAGGAGCCGGGTACCGATTTCCCTTAATTACCAAGCAAGCTGGCAGTGATTGGGGTTTATGGGAGCCCAGGCGCACAGGGACGCTGGCTGATACGGGAGCGGCTCTCGCTCGCTGCACAATCGCTTCCTGCCGGCTCCGCCAGCCCGGGCGATGGCACCGCCGGGAAGGGGGGCCGGGGGCGGGGACACTCCGCGTACAAAGCCACCGAGGGGTGTCACATTTGCCTTCGGTGACCTTACGATCTCTCCGCCTAAAACGCTATTTTACATCAAATCAGTCCTTTACTTGAAGGTATAGCTATCTACTCGCTCTATTTATATACATACCCGCTCTATTTATACACATACATAAGAAATCATCGGTGATTTCTCCATTAGAAAACCCTAAGGTCAAAATCAGCAGACCGGGGAGGTATTATTAGATTATGATCTTTCTAATGCTTTCAAATGAAATATAAAACCAGGGAAAATCGAAATTTTTACACTATAGACATGCTGCATGTTGAAAATCATCTTTATATGCACCAGACAAAGACTAGTGATGCAAATTATTTGCTAAATCAATACATAAGTTTAAACTTCAGAAAGGAATGGTTGAGGCTTATATCTGCTAGAAAAGGTGTTCCATATGAAACAGGGCAGATCATATAATTTTATAATTATTTTGAGACCCAATAGTATTAATACAATACAGACATCAATGAACAGCAATTGTATGAAATTACATCAGGAACCTCCACATTTTGCAGACTTTTCGTCAATTGATGAGATAATTCTAAATCTCAGAAGTATTTTAAATAAGCCCCAAATCACTTGAATTGAGTAACTATACCAAAGATGGCCATCGCTGAATATCTAACTGCATTGCTATTGAGTTAATCATATGACATTTACATTGCATTTTTTAGGATTGTTTTTGTATTGTAACAACGTAAAGCCAAATCAATTAACTGTTTAAGAAAGGTGGCAAAGTGTGAAACTGTCAACACTGTCCTTTTTGACATCAAATGATCCAGGTGTACCTTGCATTTTTTGTTCTTTCCTTTAAATATTTTCTGAGGCATGCACACACATTTTAGTTAAAATGAATTCCAGGAGAGGTTTCTGGTATCTAGTAAGTTCCTGCTACTGCTGCCCCTGATTTACCAGTTCAGTATGTAAAGGGAGCAGCAAGGCTTCCTGAGCAGACCATACTGTGAGACCACATTAAGCTCCTAAGGACGGGGTAACCCATTGCATCTGTTCCAGGCAGCGCTGCTGCTGCTGCTGGGAGTGCAGAGAACCTTGCAAGGCGTTTTAAAGCAATACTGCAGTAAAGCACAATACACCAAGCTCTGTCTGTGTAACTTTCCATTAGCTTCGCTTCTGCCCACATCACTATTACTGCTCAGGCTACATAAAACTACTGATGACTCCACATCAGAGGGAGAAAAGGATTATGTGTATCCCTCTCCCCTGGGTCTGACCTATCAGTATAAAAATACATTTAGAGAGAAAAACATAGCAGCTGAAATGTTAAAATTCTGTCGTCAATAAAGTTATATTTAAATGAGTTAGTCACCAGGTTATCTATAGTGGCTAATACAGCAGTTGCTTCAAATATGTACTTTGACTTAGCTAGCTGGTTTTGAACTTTATCCTAAGGACTGTGATTCATATTCCCTTCCATATTGCTTTTTAAAGGCAAAAATCACTGCACTGTTCAACCCTCTTGTCAAGGTCAAGACCTTCCTTTAATGAATGAAGCCAGTCCAAATGAAAAAACTGGTTAATAAGTGACTTTGACAGCCAGGCCAGCCACTGCCTAATGTGGGACTAGTATGCAGTACTCTTGATTATTTGGTTTAAGTATTTGTACAAATTTACAATCCAGTACTGGAAAATCTAAATCCCCACAGCAATACCAGATCCATTTGCATGCAGAAACCCACGCAGCCAACACAGAAATGGTTAAGGAACAGTTACCTTTGGATTTTCTGTATTTAAAGATCAACAAAAGGACAGTATATTTATTTTCTTCTTTCAGGTTTGGTATATGTCAAATAGTCGACCAGACAGGCAAGAGCACTTTGACAACTGGAAGCTTTCAGCGCATGCTCCCCCAAGGAATCATGGGGTTTGAAGTCTTACCACAGACAGCATTTCACTGCTGCTTCCTGAAAGGAAGAGAGCTCGAAAGGAAAAAAACATGTGCACACTCCCTCTTCTCAGGGAAAACTGCTGCAATCTGAATCATCAGCTCTGAGGAAATATCTGTCAGACTGAGCTGAAAGTGACTAACTAAATGTGAGCTTTTAAATAGTCTGATTTAGAAGCCCAGATCAAATAGCCACCTATTCAGAACAACTGCTAGACAAAGAAATAGTTCCAGTATTTCCACACTTCCCTTACAAACTCCTAGCATAAGAAATTAATTATAAGTTCATACCAGCTATAAAATTTATAGCTATTACAAAGGAAATTCTGCCACGTTGCTTAGCTGAAGAATATATTAAATAATCATGTGTCATAATATAATTTCTAAATATATTCTGAAACTCAAACACAAATAGGTCAAGTATGAAAATTTTAAAAGAAATCAAAATCAGTACACAGGTGAAAAGTTGTACTATTTGAATAGTTTCCAATTTTCAAGTTACAACTTTTTTATTACGGAGTTGTTACTACACTGAAAATTCCACCAAAAAAAAAAAAAAAAAAAAAAACCCAAAAAACAACAACAACAAAAAAAAGCAGCTGCTCAGAAGAAAATCAAGGTGTGAATGTTACTATTTAACATTCCCATTCCATCTACTCTATACATGGTGGTGCCCCACTTCACCTCCCTCCCCTTCACTGCTATCTACATATCTCCAGCCCTCACATCAATACACAGCCTGACAGGAGTTTCTCTCATAAGATATTAATATAGTGATCATTAATGTAGGTTGGGTAAAATTTTCAGAATTTCATTCACTGGCACTTGGTGCTCTGTTTTGCACTAGTCCATGAATTATTCTGCTTATTTATTCTGGGTAATTCATAATACTAATTATTCAGACCAAACAGTAATGCTCATAAGGAAATACATCGTGGAAATCAGAAGTGTGAAAAAAACAGTGTTTAATAAAAGTGCAGGCTGATTTTCCAAGGATGAAATATGCACAGCTTTGTGCATGAAAGAGAGATGACTACAGCTGAGAAAGATAAATTAGGGCAGTTAAAAGTGAGCTGTCCTAACACTTACATCCCTGCTTTCTGCACTGTGTTTATGTTGGACTGGATGGTCTGCCTGCCTAAATCAACTCTGTAATTAAGAGTTTCTCAACACTTGCTCTAACCTGTTTGTGCTACTCTGAATCATTAAAGGCAGCAAAGCTGTTTTCTTACAGCAATAGAAAACACTTAACCCTATGAACTGTCCCTCCTCTCACAGGGCTGGCTCTAGGCATTCCATGCCCCTCCTCTATGTCCCTATTTACTTGTGGGATATTGCTTTTCAGATGATTTGAGGATCCACATGCAAGGGACCGTTTCTGTTGGTTCTTCCCAGGAGACAGTTTCACTTCATAGATCAGTCATTAGGATAAGGAAAAGCACTCCAGGACCAAAGAAAATCAAGATATAAAGACAGTTTTTGATCAAGTAGCCACTAGAAGGAAACAATTTTTTTTCTGTTTCTAGCAACCAACTCCCTCATAACTGGAAGTTAAAAGATAGTAATGACAGCTGAATCAGAACACAAGAGCTTAATTCAACCTGATACATGAACTGCTTGACCGGGGCCAGTTCCAAAGAAACAAATGTAAGAAAGGCCCAAAATAAGCCAAGCTAATTCAATTAACATTGTATAAGGTGCATTTTTATTTTAAGCAATTCATTATGAAGCAATTTAAGCTTCTTTAAGCCTCCTGTGACTAACAAACCATGCTAGGCTTTTTGAGAGAAAGTGACTATTCCAACTAGCTTGAAGGTTAAAATGAAGTGTTACAGTACTGAAAAAAACACAAGTTTTATTGTAGAAACATATTTTTGACTTATATTAGTTTCACTTTAGACTGCTTGAGGGCTACTTGAAAAAGACCTAACTGATCTAGTAATTTAATTTTACATATTACTATCATAGCAGATAACATTTAGATTTGCCAAAATATAGAATATTCCTATATTGCCAGGTTACTGAGCTTTGTTGTAAACAGCAAATCATTTCCACAGTTTTAATACTGCCAGGTCAGAAGGACCATATTAAGGTACAGCTCCTTCCCTATTTGTCCTCTTTTCCAGGCCTCCCTGGAACAGTCATATATACATACATATTTAATCTACTTCCATGTCATTCTTTCAGTACTTGCTTGTCAACTTCTTTATTAAGCTTAAATCTGTTTAAATTTGTTATCAACCCATTTCATATTTTTAAAAGTTTATATTTTGTAGTAAATCCAATAGCCAATTTTAGGGCTCTATTTTGAGCCCTCAATAGCTTATATTTGGTGATTTTCATTAAGTTCTGTACTTGCCTTCGACTGTGCAGTTTTACTTAATTTACTTAAAATGGCTGCTACCTGCAGTCAGTGTCTGGGAGCTGAGCCTGGCAAAGCTCCAGGAGAGCAGCCACTCTCCCTCACTCTGCACTGGCCAAACAGAGCCTGCTCCCAGGAGAGTTCTCTGGGCTCAAATGCAGCCACTCACTGCCAGGTGCAGGTGAGAGATGGCAGAGTGAGGCAGAGTGCAGCCAACATCAGAGAAATGGAAGGAAGAAACAAAGAAGGATCTATTAAGGGATGATATAGGGAGCAATAGTTGAAAAATGAAAACAAAATGCAAGAGGCAATCTGAGATTTACAGTGGAAATTGTCAATGCAAAGAAGGAAGCATAAAGAACAAAAAGAAAAAAAAAAGAAAGAAAAGGGGGATGAGGGAGAATGAAGGAAGAGATTGTAGGGAGAATAAAGCAAGCATTTAAATAGAGCAGCTGCATATCCAGTCTTGTTAAGAAGAATAGAGAAGGATAAAATGACAATTCTTGCTCTGTCTAGGAATAAGGAAGTGGTTTTTGACAAATTTAAAACCAGTTAGTTATATATGTATTTTAGGATCGCACTTTGATTCTGTAAGGAGCAGAAAAGGAACATATACCCCAACCTGACCAACAATTTCCTCAAATCAGTTTTTGGATTTCAGAATCTTTATGCTATTTATGGAATGTTCAGGGGTCTACCACTATAGAATGCTTTGGGTTGTAAGAGACCTTCAAAGCTCCTCTAGTCCAACCTTCTTGCAATGAGGGATGTCTTCAACCAGATCAGGTTGCTTAACCTGACCTTAAATGTTTCCAGGCTCAAGGAATCCACCCTCTCTCTGGACAGCCTGTGCCAGTGCTTTACCACCCTCATAGTAAAAGATGTGTTCCCTATGTTCAATCTAAATCTACCATCCTTTAGTTTGAAACCACTAAAGCTTGTCCAATTATGCTTTTATGTATTCTATTACATTAAAAAAAATAAATTAAAAATTGGGAAAAAAATTAAAATAAAAAAAAAGTCCAAACCTACCAAGTGTTCACTATTTGATCTGATATTCAAGTTTTGTCCATTCCAGTCTTGTCATACCTTCGTTTGCCAGTGGTAGAGCAAATTAGCCACCCTTGCTACAGATAGTTCTATAGCCTCAAATGGTAGCCAAGTGATCCTGGGTTCTAGCTCCATTTCTCCAGGTAAATACTCTTCACAGCTATTATTAGCCACTATGACCTTTATCATAAATGGCAGGCAACCAGCATATCCTTTCAACACCAAAGCAAAAATACAGAAACTGCACAAACCACATACTCCTAGAAATAAAACTGGCTTCCCTCTTGCAATTGTAACACTTGAGAATAAATATAAAAAACCTAAGCTAGGCTAGCCTAGCTGCTCAATGTACTGGCCAATAGGCATTGAGCTTAGTCCAGACCAAGAATAGGAACCAGAAACTCTTGGTATCCAATATTGCTCTTACATGCCACGGACAGCTGTAATTGGGACAGTGTGTATTAGGATCTCTTCCAGGAGGTCATGCCCATGTGGTTTACTCAGCCCACTGTACATCCAACACTCCTCAGCAGTGGTAGCAACACTGAATTTTATGGTCCCAAAAATAAGAGCAAAATACATTTTCTGGGAGAGGATGTCGATGCCTTCTTCCTATCTGTTTCTATACCTCTTGTAAGAAACATTTACAACTCTGTAAATACTTCAGCATTCCTCTTTATGACATTTGTAGCAATTAGAAAATAAACAACACCCTTACTATTATGCATATAATACTGCTTACATGTCCAAGTACTTTACACACATTTTCACAACACTTTTCTTTCCCCAAAGACTCTCAAAACCCAACTGATTTGTCCCTAGCTAAGGCAGCACAGTCAAAGAATCCAGTATATTCCCTAAACTTGCCTTCCTATTCCACCTGATGTCTGTTGTCACGTACATGCAAAAGCTTGACCTCAGCCAAAAACAGCTCCAGGCTGATGCAGCTGCACAGCTGCACCCCGGGCTTGGCCCTGTAAATTACAACCTTGAACAGCAACTGCAGTGTAATTTACACAAGGTAGAGGAACTAGTTTCATATAGCAAATAAGCACTACTCTTTAAAAATATAACATGAAAAGGGAAATGAAAAGTTGATTTTTACTAACAAATCTTTCCAAGAATCTGTCATGTCACAACAGCCTCTGAAAAACAGGCTATTGCCCTTGCTTCGGGAGCACGACGTGAGGCAGGAGACAAACACCCACGGTGGAGGTAATTGGAAAGGCAACTTCTTTCCAGATACTATCCACCTCTTTGCTCTAGAAAGGCTCTTCAGCTTATAAATTTCCACTTTTCCAGATTGTGATGCTCTAAGTTGACTTCTTAACATACAACAAATTCCAAGATCACCTTAGAAGGATTTTTTTTTCCCATCTGGAAGTACACCAACAAAAAAGAGCTTTGCCATTACCACCGGCCGTGCCATCCCTCACCCCACTTGCACATAGAAACCAGTGGTCACCGGGCCTCCATCGAGCACCAAGTGCCACTTACAAGGGCGCTTGTCCTTGTCATCGACAACACCACCACTGAAACGGATTCATTTCCCTTCCGCCGTTCCAGCCACCGCCTTTCTGGGCAGCCCGGTCGGGGCTGGCACCGGGCAGGGTCCCCCCGCCCTGAGGGCAGGTCGGGGCCCGGCGGCCGAGCCGAGGCGGGGGCCGCCTGCACCTGTTCGGCAGGGGAGGGAACGGGAGATGCTCCTGCCCGAGGGGGTCCCTGCGGGAGCGGGAAGGAGGCACAGCAGGCGGCCCAGCCTCTCCTTCCTTCCCTCCCTTCCTCCCTCCACCCGTGAGCGGTCCCGGCCGGCGGCGAGGGGCGGCAGGAGGGGCGGCAGCTGCCGGGCGCGGACCTCCCCCCGCAGACCCCGCTCGGTCCCCCCGCCGCGCTCCCGTACCTGCCCCGCGCGCGGAGCCGGGCAGCGACTGCGCGACGGCGGCGGCGAGGAGAGACATGGGCAGGGCAGTGGGAGCGCCCCGCCGGACCTTTAAACCCGCGCCGGCGGCGGGACTACAGCTCCCAGCGGCGGCAGGACTGCGGCGGCACCGCGGCGGGACTACAGCGGGACTACAGCTCCCAGCGCTCCCGGCGCTCCGGGCACGGGCTCGAGCCCTGCCCTTGGCGCAGGCGCGCTGCGGGGCCGGGCGGCGGTGACGGCGGCGCGGTTGCGCTCAGCGCTCGCCGCCTCTCCCCGCGGCGGCCCGGGCGCTCCGTCCTGTCCCGGCCACCCGCCCTGCGCCGCGTCCCGCCTGCCGAACGAGGGAAGGGCCGCTCCGGCCGTCCCGCGAAAGGGCGGATTTGCCGCCCTCCCGTTCGCTCCCCTTTCTCCGCCGCCGCACGCGTGACGCCTTTGTCAGGCTCCGGGCCCTCGGCTGGGCCCGCTCCTCCGCCCGGGGCCATGGCCGAGCAGACGGGCTTGGCGCTGCCGCAGACCATGGACAGGTACGCGGAGGGAACGCTCGGGCTGGGCCTGTCAGCCCCCGCGGCGGGTTTGGGGCCGGTGTCGCGGGTCCGGTTTCGATTTTTGCCTTCTAAAAGCCTCGGTGGCCTGACTGAAGTTGTGGAGCGCCGTCGTAAAGCAGCGCCAGGTACCGCGGGCAGCTGAGGGCCAGGAGGGATCGCTCCCGCTGCCCTCGGCCACAGGAGGGCTGGGGCTGGGGGTGTCTGTCCCTGGGCCCAGCAGAGCCTCCGGGAAGGGAACGCGCTGATGTGCGCGTCAAGTGAGGCACCAAAAGATGACCTAAGCATAGCCGGCCTTGTGTGTTTTGTTGCTGGTTTTATGATCTGAAGAAAGCCTTTAATTGCTTTCTGGAGCGTTTTTTAAAATTACAACCTTAGAAATATTATGACTTAAGCATCTTTCTTCGTCTATAATTACTAACTTGTAAATTCTATTTATTGTATTTGTTTTCTCTATATATGCTTTTATTTGAATACGTAACACTTTCATCCTGTTCCACTGAGCACTTCAGGTTCCTTAAGTGTAATTTCTACTCATCTATGAAGCCCTTGCAACCTATTCATACAAACAATAAAGCACATTCACAGCCTGTTATTGCAGGAGTTGTAATAGCCTGGTATCTCAGAAGGTGGGGATCCAGAAGCAGTTCAGGCTTCTGTTGACGAACCTGTCAATTTTTCATCATAAGGAATCAAAAAAAACCCTGGTGGTTTTATCCTTTCCAGGTCGCCTCTAAGGAAAGAGTGTTTAATGAAATACAGCCTGTCATCAGGCAGGTGATGGAAATACAAACTGTGGGAGGCAGGGGTGGAACTTGTGCAGCCTGGAAGGTGGGAATGAGAAGTTCCAGTTTGATATAGAAAGAGGATAAAGGTGATTTGGGGAGGGAAAGTTTGTGTTCTAGAAAAACTGAAAAGGTAAGAGATGACAAGTGGATGATTTATGTTATAAAAGTATTGCTGAATCAACTCCTCTTAAACTAAAAAAATAAAAAAACCCAAAAGCAAAAAACACCAACAAAACAACAAACTTTCATCTGCATCCTGAATTTTGTGGTCTAGTAATAAATATTTAGAGTTCAAGGAAGCCATAATACTCTCTGTGGCTGCCCTGATGCCCATGGCTATTGTCCTGGTTCTGAAGTGCTGGTTCACCCTGTTGGGAAATGGCTGTGAGGTTGTGTTTATAATCTTTGTTGTGACCAACAGTTGAATTAAACAGTTAATTAAAAAGAAAAAGGGAAATTAGTTACCTGGTTGCCAAACCAGTTTACTGTTCTTCAGTTGTTACCTGTAATAGAGATGTGGGGTTTGATGTACATTTAATATTCTTGTGTTCTTTAAAGTTTGTCAAATTATAATTTGTGTCTCTGTCTCTTTTCAAAGACTTTATGCTTAGAGTAGCTTGATATGTAAAACAGTTGGACAGCAGGGAAAGAATTTGAAGTACCTAAGTAGCATAAAAGGAGGTGTGATATGCAAAGTCTTAAAGAGTAATTGCAAATGATTATAGCTTAATGCAAAATGCATGCTTTAAAATAAAATACAGATCTTTTACTGAAGGATGCAGAAAACATCTTTCCAGATTACTTTCATTTGGATTCTAATAGTTGAGGAAGGGGAAAAGAAAGGTTTTCTTCTGTTTCCAATACCTAGATGGCCACCAAGAGTGGTGTCATGCTGTTGTATCAGGAATTAGGTGGTGCTGTAGGTCTGAGTGCATGCACTGCTTTGTGAACAAGGGTCAGAGCTCCCAGAGCAAGTTCTTTGATTCTCTGCTTGTGAGAGGGAACAGCTGGATTCTTCTCTTGACTCTTAGATTCTATACCTGTATGATTACAGGTTTATTGCCTTAATAAAGTTGGATTTCTCTAGTGCAAGGACTGACTTGATAGCATCACCACGTTCTTGCCTGGGATTCATCTTTCTTTGATGTATTTTGTGCTCCATCCTTTATTTGCCTGCATAATTCGGTCTAGGAAGCAACCCATGGATTTATAATGAAGGTAAATAGCTGTTAAAATGTAAAGAGTCAGTTACTCAAAATTTCTACCTAAGGATTTTATACTTACCTGAAGGATTGGCTGTAGCATAAATACAAGAAGCATGACAGTGACACTACATTGTGGATTGTCTCATCTGCAGCTTTTAGGAGACTAATCCATATGATTGGCATCATCTTTTCTAGCCTGAAAATTGGAATTTCCATCCCTCTTGTAATTTTTTTTCTTCTCTTTCATGTTCACGTAACAGTTCCAGATAATAATTCTTGAAATGCTGTCCTTTTCTCCAAGCAGAAATCTTTTCAGTCTATGCTAAAACCCCATATTTCTGGACTAATGCATACACTTTTAAGGCAGGTATTAGTAATCTGGCTAAATGCTGAGATTTTATTATTATTTCATTATTTTAATGCCTTTGTTCATGTTAGTTTAATGCATAAATTACAGAATTATAGTAATCTTTGTTAAAACTTGAAATTATGTGGCAGTGGGTTAATGTGCTGCTAATGTGAGCTGTAATGCTAAAATGTACTCATATTTTTAAGCTTTATTCTCTTGATTTCAGTTGGATTGTGTGTGGATTGCTCTTGCACTTGGTTATGCCAGTGAATGGCTGGGGTTCTGTTTTCCCAAGCATATCCTGTGGCAGTGAATTGTGGTATTTCATGTACTATCCAAATTAAAGACAGCTGCTCCCTTCTGTGCATGTATTTGCCACCATGGCCAGAACGTGGTCACCATTGCTTTCTGTTACTTCAGGCTGTAGAGGTGTTAGTCAACATTTGATGGATAATCTCCTGAAGGCTTGTGCAGGTACCTGCTGAAGAATCAACATAGTGATCATTTTAGCATGGTTTAGTTTTTGAATTAGCATTCTTAATTTTCTGACTCAGTGGTAGTTGCTCAGTTGTGGTGAATATCCTTGATAAAAACTGGAGCAAGATGATGTGGCTTTAAGTCTCTGCCATTCCCTATTGAAAGGAGATGAGAGCTGAAATTGCTGGTAGACTTTAAAAGCAATTAAACAATAAATTGTAGTTTGCTTAAGAAATTACTCTTACTATCTAGAGGGGAGTGCTGTTGCAATTAAATTTTCTCTTTCCAGATCACCGATTTATTGGAAAAATGCTAGCACTTGTAGTTCAAAAATTGCAGAACAGCATTGGATTTTCTATTTCAGTTTTTTGAGATGTCATCTGATTCCATAGTAATTTTATTTTTTTTTCCAAGAATAAAGAATATGTATGGTATTGTACATGACTTTCAGTTTCTCTTTCCATTCCAGTCACCATTTGTGGTGGTGTTTGTGTTGAGATCAGTTCATTTCCTTCCTTCTTTGAAAGTGCAGGCACTGTTTTAGTTTTATTTGCACAATGAATTGTTGATACTTTAGTAAGCTAATACAGGGTTTTGGATTATGACCCTGATGCTACAACCTCAGTAGTGTAATTAGTGCAGGGTGGTCCTTGATTAAAGATGTTTATTCTGAACATCTTAGACTTGTACTGTATGTTGTGCTCTGATTTCTCTCACTGAGGGAAGTTGACACATGAGTGACTCTTTCTAGGAGTGGAGTTCCCAGATAAGATATGCAGAGTAATAAGCAACATAAAACACAGTATGGGATTTAGGTATTATCTTTATTTTTTACAGAATGCCATCTCTGCAGTTACTCAGTCTGTTTGTTCTACTTCTGCTGATTAAGCACTTCTCTTTTCCTTGTCCTACCTCAAGTAATTTTTTTCTTTCTTCACAACAGAGTTAAACTCCTTTGAGAGAGATCTTCCTAACTTCTGGCTGAAGTGTCTCAGTGCCTGGAAGTACCTGGCTTTCTGTTCTTCCTTGAGAGTAGGTTAGAAGGAGAGGCTGTGTGAGAGTAGAGAATGGACTGTGCTGAGTTCATCTCCACCAAGGAAACAAGGAGTTTGTTTTTCCCTGTCCTTAGCCCAACTGTTTGAAAGATGATGTTGATACAGGATGGAAAAAGCAAAATCACACCTATCTTGGAGAGTGGGTTTCAAGAAAGAAAATTTGAAACAGTAATAGCTTTATAATATCTTGGCTTTCTCATTACTGCTTCATCCCAGGTACATCCCTTAGTATTTTGCTTCACTTTATCCTGAGAGTTCTATGCAGATTGACTTCTTCCTGTGTCTTACCAGTGAAGATGATTAATGGAGACTTGATGCAGACCTGGACATTGACTTTTGCCCATGGGAAATTTACAGGTGTCAGCATGTTGTTTATGAACTGCCTTAACCTTTTGACTCTTGTCTAATGTATGTTATTTTTCTATCTCTGATGTCTGCTTTGATATGCTTAGGAACAAATGGACGTGTTTTAGTCGTTGCTTAACAATTAACTTCTCCCTGCAGACAGTAGGTAATTATTCTTCCTATTTAAGTGTGAAGAAACTCCTGAGAGACAACTTAAAATTTTTTGTATTCAAACTCTTGGCATCCCATGTATTATGAAGGCATTCAGATAATATTTTCATTTGTTACATTCACTTTATCTAAAAAGGCTGTACAAACTCCTGTTTATTGATCTCTTCCATATAAAAGTGTTCAGACTCTGTAATAGTGCTTAAAGTTTTAATGGTTTGCCGTGGTGTCTTTAAGTGCTCACTGAAATGGAAACTTCTGACAGTTAATGCCAATGTGTTGAATAAATATATGTATAATAATTTACAGACAAATATCAAAAGGTTAAGGTATCAATTTTGCAACAACTTCTTAAAGTAATACTTAAAGTGGTAATAAATATGCCAGCTGTTTTAGGCTTGTTTGGTGCTTTTGGCATCTCAACCTGCTTATGGCCTTTCTGCATTGCAAAGAGGGTGGAAAATTCTTGGTGTGAAAATAAGTGCTTTCTCATGAACATTTTTGCTTTCCCCTCAGCAGCAGAATAGGCCAAGTACTAGATTTTTATAGGATATAAATACCTACCTTTATCAAAAGAGTGTGTGACTTGCTCATGCTTTTACTGGCATTTGTAGTTTACCACAAGTAGCAAGTTCATTGCCAGTGCAAAAGAGTAAGAGGAGTCAGTCTGAAGTGGTTAAAGCAAACTGCATCTGGCTGAAGTTTCTAAATGAAACTGTTGAGATTACATAAGCTGGTGAAGGGGCTGGAGCATGTGACTTACCAGAAGAAGCTGGAGGAGCTAAGCCTGTCTGGAGAAGGGATGGCTTGGGAGGCTTGATGACCTTCTACCTACCAAGGAGGCTGTTCAGAACACTGACTGTGGAGGTTCCTGGCAGGATGGTGAGAGTCAGCTGTGAATTTGAACAGAGAAGTTTTCAGCATGTGGGGATGGGAATGATGCAGTTGAGCTTGGGAACAAGTTCCCAGTGCAGATGTGGATCTTGGCCCATGGGGCTTTTCAGGACCCAGCTGGAGAATGCTCTGCTGTCTGCTCTGAATTTGGTGTTGATTCTGTTTTGGGCTGGAGGTCTGATAAGATCTCCTGTGGTCCCTTCCAAGCTGTAATTCTGTGATACCAGGTCTGGATGCAATCCCAGTTTAAGGGAAAACAGCACAGTAGCATTTGCACTGCAGAACTCAAGCATAGGGGAGGTACAGCCCACTGGCACCTTCTAGCAAATCTGCACTTGGTCTTTTTTAGCACCAGCTCTGAAATTTTTACCTAAAAGTTGAAATAACTTCCCCTCTAGTTGGATTGGGAATTTGCTTTTTTTCTCTTGAGAATTTTTGCTCCTGTCATGTTAATACTAATATGAGTGCTTTTTGTCAAAAATTTCTAAAACTGAATGGAAGTGCTTATGCTCAGGATTTTTGTGTGGTGTTCTGGGGGAAGGATTAGACACTTCCTGCCTAACGCTACTGTAGGATAAGAAAACTTACAATCAAAATATCCACTTTTAAATGCTGCTTTAAAAAATTGCAGTGAAGTTATATTAAATCAGGGGCTAGCTGTTCATTTGTTTCTAAGTTAACCTAAAAATTAAACTGGCCTGCTGTATTATAGTTTCCCCTATAACAAGTAAATACCAGTTGATTTAAGGGCTATCCAGGGAATCCTTGTATGTGCTTATGTTTGGAAACAACTTTCACAGAAACAAACTTTTTGGATAAGTGTTAGTGTTTCTAGGTTTTCAGGTGATTGCTGATGGAAAGTATGGACTGTTTAGTGTTCTCAGTTTATGTATCCCTGCCTGTTTCCTCCTATGACCATGCAGCTCTTCTTCAATGTGCACATAGTAAAAGAAACTGCTAAAACAGTGGGAAGATGGTAAATAAAAGAGTTGTCATGGACAAGAGGGGCTGGCATTCAGTGCTATTTTTTTTAAGCCATGTTGATATAATTAATTATTTCTTCACATTCTAAAAAAGACAAGACCCTCTATTTTAAACCTGCAGTGTGGTCATTATGTACCTTCCAGACCTCTTCTCATTTGTTTCTTCTAAGTGCCTCCTGGAATGTGAATATTTTTGTTTCAAAGTGGATATTTTTTATTGGCCTGAAATGTGCCAACATTTAGTTAGCTTTCTGTGAGGGATGTAATTGCAGAAGACCATGTGCAGGCTGCTTGTGACTGTTCTGCTGGTGAGTCATGCAGTCAGTTGCACAGCTTGTCCAGGAGAGTCACTTTAGTGTTACCATCAGACACCTTGCACTTTTGTTCACATTTATTCAGAGTAAAGACATTTCCAAGTTTTCAATGTCTGCCACATTTGATCGGTGGTTTTTGTTGTTCTTGAGGTATTAACATCCCAAGAATTTATCTTGTTGACATTTAATTTTTTTTGTAATTTTTAGGTCAGAAATTGTTCCAATTTTTATTATTAGGATTATATAAGATGACTGGCTTAAGTAGATCTTTTTGGTTTGTTCTCTTATACTGTAAAATTGCTGGTAAAAAATAGAAATTATAAACTGAGAATAACTTGAGTAATATTATCTGTCATAAACTCTTGAGTTCAGAGCAATTTGCTTGCTTTGGAGTTGGAGGACTACACTTCCTTTTTTTTTTTCCTTCTCTTTTCTTTGGAAGAACTCAACAGGAAGATTGCTTACCCTGTATGGTCAGTTTAACCATGAAACTCTCTAGGAATAGATAAAAACCATCAAACTTCTATTTCTCAGGTACTATCCCTCAAAATTGAATGTAAAGCAAGGAACCATGTTTAGTTTCTAACAGATGTCTGTGCTAATATATTTACTTCTGTAAGTAAAGCTGCTGTGCCTAAAGATTCATTTGTACTTCATTTGTACTTCTGCATTAACTGACTGGAAAATGGCTGCAGGAGATTGAGCTCCCATGATACAGACTCAGTGAATAACTTTGCATTTCTTTCCATTTGCTCATCACAGCAACAGCTGAATGTCAGGATGGTTACAGTTTTAGGCAGGTCAGACTTGGTCTGTTCTGTATGTAGGTCGCTCCTGGTATTTGCAGCATCTGTCATCCATTCTGTACATGTAGCACAAATATCAGTATTGGTGTTCTTCTGATGCAATCCCTTCCCTTTTCCCCCAGTGCAAAATAGCATTGGTTGGTTATAGAAACTACATATTTTGGTCTTCATTTGGAGTCTGGTCATCTTAGAGGTAATTAATAAGTAATTAAAATGTTTAAGTCACATTCAAGGAAGTAACTTTAAATAACCTCTAATGCATAATTTCCTAGTTGCTTCACATCTCCTGTGTTTGTGATTATTGACAGATTTGTCAAACAAGACATGAGAAAATGTTTTCCCTATATTGTATCATGCTGTCTGCACTATAAAAACACCATTAAATATTTAAAGCATTAACTTAATGCTATTAGAATTCTTCACTGTTTGCTATGTATGTACTTGACTACATGTCAACTTTCTGTTCAAAGCATGTTTCCATTTTGGAAGTAAATTGTTTTGTGCATGTGTATGTGGTTCTTTGTTTAGGTTTTGTATGGTTGATTTTTCTTTTTTCACTTAGTTTTAGTCACTTTTGTGTTTCTTCCTAGGCTGGTGAGAATCAGTGTTACCCACCCCAGTAGGCACTCAGTAGCTTGAATTGTTAGTTGTAGTCCAAGCTGCTAATATACATTAGTAAGAGTTCAGTTAGCAAAATGTATAATGCTTTAGTAATAAAGTGCTTATTGTACAAGTTGTTGTTTTTCCTGATTAGTCCTTTGTGCATGTGTAGAAGGGCCTCATTCTTCCTCCCTCGCTTAGGAAAGAAAACAAATGTTTCTAACATCAAAATTCATTGCATATTTAAAGGCTGATAGCAAGGCCACCAAGCCTTGATGATTTCTCACCTTTTCCTTTTAAAAAAGTGAGAGTATGGTAATATTAAAACCTTTAAAATAACTGAATTTTGGAGACTTTGTGAAAAGAATGTGTCTGAATAACTGGTTGCAAAAATTTAATTTATTCAGAATGAAAGCTAATTTTTTTTTTACTGACAGTCTAGATTTTGGCAAACTAGAGACCAAAACACAAGATAGCTAGATCTGAGGAGGGATTCCTTATTCTAAGCTGGCTAGAAGCAAAGACCATAAAACAATAAGGCCAAATTTAAGCACAATAGGTGATGCTGGCAGTCAAAGGTGTATTTTTATCCACAAGCTAGAAAGCAGCCAGCAGGATTTGGGAAACTGTCCTTTACTTGGATCTCTGCCTTTATATAGTGCAGTGAACTCTGGTGTGAAATATTTCCCCTTGATTTAAGCTGTAATTAAGAATATAAAAAAGCTTGAACTGAACTTCTGATAATCAGTAGATCTTGCTGGTGCAGTTTCTAGTTAATTTTTCTGTGGGGTTTTAATGGGTTTGTTTACTGAGTTTTAGTTATCCACATGCTTTTATTAAAAGCTTTTAAAAATCTAGTTTATAGGATGTCATCCTGAGGTTAGAGGAAGTCAGAGCCTGTATATGAATACCACTTGTGTGACCGTGTGTTCACACCAGCATTCACTTGATATTCTGTACTTGAGCTGTTTCTATTGAAAGCATTGCTTTTGTAGCAAAGTGTCTTTACTGTTCTATCTGGGCTCTTAACAATATCTCCTTTACTCAGCTTTGCAGGCTATCCTTGATGCTAGGCAGAGCAGAATTGGGTATATGGTCAGATGACTTTCAGGACTTGCTTTGAGAATTTTAGACTTTGTTTCAAAGTGACAGCCTGTTTTCTAGCTGAGTGAGACAGGCTGGCATATGGCTGCTATGCTGTGCTGCCTTGGAAGCACCCTCTGACGTCCCCAAGGAGCATCTAAGACCACTATTTTTGCACCAGTGTCTGTTCTTCACTCAGTGTAGTTCCCTTGTGTGTTTTTCCTGTTAAGATAGTGGAAGGGTGTTTTGAGTTTGATAGGCAGGTGTTGGATTGAAGATTAAAGTATTTTTTTGTGTGTTTGATGGCTGGGAAAAGAGCAGTGTTCCATCCTACAGGTGGGTTCATCACTTCTGGCACTTCATCTCCTCTGTGAAGCCTGACATAAGCTAACATTTCTCAGGTTAATGGTATTCCTTTGTAGCCTTTATCAGGGATTTGTAGGCTATGGTTGCATTCTCTCATGACCAGGCAGTGTCCCTCTAGCACAAGATCTTATTGCTGCTGGTTCTTCACACTCTGGAAAAGGAAATGCTTAGTGGTAGCATTTGCAATGAGGTGTTTCTCTTGCTTTTTGAAAGAACAGTTTACTGTCCCCCTACTAAAATTCCAGCCAGCTCCAAAGCAGCCTAGTGCTACTGGTAACCCCATTTTTCTGACATCCTAATCTTCCAACTTAAATATGATCTTGTAGTGTGTAGAGTGTAGCTGGCAAGTTTAGTGTAAAGCTTATCACTGTTCATCATCCAAGATATTTTATCTGTTGACATAACCATGCATAAAAAGTTGTTATGGAAGCTCATGAAAAATTGCCTCTTCCAAACAGCAGACTTGTGGCTCATCCTTTAGAACAGTGCCTTTTAATGCCTAGTGATTGGAATGCTTTTGGTCATTTCTTTCAAGGTACCTTTTCACCCCTCACTGACTTGGCTCTCTGTGCTACTGTTGTTACCAGTTGTGTTTCAGCCTTTTCACTTTCTTCTTTTTGGATGTGAAATTCAATTGCAATAAGCTGCTCTGACACCTTGTGTTTAGCAGGACAAGGATGATTTACTCTTGCAGCAAGATACCAGCAATTTCCTGCCACTTTAAGGAATAGAGCTTTATGATTTGAGAGAAATGCAGAAAATGTTTTGTTCTGTGAATGAACTGTAATGAGAGGGAAAATGTGTTTCTAGCTCATGATTCTAGAGCATGTCACACATGTTCAAATTTGCATTTCCCACGGTAAGAGTTAGATCTAAAAGTCAAATAGGGCTTTCTATTCTGAGAAGTTTTCTGGTTTTGCTGACCATTCATATTTCTATGCCACTGAACATAAGGTGGAAAATTCCAAGGTGTTTCCATTCCTACTTCAGTACCGAATATTTGAAACCAGATCATAAAACAGCTATACTGCCCCAGTCTAGCAAGTCATCTCCCATTAAGTGTTGTGGATACAAGGATATCTGCTGGGCTTTTGGGGCTTTTTTGTGTTGCTTTACACAGTCATCACAGTCATGCCTGCTTGAAAACAAAACTTTTACATGATGGATTCAGCTTTCACAAATTGAGTCAGATTTGATTTAAATAACGTGACTTAGATACTGTCTTCCCTCCCATCTAAGACTGGTTTTGGAAAAAAGTAACTTCTAGAAGGGTTATAGCTTAATAAAAAGGAGAGCAGTCTAGGTATGTCTGATCCTGGAGGTCCTAGGGATGTGCTAGAGCTGCAGCTCCAAGCAGGTACCAGAGAGAAAAGCTCCTTACTGGTAAGAAACTTGTGGTTTGGAGGAACCTGGATTTAGGCAGGCCCTGGTTTCTTAGTCATGTAACATTTGGAGTGTAGGATCTCTAATCTTCTGTACAGCTTTCTCCCCAACTGCTTTGCTCTTAATACAAGCAGTGCCCTGAAAAGAGTTGTCTTTGCTAGAGGCAAAAAAAACAGATCCAAAAAATGCTTTATTCTCAGGGTCAGAATAGAATTTTTGAGACCAGAAAGCTTCATCTGCTGGGGAGCTGAATCTAAAAGGCACTTGTAACCCTATATTCAGAGCTGCAATAGTGATATGGTCTGGAGTTTTGTATGTTTTGTTTTGATTTTTTTTTTTTTTTTTGAGCCAAGGAAGTGTGGAAAAATGTATTGGTGTTACTGATTTGGCTATGTAGAAAGTCATCAAGGAAAAGGGTTCGAGTTTCTATCAGAAACAATGCTTTGTTCCACCTTTTCAGCCCTTTCTGTTTCAGGTTATCTGAGTAGCAGCCTGATTGAGTGGTAAGAATCAAGGTCATATTTTATTCAGTACAAGAAAATGGAAAATCTGGCAAGAGCCTAGATACCTGTTTTGAAATGGTTTTATTTAGTCCTTTCTGCTACAGCTGCTGTCAATGGAAAGAGATAAAGCTGATGACAGTATACAGGGACTTTACTGTTCATTATTCATGACTTGCTGAAGGTTTAAGTCTGTGAAGGATTTTGTTATTCATTTCATAGGTCTTTCAGGTTTTCAAGCATGATTGGCTGGCAAGAAGCAATTAAAGAAAAGATGCATATTTTTCTTGACTTACTAACCTTGACAGAGAACTTGAGAACAGAATTTAATCTATAACCATTGTCACGGACAAATTCAGTTAAAATTGCAGTGTAGCAAGATTATGTTCATGCTTAAATCTGTCATTATTTGAATAAACTCTAGACTTGCATTTTGTGATGGTATTCTTAGACTAACTAGCTCTGTTGTGAAGCCTTTAATTTATAAATAAAAATCTGAATTACAAATTTAGAGCAGTTGTAGATTTAAATAGGATATGGAATGAGTGAGTGAATGTTTACCTGTAATGCAGAAAAAAACTTCTGAAGAGGAACAATTATCAGTAGTGTTGTATGGTATTATTTGTTGTTAAAGTAAATTTGGGGATTCTTAATGTAAATAAGTCAGACTTTGATTTTACCTTCCCATTAAGATGAATGGAAGAAACTACAGTTCTGATTCCAGATGTCATCAACTGAGAAGCTCTAGTTTTAGACCACCACACTTTAAATTTACATCTGTACCTACTATAATGTGTTCTGTAATTAAAACTGGACATTACAGGTTCATTTTATGGATTGTTCAGTATTAAATTGCTTTTTCTCTGGTCTTCCCTGGAATCTGAATCTCAGGTTGTATTCCCTTTTACAAGTATGCCAATTGTATGTATGCCTTTTACAATGTGCTCAATTATATTCCCTTTTTACAAGTAAAAAATTGCTCCAGGTTGCCTTTTGCTCTGACACACTTGCAACTTTTTCAGTGTACTTCTACTACTGTAGATGTTAAAAAGATTTCATGCTTTAAAGAATGGCTTGCAGGTACTTGATAGGCACAGTCATTTCTATTAGAAAAGCATGGCTATTCTTCTCTAAAGGAACACTTTCAATTTACACATAGAATACTACCCAAAACAGTGAGGTCTTAAAAGCAAAGCTGTTAGACAACAATATTTTTCATGTCTTGAAGTTGGAGCCAGACAAAATTAAATTTCCCATTGCAAATTCCCCCTTCCTTTTCTTCAGAGGAGTTAAACAAAAGCAAAAGTGAGAGGCAAAGCATTGTGAACCACTAACATCCTGGCATAGAATCTACAATCATTATTCTTAAATAATAAAGTTGTTTTGTTTACGAGAGTCAGAGCATTTCTCAGTTTCTTCTTCCTCAGTTACTGTGTTACTGTCTGTTACTCATTACAGATAAGAAACCTTTTAGTGTTTTGTCTTAATGTCGTTACACAAGTTGTTAAGAGAACGAAACTTCATCATCAAAATTGTGATGTTAAACTTCAGTTTGGTCACAGTGTCTAATTAGATTGTGTCTTGGAGGTTAAATTATAAGGAGGCTGTTGCTGTGCTCCTTTATAGGGGTTTAACTATGATTGTAGTGACTTGCATAAAATATTTTTTTAAAATCAGACCATTATAAATATATATATATATATAAATGTATAGCAATATTCTTATTTTGCTAGACTCTGGTTTATTATGTAAACTTCAATATCTTCAGTATGGGAATTAGCAAATTGTTTCACAGTAAAAATTACTGGCTGAACATATCTGATATTTTCCTAGTTTAGATCCATATTTTGCTTTGTCTTATAAGTTGGCCAAAAGTCTGGCCTAATCATCAGACCAGATATCTGGGAGTTCCTGGTTCTATGCTCACTTCAGGTGAGGTTGTATAGACTGTCAGTCTTGTGTTTTCTCCTTACAGATTAATATATTTGAATTTTTATGCCCACATAATTGTCAAAAGCAGAAATTTCCTCCTCTACTGGTCCAATAGTATTCTTGAAGTCCTTTGTAACTTAATTTATATTATACAAAGTCAACTTGTTTGAACTAAATACTTCATTTTTTCCAAGAGAGCAAATGAATTTGATAAAGTTGTTAGAGTTTTTTGTGGTATATTGTGTCATTTGTGTTGTTTTATTATTTAAGTGGATTGGACTTAGTTTCCCAAGTAACAGACTACAGTATTGATCATATATTTTTAAAATTAAAAAAACTTACCAAAATGTTGTAGAAGGAGATGATAAAACATTAAAAAATATGGATTTTCCATATGTTGAATTATTCAAAGGTTGGACTATAGTCTCAGTGCTTTTTAATCATAAATTATCTAAAAGTTATTAATTAATAATTCAGAATGTATAAAGCAGTTGTTTAGCCATCTGAAAAGTTATGCTTATTATGTTGATTTTATAGCAAAACTGGTACAAAATACTTACACTTCTGGTGATTAAAAGTGAAGTAATAACCATCATCTCCTCTAGATGCACATTTTCTTAAGCTGTATGCTTTCACATGTGAATGTTTATTTTTAGCATGTAAAAGTAGCAGCAAACACCTTTGTTTTCCCTTGCTGTGCTTACAGAAGCTGCTGGGTTTGCTTTGCTACGGACGAGGATGACCGGACAGCAGAGTGGGTGCGGCCCTGCCGGTGCCGGGGCTCCACCAAATGGGTGCATCAGACTTGTCTGCAGCGCTGGGTGGATGAGAAGCAGAGAGGAAACAGCACTGCTAGAGTTGCTTGTCCTCAGTGCAATGCAGAGTATTTAATAGTATTTCCAAAGCTAGGTAAGATACGGATCGTTTCAATTATTGCTTATTTATTTGTTCTTGTGTTCCTTTGTTTTCCCCTTTCTTGTGCTCGGAGCACCATTTCTGTTGGAAACTTGTCTATTCCCTTTCCCAGACAGAAAGAAATAACTTTATATTCTGCTTGCATCCTATTTGGTGGCTTAGTTAAATACCTTCTAAAACTTTTGGATCCATTCCACTTAGGTATATAGATAAATCTTGTGTTTGACCTGTAATTATTTCCTGGCTAATGGGATTGTTTTTCTTGTTGAGCAGAAGGTGACTTCTTTCAGCAGTTGCCACACAGCACATAAACACATCCTTTTTTTGACTCAGCTTGCAGAGACACTTATCAGAGGAAATTTAGTGGAGAATTTCCTAAGCAGCATGTGGCATTACTGGAAAAACATACTTTCACTTTGGTCAGGAGGTGTTTCTGAGACAATATTGCCCTGTGATCACGAGGCAGAATATTTATGATTGCGGGGTACTGCTGTAGCTCTGTTTGTCAAGGTCAAAAGAAAAAGTTGGACATGGTCTTCCAGAGTCTCTTACTTGAGTAGCCAAGAAGGATAATGCACAGTATGTTGCATTTATTTAAATTAGCAGTGCTTGCTGTTATTTCAGCCCTCGTTTGCCCGTGTGTTCTATAGGATATATTAAGCAAATCAAGAAAATGAAATGTTGCCATGGAAACTTAAATTTTGTTTAAAAGTAAAACTGATTGTTAGAGAAAGGGTGATGTAGTAATTGAGTGCAGGCATTCAGAGGATTTTAAAGAAGATTTTTTTAAAGTATCTTATTTCTGTAATGAAAGAGCTGAAAATAACTCACTGTCAGTTCTTTGGGAGAGGACCTCTTTCTTAGTAGCTTAAGGGCTGATGAAATTAAGGTGTCAAGGGAATTTTGAGTGATGACATTTACTTCCATGATAGAACACTGAGTAATGGGAAAGAAAATATACACAACAATATTGCATTGTTGATATAAAAATACATAAACCCGTAGGAAACTTACTACAAGTTATTCATATAACAGCCACACTTTGGCTTTGCTGAATAGGGTAACTCCCCATCATAAAGAAGGCATCAAACAGTAACATTTAGAATTGGCTTTGGGAAGAAAACTGGGTTTCCATCTGGACACAGAATGCACCATGAAACTTTACACTGTTTGAAATTCTTGTTTGTATCTTTACTGATGAAATTGTAATGTGAGATGTGTTTGCATTTTATTTTGACAATGGCCAAAAGGGGTAGCAACTATAATTTGGACAGGATACATTAACATAACAGGCATTTTCATTTGTTCCTGCAATTTGTGGCAAACTGTATATGAAAGCTTAGATTCCAACATTCCTGGATTCTGAAGCTGGCCTAAAATTCTTGCATGACATTGTTCAGTTCTTGCATGCAGGTATATGAGACTCCCTTCATGTATTTTGATATATTTTTCCTCATAATACCATCTTCTTCTGTTTTTAAAGATAAAGGCATAAAAATTCAGACTTGTCTAAAAGTACACAAGACATTGGTAGAAGAGCAGAGAAATTAATCTGGGTCCATGGAACATCAGTCATGACCTTGAAGTGCCTCAAACAACTGAGCCAGTCTTGCCCTTATGTAACTCTTTCTAGTAACCCAAAGCTGTTCAGCACAATTCAACTACAAGTCAGTCAGGGTCACACCAGGCAGAGTAAGGACAGTAAGAATTTTCCAAGAAGCCTTGGAACACTTCTTTTGAAGACAGTGTTTGTCATACCCTTCCCTGAGGCATCACAGTTCAGAAACTTACTTACTTTTAAGACTTCCCTTAATGTACTACTGGAAACTTTTTTCTAAAAATTCTGTGAAAGGATACCCTCATCACAAAATTTAATTTATGATTATAGTTTAGAAGTAATATCAACTTGAGGAGACATCAGTGAATATAAGTAACAGTGGGTGTTTCTTTATATATTTACTAGTTCAAAACAACCTCTCATGAAATATCTCAAAATCAGAATTCCATTTTCGATTTGATACTGCCTATCAGTTCTGGTGATTGGTGATAATTATGTTCCTGTGAGCTGTTTTCTGCTCTTTCAAGTACTTTCACTAAATAGAAAAAATATTGTTACCACTTTGAAAGTAACCAAAGAATCTCTTAGATAATTATTTCAGTTTAATAAAAAGAAAACATTTTGGCAGAAAAAAACTCTTTAAAGCATGATCTATTTTTCAAAATAAAAAATATTTTTGTTTCATATTTCCTTCTTTAATTTGAGTATCAGTGATATTTATTTTTCTGTTTCTTCCTCCGTACCATCTTAAAAATCAAAACTAGTTTTGTCCTCCCAAAACTAGTTTTGTCCTCCCTAATTAAAAGATTGCTTCAATAATTTTTTTCTAGTATTTTCTCAAGATTCGATACCTGATTCTCTAGCCAGGTTTCTCTTAATGATTAGTATCAGTAGGTGTAATTTGTTAGTACTTGTGTTATAAGGCAACCTTCAGTGTCATTTGAGTCTCCTGTCTTCAAACATAAGTTTTCAAAATGGTAAAACCAAACAAGTTGTTCAGTGCCTCTGGGAAACAGTCAAGATGTGTAAACTACTGTGCATTTAGTACTTGCAGTTATGACCTTGTTGCTACTTCCAGCATACTGATAGACATCTCAGCACCTTCTTAAGAGTGTTCTGGAAAGTCAAACACAGCTATTAAGAGTTGAACTGGATGTTCCTGTTGCCTTTTTTCCACCAGCTGACTTGAGCTGAGTGGAACTGGGGTTTTTGAAAGCATTCTCAGTAGAGTTGTTCTCTAGAAAAAGTACTAACTAAGTCATGAAATGGGAGTCACAATTTTGTCACTGTGGGTAAACTTTGAGAGACATGGAGGATTAGTTACTTGAGGAATGCCTGTAGGCTGGTTTTGAGAATTTTCACTGATTTTGGTAGGAAAAAGTAGGAAGGAACTCACAGGAACCGCTCATGCATATGAGCTGTGGGAGGACAGTCTGTATGTGGAATTTGTTGACAAATACAAAAGTAATGCGGATTATGGTGGTGATGGCTTTCACTTCCATGTTTACATTTCAGTGTTCTGGCTTTTGCCTCACTCATACTCTTGCAGTCCCTCAAAGAAAAGATGCAGGCATTGCCCTTGTTTACCTCACCAAAGGTAGTCAGGGTATTTATTGTCTTGCCCTGTGTAAGTCTGGAAAGTGCAGTTGTGCATAGACAGAACAATGAACCTATTCATGTGTTGTTGTCAAAGGCACTGAATAACCTGGATAGGAGTATTTTTTCCTCCAGTGTTTTGAGAAGTGATCATTTAAACATACTGAATGCAGCTTCTTCCAGTGGAAGGAATCTTTTGTATTAACTGTGCTACTTTTTACTACATAGCAGCATAGTTTAGTGACAGAATTTTCAGGTGAAGTTGTCAAAGGTAAGGACATGAAGTACATTACAACAAATCGTTATTTTTTCCTTTAGAAAACTAAAATATCTAACAAATAAAAAAGGCACTAAGCCTAAAGTGGTTTGTACAAAAGAACAATTCTTACTCAACACAAAGGAAGCTAATCACTGGGTAAATTAGTGCTTTAAGCAGTGTATCAATCTCCTGGAAAAATGAAATGGTAGGTAGGCAGAAGTTACAAGTTTAGCTTAATAGCTTTTTAATTATATATTATATTATATATATTCACTTAAACAGCACATGTGGTATGTCAGACTTCCACTTTGCCTCGTTTGTTCTTCTTATTGGTGATAGATGCTGACTTTTCTACAGTATGCTTTTATTTGTGTGTATCTATCTATATATATATCTCTCTTGAAACCTTACTTTTCCTTTATCATAGGTCCAGTTGTTTACGTTTTGGATCTTGCAGATCGCCTGATCTCAAAGGCATGTCCCTTTGCTGCAGCTGGAATCATGGTGGGCTCCATATACTGGACAGCCGTTACGTACGGGGCGGTGACGGTCATGCAGGTACACGCTCTTCCCTCTCCCTGCCTCTGAGAGCAAAGTCAATCTGACTCCTCTTTGCTTGGCTTTCAGTGTAGTTACCAGTGAATTCAAGATGGTTTTTCATGTTTAACTGGCCATAGTTTATAACTGCAAGTATGCCTGTTGGGCATGGTTCAGTCTGCAACTAACAAACTGCACTGCTGCTCTAGCTGGCTGCCCTGTGTATGGCAGACTGGTGAACACAATTCTGTTCTCATGGGAAAAGGTGCCATTACCACCTAGCTGCCAATAATGAGTATCTTCAGTAAAGACAGGAGATGTAATCTTTTCTTTTACTTGGAGAAAAACTTTGCTAGTAACATTCAAACTGTTGAAATTGAAAGATGGTAAACTATTTTCTGGATATTGTGATTTTTTTTTTAATTGTATAAAGGAAAATACATGCTCTGAATGATGCAGTTCATTCATAAACAAGAAATACAAAACACTGCAAATTAATGTTTTAATTACTTCAGACTGTATGATTAGTTGAAAGGGGAAAACCAGTTTTCCTGCTTCTGTTCTTGTGAACTTACTATTTAAATAGAAAAGTAATGTTGACAGGTGGTACACTGTTACCTATGGAAAGACTTGGTAATGGTGATTCTAGTTCAACCACAAGACCAGAGTTTGCAGAGATTGTACAATCAGAAGCACTTCCTTACTCCTTCAGTTGTTGATTCCTATCTGAAGTCTATAACCTGTGTTTTGCCTGAAAGCATAAAAGTATTTCTGATGCTAATTCAGCTGTAGATAGAATTAACAAGCCAATATGTTAATAAATGCTCCTCTACACAGTTCTAATTTTAAATATACAAACTGGTTCTTCTCTCATAAGTCATTTGGCACTAGTTTTTGAGAAGTGTGGTACTGCCCTGCCCTGTGAAGATGGTGTGCTGTTTTGGTTCAGGTTCTGAGTGATCTGGAAGCAGAAATGGAGCCCAAATGAGTGGTGCAGTTTCCCTGTACCAGTGTGGCCAAGGGTCAGCAGCTGCATAGGTGATGTGTAATGGCTTTCAATACCCCCTCCATTGCAGTGGGTGAGTCTGTGTATTACAGAGTGGTGCAATTAAGTATTTTTTATTGGATATTTCATTGTTGTGGCTCCAACAGGAGCATTACACCCATCTGTAATACTACAAGGAGACTTTGGAAATGCATCAGTCCTTTTCTCCTTGCTCACTGCTACATTGATCTCTTTTTCTGTAGGAAATTGTGACCTTTTTAGCTGCCCTAGAGCTCTGCAGCCAGATGGAAAAATAAATGCTTTGTTCTGAAGTTGTTTTGCTTTTGAAGTGAGGATCTGTGTAAACATTAGTTTAGGCAGCTGGTCAAATCCCAGATATGAAGAATTAGCTATTTTCATGATTTAATGTTTTGATTGTATGGATGGCATGCTGGGCAAGACAGTAATTTAGTTTTGCTTGTAGAGGAGCAGACTGAGTGGGTAGTAGAGGGAAACTGTTCCAACCCTTTTGCCACCCCAGCCTTGCTAGGTTTAATGTAGTTTTTCTCCTGATGTATTTCAGACTCTTTTCCCTTAGTTGAAGGGCCAGAGAGAAGCACAGAAGCTATTTTTAGACTTCAGGTGCAGAAAAATATATACAGAATTGACATTGTGGTAGCTAAGTCAGTAACAAGTCAGATGGAGTTACTGAAAGCAGAGAAATACAATAATCTAAAGCAGAAAGAGACGAGATACTGAAGCATTTTTTGATGGACAATGACAATGGACAATGGAGAAAAAGGATAGTGTCAGACTTCACAGCTTGAGTAGAAGATACTGAAGCTGGAAGACAAATGCTGAATGTTTTTTCAGGAATAATCTATTGGCATCAACAATATTGGTTATGCCTATTTTTAGAGGCTGTGGTATATAACATAACTTCCTGTTCTGGAGGTGTAACATGGAATGCTTTTCAGAGCAAGGCAAAAATGTACAGTTGGAAGGTACTGTGGTACATTACTGTAGCTTCTTCCCTGTGTCCTACCTATTCCAGAAGTACTGGGTTTGTTATTTTCCTTTTTTACAATTTTGCTGTTCTTTCATGTTCTTACCTTCTAATTCTAATTTTTGTGCAATTGAAGACTTGATAAGTTATTGTACTTGTGGGGAAAACAAGAAGTCAATGAAAACACATCAGAAAATCCCGTGCCTGGCAAACATAATTATTATTTTAGTGTTTTTAGTCCTACCAGATTCTTACAGAAAAAGTCATGAAAGAGCCTGTTCTTCCTGGAAGCAATTCAAAGACTATATTAGCATTTATACTGATTAAATTGAGACAAATCTAGAGGATATGTACCACTCTAATGTATTTTTTTATCCTCAGTCCTATTGGATTTATTTAAAATTAAAGTAATGTACTTTTAAAAAGACATAAGGAACCATTCTGTTGCAGTTGTAACATCTGCATTTTATAAATGGAAAAGTCTGATTAATTTTTTTATATATCAGCAGAAAAGTATAGACATAGCAGTAATAATGATCTTTTCAAATCCTTGAACTAACTACATATGAAAATAAGGTACATGTGAAGATATGCTGCTATTTCCAGTACAGTTGAAAATAATGTTCATCTTCCTGCATTGTCCAGAGAAACAATAGTTAAATACTGTGATCTCTGTTATGTAAGGTATTCCTAAAAAACACAAAATATGGATAAAAACATCCTGAGGTACCTACTATCAATTTATCCTATGAACAGTAGTGTCTGATCAGTTTCTGAGTGTAGAATTACTTGTTATAAAACTGTAAATTCTTAAATGCCTTTTGGAAAGCTTGCTGTATTATTAGTGTTTCAGATGTTAAGGCTTTTACTTACACAGAAACACATAAAACCTTTCTTGAGATGGCTGGGAATTCTGTTACAGCTCTCTGCAGTAATAATGGTTTGCAAAATAGGGCTGGTAGCTCACCTGCATTATCCTCTATAAGCAACCAAGGATACAAAGAGAAAACTGTGTAAATTAGGTAAAACAGTGTTCTTTTTTTCTTTAACTTAAAACACGTGGGCAGCTTCAAACAAACTCAACTTTTTAAGTTACATTTTGTTTATTTGTACATTGTAACAGTGTTGTGGCCTATGTTTGTCAACTATATGCATATTTTCTAGGTTGTGGGTCACAAAGAAGGTCTTGATGTGATGGAGAGAGCTGATCCTTTATTCCTTTTGATTGGCCTTCCCACTATCCCAGTCATGCTAATACTGGGCAAGATGATCCGTTGGGAGGACTATGTGCTCAGACTGTGGCGCAAATACTCCAATAAACTACAAATTTTGAACAGTATATTTCCAGGTAATGTGATTCAGTTAAAAAAGAAATGCCAAGATTGAACTTCTGCCTTTAGGAGATGGGGATAGGCAAGTAGTTTTTGCTATTTTTAAGTAGAGGTTATTAACACTGTCCCTCTATTTCATGGTCATTCTGTTTAGATTGTGTTTGTGGAATATGTCCTGAGATGGGTGTGGCAGGAGTAGCAGGAACATGGTTTCAGTTCAGGCTTTAGTAACAAAACAAGCTACTGCAAGTCATGGGTCCTACTTGAAAGTAAAACTGCAGTTGTTGAATGGAAACAGAATATTCACTGAGAAGAGGGATAGTTCTCACAAAGCAGTTGGCTATAGATTTGTACTGGAGTGGGGAGTGGGCAGTATTGCACTTTCTGTGTTCTTTTTTGAGGCAGTATAGGCCATGTAACCTTTTCTTATCCCTTTAGGCATTGGATGTCCTGTTCCTCGTATCCCAGCAGAGGCCAACCCTCTGGCAGATCACGTCTCTGCCACACGGATTCTGTGTGGAGCTCTAGTTTTCCCTACTATTGCCACAATAGTTGGCAAGCTGATGTTCAGCAGTGTTAACTCAAATTTACAAAGGACAATCTTGGTAAGATTCAATACTATGTTTCATAAATTATACGAGAGGAATATGAAGTGTTGTGAAGGAGGGAGGCAAAGGAAAAAGGAACACAAATTGATCTGGAATTTTAAGAACAGCATTTGATTAAAGGAAGGGTTTTTTTAAGATTGCCTGTCTTAGTAGTGGACAAACATCATGTGTGTGAAAGACTCTTTATGACTGAAACTAATCTCAGTTCATGACAAGGATGAAAGTTTTATCTGGCACTATAGTAGAGCAGGCCTTAGCAGTAATAATGCTGACAGTGAAGATGAGGAGCCAGCATCTTCTAAGAACAGTCTCTGTAAGGGAAGACTGGGATTTATATTATAAACCTTTTCATATTAGCTTTTGTTTGCTGATCTGGAGAGAAACTCTTTGTTTCTTATTTTAATAAGGAGAGGAAAATTAACTCTCCATAGAGTTCATATGGAGAGGGAATGGCAATCTCTTGCTTTGTGAATAACCTCTCTAGTTGCAGCCTTTCAAGGACAAGTACACTGAGTTTGGTAATATGGAATCCCTGCTCATCTGACTGTCACTACAGCCTGTTTTCAATTCCTGCATGTTTATGCACCCCTCTCTTTTATGCAGATCAAACAGTGATATTGCAAATGTTCATGCAAACTGAAAGCTTCTTGGTGTCTCATTTTGAAGACTTGAGATAAATATATTGTAAAGCTTTCTAGAGGGGAGAAAAAGGTTGTTTTACAAAAATAGATTTTATTTTACTCCACTTTTGGCAAGTGCCATTTTTCACAGTCTAGTTATAGAATGGTTATCAGTACTATTCCTTGTGCCTTGTATAGTATACATTCAGAGAAGGGAGGAAAGCAGATACATATCTGCATTTTCTTTGTTATTGAAATAAGATTTTGATTTTTAAAATTTAGAATACTGGTGAGACTTCCAAGGAAATAAAAGCTTTTATAGATTCAGTCTGTAATCCCTTTAAGTAACGGTAACCTCTGTAATAGTGCATTGTGACAGAAAACTTTGACACACTCGTTTGGAACTGTACTAATTAGTTAATCTTTAGAAGAAAATACCATATGTATAGAAAACAAATCTTCTCTAACTGGAAATTTTTAAGAACATTTGCATTGATATGACACTGAACTGTGCAGGTTTTCAAAATATTTTTTTATTTCAGGGTGGAATTGCTTTTGTTGCTATAAAAGGAGCTTTTAAGGTTTACTTCAAGCAGCAGCAATATTTGCGCCAAGCTCACCGCAAAATTTTAAATTATCCTGAACAAGAAGGAGCGTAAGGCTGTAACCTCCAGATGTCACAGAGTCTCACCTAACAGGTTTCCATGTTGTATTGGTTCCATTGTTATTGCACAGTAGTGGAAAATTGTGATAAGTTGCTGCTCCTCTATTTTTTTTTTCCTTTAAATACAATAAAGCACTGTGTTGTGGCAGGGTAAATCCTTTCAGCAACCACTGAACCTAAGAATGTGATTTGGCTTTCATTATTTTTTGGGTATTTCTGTTGGGCAATAGGCTTTTGAATTATTTTCTTTGAGCCAATATACTGAATGGAAAAAAAAAAGAATCAACTACAGAACATTTTAAGTGTAGTTAGGTAGGCTATATCCAAATGTCTTTTCTCTAGGTGATTTTGTACCCAGGCTGTCATTCAGTTTAGCATTTCACACAATGAAGGGAGATTGCTTTAGAAGGGGAGTGTGAGTCATTACCAAGGAGAAAGAATTTTCCTTGAGTTTTGCTGGTATCAAACAGGGAGTGTGAAATACTCGAATGACAGAGAAAGCAGAAGATAGATCACTCTCTGCAGGACTTGTATGTCAGCTTTAACCACCTAAGTATTAGGTGTTAAAATTAGCATGGCTTTCAGGTGACTATTTTACTACTGGTAATTTTCAGTGTCCTGTTGTATCTTCTGCAGTGCCTAGTGTAATTTTCTCATGGCTTTACTGGTTTGTAACTGGTGCTGGATTGCATTTTTTCCTCCAGTTAAAATAATTACAAGGGGGAAATAAATTTCACTTGTTTATTTTGTAGTTAAGTATTAGAACACTTGTTTAATTTCCATATTCCTTTATGTTGTGTAAATACCCATAGAAAACCTGCGAGAAAGCAGCATTGAACACTAAAGCTCCATGGGAATTGCCAGCAGGGTATCCCCTGAAGCATCCAGACCTGAGAGTGTAACTCAGCTCTGCTCGGGACTGGGCTCTGCTGCCCTGCTGGCAGTGCTGGCTGCAAGGGGCTGACACTACACTCTGGGTACCTGAGCTGAGCATCCTGCCAGCAGGGTCCTTGGCTTAAGGTAACTGGGCTCCATTTTGTAAAGGACTACAGGATAAATCTTAAATGTGTCATAAAGTTTATTTATACAGTAAGCTTTACTGTTCCCATATGTCTAAAGTAGTCAGTTGAGGGAGACATTAGCACTTCCGTTATTTGATGTATTTCTAAATCTAATTTCAACAGAAATTGATTGTTTTGTGAAGTTAAATTCTGACAAACATAATTTGAATATTGCATATTCATACCAGACCTAATCTGGATTTCATATTTGAAGTTCTTTCTTAACAACAATTTCTTTGTTTTTCTCCGAGTTTTCTCTTGTTCATATTAGTATGTCAAATGCATGAAGAATAGCTTAAAAATATTTGAGTGGAATTATTCATTAGTAAATATTTCTTTTCACCAGAAATGAAGTAAATGCAGAATGGACTTCCTATTTGACTGCAATAATGTATGTTAGGAGAAATTCAAAGTAAGGTACCTTTTCTATAGTATGTTTATCTTAATTACCAAGATGTAATATTTTAAAACTGTACAAAAGTGTATATAAAGGCCAGTTAGTATTAAAAACCTATACAGGTGTTAAAAATTATACACTCAATCAATATCAAATACTTTTGAGGCTCTTGCTGTAATGGAAGAATTACTATAACCTTGTAAGTCTGCTGATTATATTTGTCTTAGTAGGCTCACTTTTATATAAAACCTAAACTAAGTAGCAGCCTCTGAAAGTTGCTACAACTCTGTAAGATAGTCTTGAAACAATATAATATGTATTTCTTACAGAATTCCTCGTTTCAAGAAAACAACTTTTCAGTGGTCTTCACTGTATATATTTCCAAGCAATTTATTACTGTTTTTTAAAGTCTCATGGAAAGAATTGAATGATGCAAATTAGTGGGTTTGAAACTTGTTTCATGGAAAAGCTCATTGTCTCCTCTGGAAGTTAAAGCTATTGTAAAAATACAATTATAAAATACTGTATGGACTGTAAGATGATTTCACATGAGTAGTTAAAGGTCATTGATCTGTAAATCTTGTTTTTAAGTATTGAAAATTATAGTTATGTTGAATTAGGTTGAATAAATATTTTTTACACTCCTTAGTGTACTTTGTCAGTTGAACAAAAACTTCTGAAGGGAAAGTGTTTTGTTTTATTGCATACCTAAATATTTATATAATTAATTTTGAGTTGATGGACTTCATCTTTGTGATGAAGAAAGAATTACTTTAAGACTCAAGTCTGACATCACTTTTTTTTTCCTTCTCTGTAGTGATGAATACATGATACAGGGGAATGTGTTTCTTAAACATTTAAAGCAAAAGAACTGTTGCAATATGGGCAACTTCCAGTAACACACAACTGTGGGGAAGTGACAGCGTATCCTTGGGCTGGCCGATGTGCAGCGTTGATTTGGGCAATAGATGAATCCCTCCTCATCAAGAAAGATAATACTGGCTGAAGGAATTGTATTTTTCACTGATAGCCAATTTATGTCCCATTGCTTTCAGGACAGGGACTATGAAATGTTGTCTGGCATTTCTCAGTACACCCTTACAAGTAACGTGGTTTCTCCTTGACTGCCATTACATCGACATAAGGGCACAAATTACTGCACTGTGATTGGGTAATACACAGAAGATGCTTCTCCCCTTCTCTCTAAGACAGACAAATCCAGATAGGCTTTATCAATTAATTTCAAGGCTTACTCAAGAACTTGGGTGACACAACTCACTCTCCAGAAGGGCAGCTCCCAGTACACGTGCACAGAGAAGTATTGCTGTGAGTGAAAAGTGTGCTCTGCACAGGGGGATGAACTTCCCATTGGGCCATGGCTCCTAGGCCTTCAGAAGGTTTGAAAACCTGTGGCCTCTTTTTCCATTCTTGCCAGTTGCTTGTTCACATGCTCTGGATATTTTATTGCTTTTGCTCTGCTGAATATTGTGAGCATAAAGCAGTTATTTCTGGGTGCTGTACTGAGTTGTTGAGTAGAAAAATTCCATTCCAGAACCACTAAAAGCAAACATGAGACATGACTTGAAACTGCCTCAACCAAACAACTCAGCAGCACCTGTCAAAACATATCGTGCAGGCATCTCATTTAATGCTGGATGACTACGCCATGGAAAAGGAATTGACTAAGCAGTGGTCCTCCAGAGGAAGTACTGTGCTTTTAAAATAAAAAATAAAAGCAATTCCTGGCTTCAGACCACTCTGTGGTAGAGCATGCACAGCTTGATGTTTGGGGTGTTTAGTGTTTTTCAGTTGCTCCTCTGCTCTTACTACAAGTCAGTAACACTTGGCTGCAGTTTAATGGGAGCTGATAAAGGAACACACTGCTCTGAGTATTTACTGCAGGTTTAAGGATGTTTTGTCAGCTTTTGTCATTTCTCTGACATGAATCACTACAAGAAGCTACCTCTGAAAAAGCCTCCCCTTCCTAATTTTCTAAATACTTCTCATGCACACAAGATAGAATGTATAAGAATAGAATTTAAAACATTTTTAGTTTGATGAAAAGCAAGAATGATTTTTGGGGTTTTTCTCTGCAGCAAAATGGTGGCTGGTTCAGAACTGTTTGACTAACTTGATGGAAGAAGGTCTCTATCACATTACCTCTCTTGCACAGTTTTAGGTTAACCTTGATAATTCCCTTGGGTAGTTCAGAGTTTGTTACTAATCATAGTTTGCTTCATTTCTGTTGCTTTATTCTGTTTCAAACAAGACCACAGTGCAGGAGGAAAGTCCTGCTTATCCAATATGTTTGTACTTCAGGTTCAGGGCCTTTGTGTATTTTATTTTATTAATCCAAGACAGATGCTGGTTAAGTATAGATAAAATATTACAATAACTGCCTCTGGATCCAGAGCACTGCACTACCTCTGTGGAATCCAAGGTACATGATGAAAGGCATTTGGGGTAGGGTGGATGTGTGTAGGAATAAAAACAGAAATAGAAGAAAATGCCATTTTGACACACAGAATCTGAGACGTAGACCCAATTCCTTTAGCATGAAGCTATGAAAGGCTAGTGGGATTTCTTGTAACCAAAGACAAGAGCAATTCTTTTGGAATTGCTGAGAGGAGCATAGAAAATTGGTGGTGACCTATAAAAATATTTCAGTTTGAATTGCATTAAACAAAGATTTCAGGTTTTAAATTTTTTTGGTACCTTTTAAATGCAAAACAGTTGTTACTGTGTTCTTGTGTTGGTTTCTTTTGAAAAAGCAAATGGCATCTTCTAACAGCAGGATTCTCTACCTCAGCATGTTTTTAAATTTCAAGGTACTGTGAAAAAGAAAGTGCTTTCCACTTAGCATAAATTCTGTACTGGAGAATATAACTGACCTTCCCCATTACCAAGCCCCAAGTGTGTCCTACTGCAGACACAGAATTGTGCTATGGATTTATGCTACACAGCACCTTACTTATAATTAGGCTGCTTTTCTCATCTCATTTCAAAGATTAATTAAAATGCAGATAAAATTAAAGAGTAAATTCACAAGTGATTTCCAAAGTATGGCTGCTTCCATTTCTTTTTTCAGCTTTAGACCCTTTTTTAACGCAGATTTTTTATTTTCCTTTCTAAAGGGGCACAAAAGTGCTAAGACTCATTACATCCATTTTTTTTTTTTTTTTTTGAAGTACAGGTACAACATTTTCATAGGGGTACTGTATGCCAAATGACAGAAAACCTATGTGTATTTCCTGAGCCTTGAGGCCAGAAGCTCTCTGGCTAGAGTCAGAGTAAGTGACCATAGATAGTCTATAACATTCCCCAGCATTTCAGTTCTCACTGAGCTAAATGACACACACTGTGTGTTGAAATCCCTTTATGTAACACTGAAGAGTAGAATTATTAGCAGCCCACAGAAATATTTTGCCCTAATCTACAGATTAGGACCAAGAAAAACTAAACCAGCTTTACTAATAGCATCTGGGGAAACATTTTAGTGCTGATTCCAGCAGCAGATGATGGAAGTTGCCCCACATGTCAGGGAAATAATTTTGTCTCTTCAAAAATCTGAGCAGCACGGGCATCAGTCTTGAGTCCATGCCTTGCAAGGATCATATGGCTTGTTGTGCTGAGCTCTCTGTGCCTTGGTCTTTTCAACCATGTACCAAGATGGGAATAAACCTCTGCCTTGCAGATAATGGAACTACAGAATATTCTTAGAAAAGGAAACAAGAGTGCCAAAGCCTCCCAAAACTCTGTAAGTTGCATATAATAACTTATGTTACTGGCTTCTTATTTCAAAATGATGGCCCAGTCCTTTTTTATTGCATCTGGCATTCAGATGTTACATAAGGAACTATTTGCAAACCTCCAGCTGACAAGCAGAAGGTGTCTTTCATGGTTATCTTCTTTTTCCTTGTTACCACATTAATTAACTCCCATAAACCTCCCTTAGACTGTCTCATTATTGAGGAGTACATCCATTTATGGCATCCACATACGAAGAGCTTTAAAAAAAGTAATAAAAAAATCATGCTGTATAATAAGCTGGACACCTTCAAAAGCCTGACTGTCAGATTTAGGAACCTCATTACAGGGTAATCAGCTGCATCTGGATAGTCCTCACGAGCAAATTAACAAAGCTTTTTAAAAAGTAGTGCTTACGATGAATTCATCCCTTTTGGCAGCTGCATAATCATCATCTGGGAAGTAATGTAATCCTTTCCTTGCACCTTGTGAATGGCCTCCACTGAGCCAATGTTAAAACACATTGGCAGACCTATGAACAAGACCAGGAGAAATGGAGGATTTCTGCATCAGCCATGATGTGCAGCTTGGAGGGTGATTTTTAGTTTTGGGTTGGTGCTTTTCTGTTTTTAAAACAACAAGGCTTTTCATATTGCACACCCCAGGAGAGGCACAAAAGGCATAAGCAAGCTGAATTGATCAGCATGTGGCAGTTCTGCTCCAGTCAAAAAGCAAATAAATATGCTGAAATGTAACAAGGGTAAGTCAAATATACACCACAATTACATGGCTCATGGTAGGCAGACTCCAGAAGTGTATTTTTGCATTGTCACATGTCTTGGATTCTAAAAGCAAATTCTTTTCTTATGATTGCATTTTTGAGATGTAATTAGATGCCTTCAAAATATGCTTTTTTTTCTGTAACAACCCTTTTTTGAAAGTCGAGTATCTTTTTTTACTAATTGACTTATGAAGGAACAGAATAGTATTGCCATCAAAATACAGTAACAACACTTGATGTTCCCTGTCCATTAGGTAAGGAAGCAGAGGGAGAGACTGTACAAAGAAATTAAATTCTAATACTTATTAACAGGTGAATTTGGTGCTGCCTTGAGTACTGCAATTTTGTCTTTTAAAATCTATTTGCATTTTAAAAAATTAACACTTAATCAGTATTAGATAAACCACGACCCCCGTGCTCACACACACACACAAACCGTGCCTTTTTGTTCAAAACTGATGCCAAACCAAAAGTGAGACCCAGAATGAGAGCCAGGTACCTTGGCCATGCTGCCCTTGCAATTCTGCTCTCTTCACCTTTTTGGGTCCCACTGGCTGGAGGGAGCAGCACTGCTGCACAGCAGGAGCTTGGGAAGAACCACTTGGGACAAAATCTGCAGGTGACTCAAGTGTAGGAGGTGATTGCTACAGGCAGTGACTGCAGGGCCACTTCTAGCTGCACAATCTGGTCTTTCAGTCCCAGAAGTCCTACAAATGCCCTCTTCCATCTACAGAAACAAAGCAACCACCTGTCAACATAAGCTCTCAATTAGAGGACTGGGATTCCTCCTGCACCTCTGACAAATCGATCACAGCTGGATGTTGTTGCAGATAAAATTTCAGCAGGTTTAAGGTGCAGTTACACAGCTCAGGAATGATGTCTCCTGGACAAGCAGATGCACAAACAGTAATTGTGACTGTATGAGCCATGGATGGATATGCCACCTGATGCTTCAAATCCTACTGCACCTTGCCCATTGCTACTTTCCACATGATTGCTGGATGCTGTTGGGAGTCTTTGGGGTGAGACCCTGACCCTTTGGGCTCAGTTTCCTGGCCAGGAAGCAGCTGCAGTGCCCAGCAGTGCCCCTGTCCTGCAGCCAGACTGCCCAGCAGTCAGAGGCACCAAGGGCACAGGGAGCTGTACTGGGAGAGCAGAACTGAAATGCAAACAGCTGAGCTGGCTGGAACTTGCTTTGAATGGGGCTAGGACTGATCTGACCTATGGAACAAACTTCATGTTTAAAAAATCCTCTAGTGGTGCATTATAAGGCTCTGACACCAATGCAGACAGACCACAGTACAACTTTACAGAAGCCAGGTTGGCCTCAGAGGGTGCAGAGTAACAAAAGATGGAAATGAGAGCGTTGTGGCAGAATTCTGGGACTGTAACAACTGCTTGGTAAAAAGAGATTCGGATTTCATCTAATATCTAGAACAAGATTATCCCTCCTTATCACAGCAATGTAAGCCTAGAGCAGATGCTGGAATTCGGAATACTGCACCAGCTGAAAGCAGATCTAGGTCCCCAGCAGGTAAAATGCTGGATTTGCCAGCACTGTTTTCTTTTTCTGGCTTCTGCTGCTCCTGCCAGTAGCTGCAGTAGTGCTGGAAAGTTATTTGAAAAGGTCAGAGATAAAGATAGTTGGATATGGATTTGCAATCCTGAACACATGCGGTATCTGAGAAGATGATCTGATCTCATATTCTGGTTCAGTCCTTTCATAGTTAATCTCCCCATTTTCCAACTGTGTAGGAATTGTACATTTTGGCTAATCCTCATATGCCTCTGGTGGTTGGAGTTTTTTCCATTGACAGCAGTTCATCAGTACAGCTAAACAAAATCACTGTAAGCTGTCAAACAAGACAAATGAGAGCTTAGAAAACAGGATACTCGCTGAACTGAGACAACACTTCAGCACCGACAATGGTGATGGCAGGGGAGAGAGACTATCCAGTTATAATTGCCAATTTAGCAACAGCTGAGCCTGTACTTATCTGCATTAGTACTTCTGCTAAATTCATGATGTTTTTGTCCTGGGCTAAGCCTTGATGTTAGCAGACACAATGCAAATGCAGTGTGTCAGGGATAACTCCTCTCTCAAAAGCAGCAGGATGTTGTTAGTCTGAGGACTAACTCCTAAGGGAAGGGCTCTTTTTTCCCTTATGTGGGCACCTGCTGTTGAGCTGAGCTTTTTTCAATCTGCTTGCAAGCCTCAAGGTGATGAGCATGCACTATTTTCTTCAGATATTTGTTCTAGCCTTCACCTTTCTCTGTAAGCCCAAAATATGAATTCATTGGTTTAAACTTGCATTTCAGCTGTTATTTGTCTCAGTAACAGCTTTGTTCGGATTGTACCTCATAAATCCAGCATTCTGTTTCATCATGAAGGGGGTGCCACCAAACACTGGTGACTTATTCTACCAAGGATAAGTGATTTGTGGGAGGTAATTACTGTTTAGCCTCTTGATATGCTCTCTAACCAAATGATGCTTCAAATTAATGAAGTGTTAAAAGGATATATAAAAATATCCTATATAAAATATAGGATATATTTTATATATAAAATATAAAAATATAAAAGCCCATTTCTCAGAAATGAATTTTGCTCCAATGCACCAATGGGCAGATGAATGGAGTAGCAAAACATGTTGCCTGCCCTTTTAAATGAAGAATGGCATCTCAGGGAAATTTTTATGGCAGCAATCATCCTCATAATTAAAAATAGTCATCAGCTGTAATATTAGGTGCATTGATGATGTGAGTATATAACATGGCAAACCTAAATCAGAATGAGAATACAAAATCCTGAAATTAAAATTCAACTGTTCAAGAATAGGAGACAGCAAAAAGCAGAGTAAGAAACAAATTTTTCCACCTTTCCTGTACAGGCATCCATATCCTGCTGTGTATTTTGGGACAGGAACCTTCTAACAGTCTTCTAACCCCCATGACATACAGGAGAAAATGTGTCCTTTCTCCAAGCTGGCAGTTATTTTAGTCCCATAAATAGCTTGCTGTAAATCATGCCACAGAACAATAAAATTGCAGGGATGACACAAAAATTAGCTATATGATACAGAAAAGCAGAGAAATTTGTCTTCAGCTGAAATTTGAAATGTTGCAAACCTATGTAGCACATCCTAAGAGGCTTTGACAGGCCTCTCATCAGCTCAGCAGTAATTTCCTTTCCTACCATGTATTCTCTAAGTCATGGCTGCAGGCCCTTCCTGTTTCAGTATGGGGAGCACGTTTGGTTTGCAGGGTGGATTTGAGGCAGACCATGTGAAAGGGTCACTGTGATCTGAACAATGCCTGTGGTCTGAAGCATTAATATTTGATGCAGCTTTGACCAAATGACTGCACTGGAGCTCACGTGGTGGGGGGGGGCAGGGGCTGGCAGCACAGTCTGTCAGAGGCCTGACTCAGGCAGCTGCCTAGTCCAGCTTCAAAAGCAGCTGTTTGTGTACAGATTTCACTCTCTTATTGCAAAGTCATACAAATCTGTGCCATAATCGTGCCCAGGATTGCAAATAGGGCTGTACATTCATGGCTAATGCTGTTACTCATGGAACTGCTACTGGAAAATTTAAGGAGACTTCAGATTTACACGGTTGAATTTAAAAGTGAATGAAGAAAGATGCTGGAACAACAGATTCATCTACCCTTTTCATACTGTGTGTAACATCATATTAGACTTCCCATAAATCTGCAAGGGCAGGGGCATGGTTTAAGCTGAGCCAGGGTACTGATGGTTGGTACTGTCCTTCCTAGCAGGAGCTGTTTGAGTTGTCCATTGCCAGGTCCTGGCTGAGGCCCAGTAATGTGAGGTGGGTGGCTGGAAAGGAGGGTGCAGACACACACCTGATCCTCCCCATACAGCCATGAGACTGATGCAGTCACTCATGAAACCACCCTTCACACTCACCCCTTCTCACTATTTCCTTTGCTGCCAGATTTAGATTATGTATTACAGCTCTGTGAGTGTGAATCTGACCTGTTTGCCATGACAGGCTGGAGCAGAGAAGGTCAGAACACAGCTGAGCAAGGGAGCTTGAGTTTTCTCAGTCTTGCTCTTTAAGATGCAAGTAACATCACTTCAGACTTGCATCTGGGTAGTCAGCAGGGATAAGTGCAGGTCTAAGGCCATTCAAGCTGACAAATCTCTGACTCATCTCTCCTCTCTACTGGGGTGATACACTTGGCCTGTTACTGAGGCCTTTGAAATAAAAACGGACAAAGGAAAGACAAAAGGGAATTTAACAAAATGTCATAATTAATTTAACAACATTTTAAATCACCAACTGCAGTGTTATTCAATTTTGGTGAATGGGAAATTAAATAAATGCTTTTTTTTTCAAATCTCAAAGAGCTGAAAGCTCAAAAGTTTAGATCAATCTTCAGAGAGGTATATTTCTAATGGACAGGATTTCTCTCAAGCCAAGAACATTCATTATCTCTGCAATGTTCTTTTCAAGCTTACAGCTCTGGAGAGTGCAATTTATTCATCTGTCAGATTTTATGCACTTCTTGCCAGGGTATCATTTATATATTATTTCTCCAAACCAGAAAAATTATTTTTAGAAAGGGAGAGCAAGCAGAATAAAGCCTTTAAATACAAATCAGCTGATTCAGAGTCCCTTCTCCATTTTCTATCTCCTTCAACCACATTGCCTTGTATTTACCCTTAAGTTAAACCAGTCAGATGAGTTTTTTCTCTCTGTGACAGAATTACAGAAAACAGGATAAGCAGTTTATCCTTTCAGTGTGCAAACAAGCAGATGTACTAGCGAGTCACCACAGCAGGTGCAGCCCAGGGACGCTCACACCCAGCAGAAAAGTCTGACCCAGGGGAAAAGGAAGGTGCTGCTGCATGGCAAAGCACAGAGGAAGGGGCCTGTGGCTCTGTAATTCTGTTCTTTGCTCACTGTGCAAAGTGTGCAGGCAATGAGCTGCTGCTGCCAGTTTCTGTTCTTGTGCTGTCGTAAGGCTCGTCCTGCTGCCCTTCCCTCAGCGCTCGTGTGCCTGCACTCCGCCTGTGCATCCTCACAGCTCCCCCTTGGGAAGTGTGGAGCCAACAGGAGCCTGTTATACAGACCTTGGGAAGGCAGATGTGCAGGATCTAAAAGCTGCACATCTGCAATCATACCCTTGATTCCATTCAAGGGCATGTCAGCCTTAAGTTACAGAGCTCTGCAAGATGTTTCCATGTCCTCCTCCTCTACTTCCACCTGACACAGGAATGCTGCTTTCACCACCTGGTTGCCTGGTAATTCCTTAAACAAGACCATGTTTCCAATTGCTAAGATTCATACTGAGCTTCAAACACCATGATCTGTGGCCTCAGTGAGCAACTATGGAAGAGTTCTTCTGGCATAGTTTGGACACTTTATGGGCAATGGTAGCAGATCTCTGACAGTCTTACAGTTTGAAGCAGGGAATTGAAAACTAGATGGTAGGGGGGAATGGGGAATTCAGATTGACTGAGGTGGTGTGCTTTATGAATTGAGGATGAGTATGAGGAATCTTCCAAACACCCTGAAAATCTGAATGTTGGAGGTGCTTAGGTGGGATTGGATGAAACTGAACTGCAGTTTCCCAAGGGTTTGGGTTTTTTTAAGGGCCACATTAAGAGAAGAGATGGATCTTAGCACCTTATCGCCACCTGCAGTGCTGTATGGCTGGACCTGAAAGCAAAAAGGCTGTTCTCCACAGCTCTTGGTGACTTCCCTGCTTATCCTATCTTATTCCAAGGCAAAAGATAAAACGTGGCTTTAGCAACACGGACCGAGCCGTCACTGAGAGAAGCGCATGAGAGCTGGCGGGCATTAATCTGTGACAGAGAGCCGGGGGCTGCAGGAGGCTGTGGGGGGATGTTGATCACACATGGGCTGAAGGAGGCAGGTGACAAATGGCTGAGGAGATGAGGACTGAGTCTGGCCGGAGGAGAAGGACGTGGATGGGAGACGGGAAGGGGATGGTCGGGAAGAGAAGACAGTGGGTCTGTCACCGTGCGAGGCAGGAGCGAGTCCGTCCCTCAGCCCCTCGCTGCCCCTTATCGCCCGGCCCTTATCGCCCGGGCACACGCGTCCTGCACGTGACGGGCCCGTGTGTGCCCCGCCAGATAACGCGCCTGGTGTCACCGGGTGCCACGGGACGAAAGCTGTCCCGCACTGTCCCTTCTCCCTCGCTGGGACACCTGGCAACTGCACCTCCCAGTCTGTGCTACGAGCACGCTACCGTCAAGGCCCCATTATGCCAAGCGCCGGGACAGACCAGAGCCGTTCTGTTTCCCTCAGCCGCCTGTGCGCCACTGTCCCTCAAACCTGCTCCGTGGGCAAAACCGCTGTTGTCTCCATGCGTGTCCCTGCAGTGGCAGCTGTCGCAGTGCCCAGCAGTGCCCAGCACAGCCTCCTGGGCACGCTCAGCTCTGCCCTCAGAGAAGGGCACGGGGCAGAGCGGCGGCCGCGCTCGGTGCTGCCCCACACGGCCCCGGTAACTCACGGGCACCCGCAGCCCTCAGGGGCCGGGGCGGTGACAAACGGAGCCCCCGGCGGGAGGGGAAGGCAGAGGCGGGGCAGCCCCGGCCTGGAACACCCTTGGGAAGGCCGGGAGCGAGGGGCACGGGCAGCGCGAGCGGGGATAGGGAGTCACGCTGTCCTGCTCCTTAGAAAACACACACCGGGACCAGTTCTGCGATTTAAAATGATTTATTTTCTCTGATTAAGCATTCAAAGTTCCGTTTGGGTTTTTATCTGTAGAATCGTACAAACACGATTTTCATCTGCGGAACGAGGGAAATAATTTTCATGCATAATGGTGAGATGCACAACTCTTCACATTGTTACAGGGAAGAACAGCAAACCTTGTATGTATAGCACCAAGAAGAATTTTAATTACAGTGTGAAAGAAAGGTACCACAAAAGCTTCTTATTTCATGGTATATCATTTAGGCTGACGTTTTTACTCTGAAGTATATGCTGTTTTCCAAGCAACGAAAATTAAGCTTCTCATTAAAAAATTAAAATATACCTGTTTAAAAACTTTACACTTTCTAAAAATTAAGATATTAGATTTTACTTATTTTCTTGCATAGCATATTCTGAACTTTGAAACAGATAAGAAAATCTAACAAAAGAAAAAACCCAACCCCAAAAAATTAATTCTTCCTTTCCTAGTCTTCCCTTACCCTAGCCTGGTCAAACAGCAGGAACTAATTATTGAATATGTACAACTACATCATGAACTTGCACATTCCTCTGAAAATTTAAGCCTACAGTCCTGCTCCTTTATTTATTACTATAAAAATGGCACTAAAGAGTTCAAAATGTACTGTCCAATAAGTCACTTCTACTTGACTTTCAAAAATATTTTGGGAAGTGCCAGCTCTAAAGACTCAACAAGTGACCCCAAAATTCATACTTCAGGTCTTTCACTCTCTTGCATCACCATAAATAAAACATCCAGTTCTGTTGCTCATTTCAAAGATGAAGAACTAGATGTGACAAGCAATTTCAAATACTTATGCACATCCATTACCTGCAGGCACAGGTAACTGGTTGGAAATAGCTCTAATTAATGCACTATAAATACTGCAGAAGAGGAGATATATTAAACTTCCTTTTTGACAAGAAAAAGGTAGTAACATGTGACATTAAATTGAGCCAAAGGAAAGACCTGTTGAGTAAGGAGATATGATTTGATGGAGTTGCTGCTCAAGAGCAGAACTTTACACTTGCCCAAAGCATCCAAGATTGCCAGGGGCCAGTAAAGGCAGGATCACTCTCCTCTCCTGAGAGCTTTGGCCATTCTCACTTTCAGGACCAGGAAGGAACATCACAAACAGTGCTGAGCTGCTGTGGCTCTGTGGGTGCTGCAGTGCTCCCCACTCTCATTACAGCTCCCCAAACTGGGCACTCTCTCCTGCAATGCCAGCGCACCAGGACTGTGCATGGCATTGCCAGGACATTTCTGGTATGGCTGCTGGGGGCACCTCAGCACGTTCAGTGCACCAGAAATAGCCACCAGCCTAAGTATAATAATTTATTAACTGTGCTATCCCTTACAGTCTTATTTATTATACACATAAATTGACACTTGGCTTTGATTTTGAGCTGCAGTCCATTTTCTGAACAATTGCTTCTGTTGAGCTGTTGGTCAACCAGATCTATTAAATCTTTCCACACAGTTTTGAGAAGGTATATTATTTACTTCAGCTTAAGAAAAAGTGCCAGATTCATTACACTACAGATGCATACTTCACAAAAGTAGACAGACATTATTGTTTTGCTTGCATGATGTATGGTGGCTGCAGGGGATTAGCAAGGCAGCTCCTCTGGCATCTTTTTAACATCTCTGCCACAGATCTCTGTGACACCATTGCCAAATTAAAGCTCAGTCCAACAATCTGTGAAAATGCGGGATTATTTGATTATTATCTGATTATTTGTATCCAAGAAATAATGTATCTATCTACATAGATACTTGTGTAATATTTCTATCCTGTAGGTGGATTCCACATTAAAACAAAAACATCAGTGTTGCAAGACTTCCAGGACTGTTAACTATTCAAAAAGTATTTAAGATTATTTAAAATGACTAGCCAAGAATGCACCCAAACCCATTGTTAAGATATACATATTTCATAATCTAGGGCCATCAATAGACCACAAGGCAACACATTTACTCCAGCTGTCAGGCCAGCTTAAGGATTTAGTTATCAATTATCTCAACTGCCTTTATTTTTTTGGTGTCTGGTTGGGTAGAAAATGTGGAACTAATAACGTCAATGAGAAATTCTGGTAATTTTATTCTGTTGCTTTCAAAGAAACTTAGGACTATTTAGACACTACAAACTGTCCTGAAATGAAGGTCTTGTCTTCACTCTAAATTACTCAATTCAACATTTTAAAAAAGCCTAACACATACTATTATTAGCTGTACAGCACCACAGTTGTGCATTGGTAGTTCACACAGTAACACAACCCCTTTTCCCAAGAATTTATAATTTTTACACAATGACATGACAGACAGACATGGTTATCAGACAAGAAGTGCAAAATGGCATGCAACTCATATGCATTATCTTCCATTTCAACATCATTTTTATGAAGTGGCTCACAGTGTGGGCCGGCAGCCCAGCTCATGCTTACACTTTGTATACACTGAGCTTAATACAATCTTTTGCATTTTCACATTCATAGCATCTTTAAACTAACAATTACTGACATTTAAACTCAAGTGGACAATCCAAACTACAAGCATTCTTTATATATGCATTCTTCACATTACACAGAGCCTACAAGCCGTTCTACTCTTAAATATTCTACTCTTCCTACTTCCAGGGAAAGGCTGCATAAGGTACATTTTTCTTAGCTTATTCACAGCAATAGAATCATGTTGTGCATACATCAGCAGATGTCTCCTGCTGCAGTTGAGTAGCACCTGCTTTCAAATTATTTCTGCAATCGTTTCACTTGCTTAAACCTCCCACTTTGCTGAGCTCCAGCAGCAGCCCAGGGTGGCTCTCCAGGCTTGGACATACTGTAGGTGCCAGCTTTGTTCAACTTCATGGGTAAAACTTCCCAGGGTTAGAAGACAAACTCTAATCACAGAAAAAATATCCAAAGGCACATGCATGGTGCCTGCACACAGTGTGTGCCAGTGCTAAAGGGACACCAGGGACACTTTGGGCTGGTGTGACAATGGCAGTGTCTGCTCACCTCACCTTGGCAGGGAGATGTCACACAAGGTGAGGTGAGCAGCAGCCATCTCTGCCTTTGAAGGTGACACACAGAGTGGCAGAACTAAACAATCAGCTTGTGGAGATGACAGATCCAGTTATACATACAGATTCCTGTCTTCCTAAAATACATTTGTCACTATTACTTTCTCTTCCTACAATCTTATCTGGAAATAAACTGTGAACAGAATTATTTGCATAGATTTTTTTCAGACTCTTGAAACTCCCCCTTAACAGGTATGTGCCAGTGCATGATATGGGTATCTCCCAGTCAAAACAAATAACTTCACTTGGACTAATGGGTTTTAAGAAATTGGTTGTTAAAAACACTTCTATGCCTCAGGCCCTGCAGAACTGTTAGCAGGCTGAAAGTTACTGTAATGCCAATGGGATACAGGGAGGAGGTGCTTTTGGCAGCTGACTGACTCCAGAGCACTGATGGGCTCCAAGCCTGTGAACGTCCCTGGCTTTCACATACATCTACAAATAATTATTCTGGTTAAAACCTGTCCTGCTAAACTTACTTGATTCCAAAGCCAGCTGGAAAGTTTTAAAAAAGACTATTTTTGAGTACTATTACTGTGAAATGTTTATGTATTTCTGGTGTTTTAAACTAGTTCCAACATTGTCTTGTCAAGTGCACCACCTTTAGTATTACTCAGAAAATTTCTAAGATCTCTGTACACTAAAAGGCATCACACCTAAAATTTACATCTTCAAAGGGCTGCCTTTTCACTGACATTGGCACACCCAGGTTTTCTACATTCAATACCCCATAATACCATTTTTGCACATGCTCTGAAATGACTCAGCCTTAGCCATGTAAAATGCACTAGTATTGGTCTCCTACATCTGCCTGGAACTCACAAATAGCTCTTCTTCCTTCTCTGCCATCACAGGAGTCCATCCTTTACAACAGACTTCATATTAAACATATGCTCTTCTAGACACAACACAGTGGTTAGCTGAAGTTACCAAAACATCACCCTCATTTCCATTTTCTATTAGATTCTTCCCTAGCCTGTTCTTCCCACTTTCCAGGTTACTAACAGAGGATTGCCTCACTCCCCTCTGTGGAACCTGAGCTGATTCTGTAAGTGTTCCCCACCAGAGCAGATGTGTGTTTGAGCCCACACAAACCACAGGACACCCAGCTCTGGGTATGGGTGGGGGAGAGGGCTGGAAAGGTCCTGAGTTCCAGCTGCTGCCCCAGTAAAATTTTACATGTCTTTGGTAGTCACTGCAGAAGTACCATAATTCCTTGCTTCCCTTTTTGAAAAGGAAGCTGAGCAGACAGTGAAAATCTGTAATGGAAATCTGATGCAGAAGGAAGCACATCTAACACCCAGTAAAGTGGTGGCAAATCCCCAGAAAGATGTAGGATTTAAACTTGGATGGCTCTCTCTGGAGTTTCCCAAAGGCTAAGCCTGGCCACTCCTTGCACCTGGAGCAATCCCATCCATTGTATCTTCCCCCACCCATTGCACAGCCAAGGGATTTAATGGGGAATTTTGCACTGCACCACTAAAGACAGAGTCTTAAAAGTTAAAACAAATGCTCATCAATGTGATGTCTACATCCTTTAATGCTGCACTGGGGCTTAGAAATATTAATTTAGAAAGCCATAAATATTTTTCTTAAATTATCTTTAGATGCTAGTTCAAGTAAGTTGATTTAATTGTGACAATCTCCTGGGCCTTAGGCCTTATACACTTTGCTCCTTTGAACTGCAATTCAAATTTCACCCACTATTACCATTATATTCCACCCACAACACATACTGTAACTTTTATTCTTTGAATGGTAAATAGAAACGTTTCAAATAAAAGCCTTTCAGCAGAATCTAAGTCAGGCTTCTTTTAAAATTCCAAGGTACAAAAGGGGCCTGACTTTCTGATCTCTTCTGGCTTTAAAATACCCAGAGGTGCCTTGTACTAGCAACAATATTTAAAACTGACTTGCAAACCACATATTTCAGAGTTGGATTTGAATTTCACGTTAGGTATGAGCTCAAGCAAAGGTCCCAGTGTCACTGTGGATGACCATGTCAGCTCAATGGTCACCTACTGAAAGAACATGGGAAAAATGTACAAAAATGTAAAAGATAATGGTTTTTCACTTTACAGCAGACCTACAGTAAAAGCACACTAACCAGTTAAGCAGACAAGAAAAGGTAAAATTCTGCTGATCCTGTTTTAAAACAAGAGCTAGGTAATAATAAATGAAGTTAAAAAGGTGTGTAACACTTTTCCAGATGCTATGATTACACTGTGGAATGTGTTATCAATAAAGGCTGCTCACATCCAAGCACTTAAATAATCTGAACAAGCTCAAGCATTCTTTTATGGCTAATACTATTAGTTAAAGTAGATTTGGATAACTTGATTTTTTAAAAGACAGTAAAGTCAGTAAGTCAATATTTGTATCAACCCCTAACAACTGGGAGTGGACAAAGCCCTGGTGTTGGGACAAGTAATTTTCCAGGTGGGCTGTTGGAATTTCTTTCTCCCCTGAGAGTACCAGACACTCTTCCCAGTGCCAAGGACAGAACCTGTCTCTCTTAATGCTGCTCACTGTCATTATTACTTCAAGGAGTCCCCTCAGACTTTTATCTTTATGCTGCCAGAACTGACATTATTCACTACTATAACAATCACACACTCCTCACCTTCTGAAATGTGATCTTTTGGTGTGCACAGAACAAAGGAAATGACCAGGCAAAGTAATTTCTCCAAAGCAACACTGTAAAGCTGCACTAGGCAAGATTCAGTCTGGCTGCAGCCAGGCTCTAAATTTACAGTTTCAGATTAAATAATTAAAATTCTGTCTTGTGCAAATATTTCTACCTTTATATTACTAAGTTTTTCATACACTTAGAGGGCAACAAGGTGGATCTACCTAAGAGGTGTGGGATGCCACGTGGGGAAGTTTTCTGAAACTCCCCAAGAAGTGCCTGGGAGCATTTTTGCAGCAATGCTATTTGGCCTAAACTAGTCCAGCTGGATAGCAGAAAATCCCATTTAATGTCTAATAAAAAGCATGCACAGACTGATAGATGTAACATTACCAGTATGCAAAAATTAAAATGAAACAAATTAAGAACTCCAAACATTAAATTCAGATTGTTTATTGTAAACAGAATAACTCTAGCACTCTGTCATACTGGCTGTGTCACATGCACCCAATTCCACATCAACTGCTTAAAATAGGACTTGCAAAAATTACAGTTATGTAATAATAATTTATGTTTTCTTACATAAACTAATTAACAAGCACTAAAATTGAATTACAGTGTATTCTAGGTAGTTCTTTATTGCTTGTAGACACTGCAGCTTTGGATCCATTAAAATGAACCCATTAGTATGCCTGAGTTTATCAAAATTTACTGCTATATCAAACTCAGAAACTGTAAAATGCTGGAGAACACTTAAAAGCAATTAAGAGTTGTTGGAAAACTCCATGGGTTTCCACATCCAGTCACAGAACTTTGAGGGTATACGTTTTTTCCTCTGGAAAACATGATTTGTTAGCTTGTGTTAGATACACTACTATTCCAATTTATTTATATAATCTGTTAAGAGTTGATAATACTTCCATGAATATATATATATTTATTTTTACACACAATAGGAGCCATTTCATTATATTCACCATAAGAGTGGTATGTTTAGATACTAAATCCCAAAATATATATTTTTATAATATGTTGTCAAATCTTTTAATATATATAATACAAATACTTTTACTAAAGGAAAACTATAAACAAAAGTGAAATGCAAGAGGGCAAAAAGCCTCATGAGAAGGATCCATGAAAAATGTGAGCAGAGATATCTTTACTGGTTTTGTTAGACTGTATTTTTTTTTTTTTCTCTTCATCAGGCTAAAAAAGATGCCTAGTGGCCTTCCTTGGCAACAGGTTACATCACAAACTCTCACCAAATTTATTAAAAAATACTGAAACATGTACCATTAACCTTTGAAACAACTTTTAAATGCACCATATTTATTCAATTAGAAGAGACTCTCAAACCCAACTTAAGGCCCTTTCCCTGACAAGCATTCATTTAATCTGGCCTTAAGCCAGTGTAAGAACCAACATTGATTCAATCACAGAACAGCCCCACTGACTACACCAGGATTCTGATGTTTGACACACATGCCCATCCCATCAGGGCATTACCTGCAGGCTCTTTTAGTAAGAAGCAGATTCTCACTAACACCTCTGAGCAGATTATACACCTTCAGAGCTTTACATACTCTCTCCTGTCCCATTAAGTGCCCTCTCTTTTATATATTACACAGGTAGGAGAACTTCCTGCTCCTTGCCTTTTCCTGTTTGGGTGCTGTCCCAAGCACAGACCACTCTGCAGAAGTCAGTAAAGTTGGTGAGACACCTTATATTGTTTTATCATTTTACTACATTATGGAATATATATATCTATCTATCTATCTATATAAACATCATTTCAGCATAGTTCTTGATCCTTCTGAGTTCTGCCTTCTTCCCAGAAGCAGGAGCAAACCCTTTGTGATGTAACCTGAAGCACAGGCTGTGCTGTAGCACTGCTACCCCAGCACTGCACTGTCCCAAACACCTTCCTGAAGGACAAGAAGGACCCAGACAAGAATCAAAGTAATGATGTATCTGACTCATTAGAGAGCCCCTATTTGACATGCACCTGTTCTTGAGTAAAGAACTCGTGTGTGTTTAAAGTTATTTGCATTAATGAGTGCTTTGCTGGACTGAGACCCAACATAACAGGTGAGGCAAAACAGACTGAGTTCTCCATCAGCACATATTCAACTGAAAACAAAAGATGACACCAAAGAAAGTATTTGATATACCAAATGGACAGTTCACAGTAATGCTAGAAAACTGAACAGGATGTTGACGGTATCAAGAGACTGGGACAACACTTTTGGTAACAAAAATAAGATGCACTAATAAAGTGTTTCCAGCATTTTACTAGTTTTAATATAAAATGTCCCCAAATTTGTATAGAAAGATTAAAATCATGCCCTTATCTTCAATTATTCTCATTAAGACAATTCTCTCACCTATTACTGTGTTGTCAAATTTCCTTTCTTCCAGCCCCACTGGTCTTCATAAAACTTAAATAGAAAATATGTTGGTTGTTGCATTAAGGATCAATTAAAAAAGTATCATTCAACACGTCACTTCAAAAAAATGTGAAAATCTCTATTTTTAAGAAAAATTGTTGACCCCATCCCAAAAAGGACTTACTTATCTCACCCCCTCCAAATCCCAATAAGATAATTATTGGGATACTGAATGGTGTTTTTCAGGAGTAACAAGCACATTTCAAGCAACTTCGTTTGCTCTGGAGGGTTATTTCATCAAAATGAAATTCTGAAGGGATATGTTATTTTAAAAATATACTGCATCTACAAGTTTTTTATTATTGTTGTTGTTTCAGTTGATTTTGGTTTTTAACAGGTTGTCTGTAATATAAATGAAACATGACCACAACTGATTTTTATATATCCTCTATCCCTAACACACAGCTAATGTCAAATGAACCAAGGAGGAATTTGGGACTTTCATAATGAACAGAACCATTTATCCCAATGATCTTTAATAATTTTGTTCATCACAAAGTCCCCTGAAACCATGTCAGTACTGATCATTTACATTTCTTCATCCATTGGGGTTCTTCACAGTTTTGCAGCCATGAAATTGATATGTGGTTTCACCAGTGGGAAGAGCGGCAGACTGCGCTTGAATTCTGTCATATTTTCAATCACACTTGGCTGCAAAAAAGTGCATGCAAGAAAAAGTCTGCTCAGTATCTTCAATCAGAAAAGTGGCAAATTCCTTTGTGGCTTTTCATTTCAACTGTTGCTACAGCTACACATAAATATACCTGCCTTGCTCTTTTCTACAATATTAGTGATTCATACTTCATTATTACAGGAACCTCCAAAATACAATGTTATTTCTTACTGAACAACCAGTTTGATATTTATATCATTCAAACAGCTATACTGCATTGCTAACAACATCAAAATCTCCCATAAATGCAGAGCTGATCTTTTCATTTTCATTCTAATTCAGAGCACCCCACCTGTCCTTTGAACATCAGACCGAGATCCTAACCACAATAGCTATTCTATGTACTATTATTTTTAGATGTAGTAACAAAGTAAGCTTCTAATATTTCAGTCATAATGGCTAATATATCCTCACACAGAAATTTCTGCTCATAGGAATTATTTCACCTTACAGGTGAAATAATGTTCTTCTGATGAAGAACACAGACCTACCACATTGTGAAAAGTTAATCACCTGTTGGTACAAACACTGCCATCCTTCAAGAACAGTCACTGAAGGTCCAAAAAAGACCCAGTGCTGTCCCATCCAGCCACCGAGCAATCTGTAATACTTGTATGAATAGAATTTCCCAAGTTGTTTCCTCCACAAATAAACACATGAACAGGAATGTGCTTTAATATTTTAAGCTTTAAGAAAATGACCAAGTAGTTGGTTTTGCTGTTGCTCTGGGGTTGGTGAGTTGTTTGGGTTTTTTACACAAAGATGATAAATTTGTTGATGCATATGCATCTCTATCTTGACACCTGATTTATCTGATCACATACAATCAGTATTTTCAGACAGTCATCTGTATTTTATCCACAGTGCAGATAACCAGTGGAGTTTACTACACTGGTTAGCTCTTGTTTCAGAGGACTGAAAAGAATCAAGGAAAAAGGACAAATTGATAAAAAGAGAAAACAGCAAAATCCCTGTTGTTAGGGAGGACAAAAATGCAGGTAGAAAAGAGCTAAAACGTCAGCCCCATGACAGCAGCAATTTCCAGAGGTCTGTTTCTCCCTATAAACTTGTACTTAATGATACAAAACCTCTAGATTAAAATGCAGGCTAGGATTTTTTTTTGTGTGTTGTTTCTTTTTACCTGTGGTAGTGGTGGTGCTGGTGCCAGGTTCACATCATTTTGGCATGGAAATTCTCCTACAACAGGACCTATTTAACATCAGAAAAATTAATTTGGGACCATAATTTAATGACTATCTTTTACAAAACTGATTAACTCTTTCTCTTATAAGACAGGTATCTAAATAAAGCATCTTTATTTAAATATTTAAAATAAAAATTTTTAAATATTTAAATTTGAAGTATCACTAAATAAGGTTTCATAAACATTTTGCTTTTATATTACAAGTCTGTCTCTAGAAATACTGATATTAATCCATTATTTTATCTGAAAACATGAGCTGAGGCAGGGGCTTTTATTCCTTTTACTTATACATAAAGAAAATTTAGAAATAAAAACTGCTCATCTGTTGATCAACCAATACTTAAAACTGCTTCTCAGTACAAATGATGAGCACAGTAGCAAATGCCAGTGGTACATACAAGAGCAGTGCAAGAACAGCACATCATTTGATAAGGATGTGCCTACAGAAGTGTAGAGGTTTCTCCAGGCACCAAAAATCTGGACAGCAATCCCAAGTATTCCCTGCCTATACCCATGCATGTCCAACTCCAATTACCCCCAAACTTATTTTTGTAATTCCAATATTTTTTTTCCATAGCATAAGAGAGGCCAAATACCAGATTAAAAGATTTAGGACTGGGGAGCTGGTTTAGGACTTGTTATAATTTCTGTAAGCAATCACTTGTCAGGTTGTCTTGCAAGCTTAGCCTTGTCTTGGGAAGATAGCATTCCAAGCAAGTAATACCCAATCTGGCAATACAATTACTACACTTTAAGCAGTCTTCTCTAGATAGGAAAAGTTCTAGAACTATTTGTATGTAGCAATTTCCAGTCATGAGAACTGGAAAGGTGCTTTGAAGCAAGTCTTCCTTACTCAGCTGCAAAGCCACAATTTTTACACTACCATAAAAATCGGTCCTGAGGCAGAAGAGAGTTTTTATGACATGCATGCAGTATGAGCTTCTCTCTGTACCACACACCAGCTTTTAATATTTTTGACTTTGCAAATAAATGTTTGTTGGAATTTAAGTCCAGTATAAAATGGTGAAAGATTTGCAAGCAAAACCTTAGAAGTTTTTCCTCTCAGTTTATTTCTATTAACCAGAAACACTTCTTGCCTTTTCCTTCTTGAATTCCAAAATGGAACAATACAGTTTAGATTGCACAACTGATCTATATTACTTCAAAATAAAACTCAAATAAAAGTTGACCTTCTGAAGTTTTAATAAAATGTTTTCTATTCCCAGAGGTTTTGGTTTTTGTTTGTTTTCCCCTTTGAGGGTGTTCAAATACTATCATGGGCATTCATTGCTAGTTTGGCAAAAAAATGCCCACACTGGATTGGTAAGTGCACATTCTAATTTTGGGCTGGTTGGAGGTATTGCTCCCCTGTAGGCTATTACAAAGTTTAATGTTTGTTTGAAAATATCTTGTTGAAAGCAGAAGTAGTATTTTAGGATATATTGTTTTATTATCAATATACTTCAGAATATTGATAAGCCGAAAAACTTGTCTAAAAAATCAACAAAAAATCTGAAGCACCCATGTGAAGTACACCTAGGATAAAACCCACCTTATTCCTCTGAAAGGTGCATTATCTCCAAAGCTGAGTTTTTCTTACAGTGCATTTGTATGATATAACATGGCTATCTGTAACTATCACTTGCTGGAACAGGAATTGATTAAATATTATATTCAGCACAATACTTACAGGAATCCATTTCCCTTGCAAGGACATGTACTGATACCTTGTGTCTTCTGGGAGCATCTATTGCCAACAGCACCTACAGTAAAAAATATCAAGTCCTTCAGGTTTAGGAAGTATTCCTTAGACATTATAAAATAACAAAAAGAATGAAAGAGTTTAAATTTTAATTTAAACCTTAAAATGGGGGATGAATTTTGGGATGTGCCTTCACCTATTATTAAAAGTCATCCATACAGTACTCCTGAATTATTTTACAAACAAGTTAAGCAATTCATGTACTGCCTGGAAAAACTGTAAGTAACAGAAATACAGCCATTAACTATCATAGTATCAGGAATGCAACCTAAAATCTCTGCAGAACTTTCAATCCCTTAGCAGCCTCCTGGAAGCACATCACCCTGAACACTCATTAAATTCAGCTGGATTATCCAATCTAGCCTGTTATTTCTGCTCTGGAATGCTGGATAATCACATATTGAGCACTGATGTAAGCAAAATAGTATAGATTCCTACAAACCCAGAATATGCATACTCTTTCAAAAATTCTCATTTATTAAACACCAGGTACTGAAATTCCATTTACTAACTTTGCATTTGCTGCACAACTTCATGTATGCTATAGTACTATTAAAAAAAAAATAAAAGTAAACAACCCCCTCTGCCCAAGAGAGGAAAAAAGAAGACAGACACACACATGCCCATGATTCTTCACAGGCAGAAATTTTTCTATCCAAGAATGAATTCTGAAGACATTAAGTTGATCTTACTTTCCAGAGAACTCCCTGAGCTACCAGTACTCCATAAGTAATAAAACTCCATGAGCACTTTGCAATATAGTGAAATACCATCATCTATTACACATTAAAAACCAGACAGAATGATGCCCAAGTTTTTTTATACTGTTGGGGGGTGACACGGACAGGACAGGGACACATTTGAATCACTTACATTATCCATCTGAGTTAAAATGTACATTTACTGCATCATTATGCTGTTCCTTTGCTCTGCCTAACCATTAGAGCAACAAAAACCCCTACTGATTTTACAGTGAACAAAGCTTCAAAAACATCTGTTTTATTCACAATTCATTCCCATAAAATAAGCTGAATCACTGATTGAAGAAAAATATAAAAGAACAAATGTGCAATTTTGGCCAGGCTTGGTCACAGAGCAGCACATTTTATATCCACAAAGGAAAGATAAATGAAACAAGAATAAGAGCCAGCAAGGAAAAAACCACAACAAAATCCTATCATTCTGTGCAATTTTTACAGTTGCTATTAAACTAAGTAATATTCAGGAAATAAAAGACACCAGCATCCATTTTACCACCTCCCTAAAACAGGTGTCAGTATATCCCTTCAGAGCATGCCCAAATAAGATTCAGTTGTACTCCATCTCATTCTCAGTAACATTTTAGCTGCATGACTAACTTACCTTGTAGAACTGTATAATGTCATCCTTGGTCAGGGTCTTCAGATAAGCCACTTCAATGTTATCTGCACAACAACAGCACAAATTAGAGTAAGTCTGCAGATCACAGCTGGTTATTAGCACACTGCTTATACAAAGTATACTTCTTTCAAATTCAGATGCTGCAATTGACTGCAAATGAAAAGCTTCTCATTGTTATCTTTCAAGTTAATACTTACTTCACTCAAAGTGTCAGTAGAACCTTGGCAGAAAATTGTACTTCAATGAGTCTACTTGATTTGACTTACTAAAATATGCAAGTTTGAAGAATACTGATTGCACTCTGGGCTATTCAGTAGCTAAAATAGATATGCCTGCTCTTGCATATGATCTTCAAATCAGCTACACATTTCTAATACAGGTCATAGATGGCTTTTTGTCAGAGTTAGGAAACAGGATGGTAGGACATGCTTTTACAGACATGTTAAAGAATGGTGCCTACATATCCCTTAAGAAGCAGTCCCACCTTTAAGATATTGGGGACAATATGTTTCAGTTACTACATTCCTTCATATTAATTAAACTGTCATGGACTAATCACCTAATATCAGTGCTGCTTAAGCAGGAAGGTCTCCTGTAGGCGTGCTTGCTTTTCTTAGGATTAGCAAGAAGATCAAGGAAGAAACACATGCAAGAGAACAGAGTGTGAACAAGCCTGTAATGCAGGCTCCAAGCAATATGAAGTTCTATATGGAGGAAATAAAAAAAAATCAACAATACAGTTTGGAAAACTAGGTAAGATTTGGGAGAAAACAGTAAAAGTAGTAATATTAAAAATGTACAAACAAAAACATCCTTTCACTGCTTAAGGCTGGGAAATGAATTTCTGATTTTGACAATTCTAGTCATATTAAAATAATTAATGACATAAAATTACTAGTGGGCAGAGGGGAATTAAAGATACAAAAGTCAAGGGAAATAATAAGAAGAATTTAGGTATCAAAAATATGGCTACACTTAGCAGAAATTCCAAAGAGATACTATTGATCCAATTATGGTATAATCAGAAACACTTAAGGCTGAAAAACCCCACACTATTTCATCAGACACAAAAAAAATACTTGAAGTGATAAGTTTCAATTCCACTTCTTATGCTCAGACATGAAACTTTTCAGTAGCTCTTATTCTCTCTACACCAAGCTAGATGACAAGTCAAAACTCTTCATTATTAATCAGCTCAGTGAGTCATCACGAAGCAAAAAGACTGTATTTGCTATCATGGAAAGCCAATATGGTACACATAATGCAGAAGAGAAGCCACAGAATACAGAATGAGTTTTATGGAGGAAGCATATTATGCATGAAGACAGAAAATTAGAGCTGTGAATAAGAGTCGAGACATGAAGCTGTCAGGAAAAACTGATCTGTGCATAAAATGATTTTTTTTAATGTCAGAAACTGTATTACTAATGTGTCTAACTGTATTAGCAATGTATATCAATTTTTTTAAATTTAAAATACATTTTTAAAGTATTTAAACAAATACAACTTAAATATTGTGTAGGACCACACAGTAAATAAATGTCAGTCCATTTCCAGTAATCATACTAGAAGCTGGATCTCATTTGGTCTCCTACAAACCTATAACCTTCAAAGCACCACAGATGAAAAAAAAACCAAAAAAAATTAGTGTTTCTTCAAATCCACTCTAAGCTGAGACAGACTGCATGTTAGTTAAGATACTTGCTGTTGCCTCTGTCAGCACTCCCTCAAAACAACTGCACGATGCAAAGAGAAATAGGGTTCATGTAAATGTGTGTGCTGTCAGGCATGCCAGTGTGTTTCTGACTGCATCACAGGGAAACAGACAGTAAATTATGTACAGGCTGTGTAAAAGTTTCAGTTGTTCCCAAATGAATATGACACTCAACAGTCACAAATGCAGCCAAACTAGAGCATTCACTTTTAAAGGAATTACCATTTGTCTTACCTCTGTCAAAGTTGTACTGCTGGGAAATGATTTCTCCCCAGTATTTAGCACATTCTGCAGACAGCTTCTTTGGTTTGTCTAGACGACGGATTGCTAAAGCTTGGATGTGTTTTTGGAAGGCCTCTTCTGTCATGTCTTCTATGCATTTCTCCATAGTCTTTAAGAATGCTTCAACTCTGCTCTCTAAATAGTGTGGTGGCTTTTCAGATTGGATAATAAATCGCAGTCCTTGGATGCCATTTGCCCGACGTGGGCCACTGAACACAATGTAACCTTGGCAAAACAAGAACAGCCAAAAATGAAAAGAAATCCTTTGTCACAGCATTGAATTTGCCAAATGCAGCATGCTTGGCAAGAAGGCAATTTTATGCTAACTTAATTCTGTATTATAAATAAAATAATGTAGGTTTTCAAAATGTGACACTGTATTTTTTTAGAACATCTTTATTTCACTGAGGTCAATATCAATTTAGGGGAGGGGCAAGGAGGAGATGAGGCACACTAAGACAAAACAAAAGAAATTCTGTCATCAGGATTGGGTTACCAGAAATGAAGCTGTACTCTAGTGCTTCATTAGACTCAATATTAGAAACTTACTATTTTTTCATAACATCCAATCTGAATTCTCTTTGCTGTGATGTAAGATCACTACTTCCCATTTTAAGAGTTAGAGAAAGTATTTTTCCCTTCCTTTTTGTTGCATGATTTTCTAATCTGAACAACTAATCCTCTCTTCAGTCTTCCTCTACTTTTTTAATAGCAAGTCTATCACATAACAGTCTTTTAAAGGCTGTTTTATAGTTTTCTTATGGTTTCCTGATGCTCATGTCAAAGCTGGTGACAGTATTTCAAAGTTTTTATCTGAACAATTTAGGAGTATTACTGTGAGTGCATCTTGAATGTGTCCATTTATATATCCCAGCATTTTACACAGCAGCATGACACTGCTGATTTATGTCCTACTTCTGATCCACTGTACCCTGCAGAGTTTTCTACAAAATTGCTACCTAGCCAGTTGCTTCCTGGCTTGTATCTGTGCCATTGGTTGTTCCTGCCAAACTGTTCCTAACAAATTGCATCTTGTCTTCATTCAAGTCATGTTTCCAAAATGTCAAACTAATTTTAAATTCTAACTCTACCTTCCCACACACTTGCAGCCTCTCCCAAATTATCTGAAAATTCAGTGAATACCCTCACTCTTCTATCATCCAGAATTTTGATGAATACAGCATGGAAGACTGGATCAGAGCAGAGGTCTGTAGAACACCATTTTCCAAATGAACTATTCTCTATTCTCCAGTCATGACCTTCCAAACTCCTGTACCCAAATGTGTAGTTCTTCCACCTAGGTACTTCAGTAACAGTCTCTCAGTTACCTTCTATGAATTTAGAGCTAGCTTGAAAATTTATTCCATGTTTTCCTGGAATTTGAATTAAACTGACTGATTTATAATTTCCCTGCTTTTTCTCTTCCCTTTTTTAAAAAGAAACATGTAGCATTTAGCTGTGTCTACCTTTCCAATACCTTATCATCCACACATTTTCCATTATAAGACTTCTAATTCCAGGATTTCCTAATTTCATTCTTTGGAATAGAATGCAGAACTCATCACACCTTGAACTTTTTAAAAATTTCTAATTTAATCTGACTAATCTGTTATTTTCCTGTTCAAAAGTAAGACATGAACTTTGATCCCCAGTATTTATTAAGTGAAAACTGAGTAAGCCATCCTGAATTTTCTGATGATTTGAACATTTTTATTTTAATGATTTGAACACTTTGATTTTTTTCCATCATTGCCAACTTTCCTCCCCCACTTTCTCATACTGCTTAACCATTTATTGGAAGAATTCTCGTTACTACTTCTACTGTTTAGCAAACTTCTAACTCTTTAACTTCTTTTTCCCAAAGCTTTCTCAGAAATCTTACTAACAATTCCATGAAATTTACTGGATTTTGATGATATCTCTGTTGCCCCTCCTAAGTGTTGTGAGCTCTGTTATTTGGCAATTATGAAGTGCTGGACTAAACTGGTTCTTCCTCAGTTCCCCCCCAACTTCAGCTGTTACTTTCAACTTCTATACAAAACCAGCCACCAGAACATTTCAAAATCCTGTTAAATAACCTGGGTCTATCCTATTTTCAGCAGGCATACACAGGTAGTTGAAACTGCTGTGATGAGTATTGTATGGCTGGTTCTGCCAGTTGCTCACAAAAAGCCTAATCTTGCCTGACATCCCTGGCAGTCATCACACTGAAATATTTGTCTGCTTCTCACCTTTGGAAAACCTGTACTCCTCCTCATGAGTATTACAATCATGTGAGCTGTCATGCAAAGTCTCTGTCTCTCCTTCTTACTCTGTTTGGAATAACCTTGCCAGTTCTCAGTCTTACTGGTTCAGGTAACAATTATTTGTACTTATTGGTGAACAGCTATAGTCTTAAAAAGCCTGAAATGTATTTAGGTCTTCACCAATACAGTAGATTACCATTACCCACACAGCAGTATTTCTAATTTAGGCCTTACAATTTAACAGTTGGACTCAGTGATCTTAGATGTCTTTCCCAACATAAATGATTCTGTGATTCTACGAATCTTGAAGTGCACCTACAAGTAGAGTCACAAGGAGGAAACATCAAACCACTATTGATTCTTTAAGAAGATCAAGAAATTTAGGGGACTGATCCAATCTCCTTTTGGCAAATTCTAACATGAAGTTTTCTGCACAGTGATCACACTTTTTTGAGTTGGAGCTGATTTCAGATATTTCAGACATCTTAAAAATCATGCCTGCTTGTTCTTATTTTAGACTCTGTGCACAGAATTTCTTTGAGTCATCAGCAGTTAAGACGATTTGCATTTAGCAAGTGCCCTTGAAATGGCATTCAGTAAGCAGGGAGAGAGCACCTCCCCAGGTCCCTGTGGCACTGGTGTGAACACACAGCTGCTGAGAACTCACCCAACTGCTCCTGGGTGCGCAGCGTGTTGAAGCACGGCTCTGAGATAATCTGGCAGAAGAGCTCCAAAAACATATTCTCAGAAGTGCTCTGCATGTCTGTCTGGTAATAGATTTCAATGCCACAGTTGTTATGAACTTCATTTCTCTGCTGATATACAAACCAACCTCCTAAAAGACAAAGTTAAAACACGGAAGTTCATGCAAGTGTATATTCTTACTGTTGACAATTAAAAACATAATGGGCTAAGGTTTGTAGAATGGACTTATAATAAGTGGTTTAGGACTGTTAAAGCAGAATTTCCACTAAAAGCATACTTTTCATAAGACAAGAAAAGAATGCATCATTTTACCATCAAAATGTTACGGCTTGGAAATATTAGCAAGTAAATTGAAACTGGCTGCTTCTCTTCAAGCAAGTATTTTTGGAACTGCAGTGAAATTCTGCATAGGCTCTACTGTGTAAACAGTTTCTAAAGATAATCTGACAGAAATTATTATGAACATTAAAAATAATTCAGCATTTAATACCAACAACTTCTTTTGTATATGATAGTTCCCACAGATAATCAGCTAGGGGTAATTAATCTTATCTGTACAGCTACATATGTCACCACTCTCAGCAATACCTTGAACCTCCTTTTTATAAAAAACACTTTTTTCACTATGGAAGTAAAAACATACAAGACCAAAAGACTTTGTGTAAGGAAAAAAAAGTTATTTGTGTAAGAGCTTTTTGTTTTTGCAAAGAGTCATTACATGCAATTCTTAATGGTCAATTGACAATCAGAAATGCTCAAAGAATGGTGTTTACTCAAATGTATATACTCTGTGTAGCAGAGACTCGGACGGGGCTCTTATTTCCATAAATTATAACAAGTGACTTGGAATTGAAGTGCAGAATTGTATGATCATAGAAGGGCTGTGGGTTGGCAGCCACCAAAAGATCATCCACGTCATCCCAAGGAGTCCAATTTACATACACAAATTAAAAATGAAATCCAAGTAATTGTCAAGTGTGCTAGAAAGGTCATGTATTAGTACATAAATTTATCAGTAAAGCCACACCCTAACTATATTTCTGAATTTTAAGTTTAGAATACTTGAAGAAAGTTCGACTTCAAAACACACTCCTAGCAACACAGTAATATGCATTTTAAAATGTGAGCAAGGAGAATCTCAATTTAATGTGCCTTAAATATCATAAATCAATCATTTAACTTACTGTCAGGAAGCTGCACTTCTCTGTACCTCACTAGTTGACTGGGAAGGAGTGGCTTTGTATGAGCATGCTCAATGAGAGTGTCCTCAACCATCTGCATAATTCCTAATGCAGCCTGGAAAAGAAAACATAAAAGGGTTTTTAATGATCATTAGTTATTCTGTATTTAACAGCAGCATAAGACTTTCCAATTACTGATGGTGCTGTGAGAGAAAAGAAAAAAATCAGAAATATAAAGCAGGGATATTGTAATTCAATACAAATACAGTAGAAGTTAAGTAGATGAGAGGAAGAGTGAATATGGAGGGCAAGAGTTTTTTTGTGTCTTCTTCATGTTTAAATTGTCTACACGTTTAACTACTCCCAATTCTCCCCAGTGCTTCTGAAATTAAAGATCAATGGGTTTTTTTCACTTTCCCTCCACTACTTGATGTGCTCATCTTTCACAGTGAAAAGGAGATATCTCTCAAATGAATGTCTGAGAGCAAATAGCATTTCAGTAGATGAAAGTTTTAAGAAAACAAATGGTTAAGGTAAAGGATGCATTTCATTGATGTGTTGGTGGTGTTAAGACTCATTGCACAAATACTTTCTTTTATTTGATGGATTACAGTAAGAATTAGAAAAATATCTATAAGGAGTGAAAAAAATCCAAAGTCATTACTTTCATTCAAGGATTTAACCTCAATAGCTCCATCTCTTAAGGGTTATGTGTTCTTGTAGCCTGCACACAGGAAATTACAGGAACCTGCTCAAGTAGTTTTGGCTGAAAGCTAAAATGTCGCATTCTGCATTGCCATAAACTCACAACACAAGTGATTTTATAAAAAACATGCAAAAGGTTTGAAAACTTAATAAACATACACCCTACCAACACCTCCAAAACCCCCATGCAGTATCAAAGACAAAAAGATAGAGGTCTAAAAATAACAGTTTAAAAAGTTAGAGAAAAAGACTATTTATTCTTTCAGTCAAGTCATCATATTAAAATACTGACAATAAGACTGCTCAGACAGATGTTCTGAACAGGATTAGTTTACTTTGCATCCACTTACAGCAAATATATAAAAGAAATTGTCAAAAAAGCCCAAGCATCAGAATGAATTTAAAAAAAATTAGGAATTTCAAGCAGCTATATAAATCTAATTTTTCAAGTCCAGATTTACTGAAAATTTTTTTCATGATTGAAAGGTGTCACATGACAATGTAAATTTTGATTTATTTTAGTTGGAAAAATTTCTTAGGTCCAGGTTAAAATTGCTGAGTTTTATCAGTGATTATCACATCATGGGTACTGAAGGACAGACAACTTTTTCTACTTTCTATTGAGGGAGGTCTGCAGATAATTTCTAAACATTACACAGCTATGGGTACACCAGGATATCTTTCCCAGTTCTTTAGCAGTAGGACTTTCAATAGCCACCCATTATGTCAAGTAAAGAATGCACTTCTCTGACATAACTGCATCATCATGGAAATCTAAAAAATTCTGGGCACTCAGTTCTATTTCCAAAAGCAACTGACTTTTGTATACAAACATGTAAGGGATAAGGAAGGAAAAAGAGACTATTTTTAAATTTCTCTGCAAGAATTCTCTGCAAGAACTCTATAAATTTTTTTAACAAATACTTTAGAGACATTCTTGACAAAGAAAAGTTTGTCTCTCCAAGCTATTAGCTCCTTCCTATCTTATTTTTTCCCACTTTACAAATTAACTTTCTCCTCCATACACTCAGCAGTCATAAGCATTGTCTGTAACAGCCCTTGCTAGTAAACTATCCCAGAGCTGTTCTAACACAAAATACTCTAAACAAGCCTTATGAAAAAAGAACACAAAAACATAAAAATAGTATTAGAATTTGTATTGGTACATATATTAAAGTATTTCTTATGAATTCATATGCAAATACAAAGTGTTACTATTTTAAAGGAAGACAAAACAAATGTTTTCTGAGTTTCACTCCCCTGAGAGCTGACACTTGGCTTTTTCATGATCCACCATTCCTGTTTAGCTATGTGCAAACTACTTAACTGGAAGGATACTGGATTCTTAAATCTTTGCTAGTTATTCTGAAGGTTTTCAGTAGAAAAAAGCAAGATTTGCAGCACATCACTCCTTCTGCAGCTTGATCACAGTAACATGCAACATAGACTTTCAAATAAAATAGGCTTTCAAATCCTAAGTTGCTTTTATTAAATTTCCAAGAGCAATATAGAGGCAGCACTTAGCCTACTAAAGCTAAAGTGGAAAAAATTACACTCTCATACTCCTATAAAGATAAAAAAGTACAAAGTAAATTATGAAATCACATTTGGCATAACTGCTTCAAGAGCTGCAAAGATTAAACCAGTGCCTCATTTTTATGCTGCTTTTAAATAAAAAATGTTTTATTAAGAAAGTATCAAACCAACCTGTTTTGTTATATTGCCATGGAGAAGAGCTTCAATGTGTAACCGTGACAACAGCTGTGCTATGAAGGCCTTGAGACGGGGAAGGGTGACATCTACAATACATATTTAGACAGTTAAATCACTCAAATGCATTTTTAAATTATGAAGGACCTAGGCCTAAATCATCATTAGATACAGTGCATTCTCAGAGGAGGAGAATTCTGTCATTAGGAAGAAGTGAAATCTCTCCTTAAAAATGCAGCACTGGAATGCTTCCAGGTCTAAATAGCAGCACTCACCATATAGTTTATTTCACTTAGAATTCACATGCTGTCTTGACCCAGATTCAGGGGGAAAAAAAAAAAGTTAAAAAAAGCTGCCTTTCCAATCATGCTGAACAAACACTCATTCTCCAGAGAACACACTTGCAATCATTCAGGTGGTGCTCCAAGGAAAAGCCTTAGTTATTTACTAAACAAGCAGCATGTAGTTTATAATGCTCAAGAAAGACTCTCTGCATTTACCATTCAGACTAAGAAAAAGAACCTCAACTCAAATATAGTGTTTTGCTATTAACTTTGGAACAAAGGGTACACAAGAAAAATATTTTGGCAATATATCCTAGAGGACACATGCACAACACATACACACACATTCTATCCAGCCTGGCCTTGCAAAGCAGTTTTCATACATAGTGCAAAATACAGTTTAACCTATAGAATCAATGGAGTAAGAGGAATGATGGTTGGATGGGGTATTCATGGATGGGTGTTCTGAATCAAACCCCACAAATACTAAAGTCAGGTATTCTTCTTGTAAAGAATGTTGGTGTATTCCAAGAAGATATTACAAGACATTTTGCAAACTGTCCCAGGAACAGCCTTTTAATACAACACAGTAAAATACAGGTAGGGAAAAGTTCTTCAGTTCTACAAACACAGAGTTACCCCAGAATGGTGTGGGTTGAAAGGGACCTTAAAGATCATCTAGTTCTGACACCCCTGCCATGGGCAGGGACACCATCCACTAGGCTCATTGCTCAGAACCCCATTCCATCTGGACTTGAAAAATCACTTAAATCTCATAATTAAAAATTTCTTCTTCCTTCAAATATACTGGGGCACCTACTTTGTGTTAAGATCCACAATGTTTTATTATTTATATATAGCTTTATTATTGTTGCCATCATCTACAGAAACTGCATATTTTTTCTTTATTAGCTACAGGTCTTTATTATCTACAGAAACATAAGCTAGGATTCCCCAACCATGGAAAAAACAAAATAGTTTGCACACTGGGAAGTACAACGCAGATACACTCCAGTGTGCCTGTAAGATGTCAACTAGAGACAAATTATTTCACCAATGTTGATTAAGTACTGGATTCACCACATCCAGGTTCATGTACCCCCAAAGTTAGTAAAGTTTTGCCTGAACTTGTATCTGCAAGTTTTGCCATTTGAGACCTTTTCCATGAACTACTCTTACTCTCTTAAAACTGGAGGGCAAGAGCAGCACAGCCAGCATCAGCTCAGGCCTGGCACTGCAGGGGCTTCCCTTCAAAAGTGAGCAGAGTTCAAAACAGCTACCCTCAATAGTTAGGTAACATAAGGAAAAAAAAACAATAAAGTGGCAGAACATTACCATCTAGAGCTTCTTTTAATTCATCTTTGGTCCAAGCAACTTCAGTCATCAGGAGTCGGAGATAATACATTGCATGCTGGTGAGGTTGTTCAGCCCTGAAGTTGTTAAGTGATCTCATGTACTAAACCAAAAAAATCAGGTGCAAGTTAGAAATTCAGAAATAGACTTCTAAACATATTAACACTGTACTCTCAACATCAAAAATGTACAGTTCAGGTATTGAGAACATTCCCTTGCTTGTTAGAACTCTAAAAAATTGTGTTATATCACCTTAGTAATAATGCAGTCTTCTGAGCCTTTGGATTAGGCAGAAACCATTAAGATGGTTGAAATGTGTATGAAATCAAACTTGTCCATAAAATTAATGCCTAGAAATTAAATTATTGCAGTAAACAGGAGTTTAGATCAAATTTCCTGGGTAGTTGTTCTACCCAGGAAATTCACCTTCTATGATGACTGACCAGGGGTAGGAGAATACTGCTAATAGAAAACATATTTTTCTCCCTGTCACCTACTTTGGCTGACTTGTTTAAACAAAATCTGGAGCATCTGGAAAATTCTCTGCATGTTTTGCATGGATAAAGGACGTATGAGAGAAGAACCAGGGAGCTTCTGCAAAAAAACTCCTTTCTAGTCCAGCTGTGCTTTTACAAAATAAGCAAAACCTTTTTCCTCTACCAGAGAAACTGGAAAGTGCAAACTAATAGTTTTGGCAAGCTGTAAGCATTTCCTATGTAGGAAAAAGTAACTCATTTCAGGGCATGAGTGACCATGCCTCAGGTTGCTGAGGATGTATCCTTCTGTCTGCTCCAAATAGAAGCCCAAAGTTGGGATCTCCCTCATCTGTCTGGCAGAGACATGGCGAGTCTCCCCAGCTGGTGTAACCGCTAGAAATCAGCTTGTACTAAACCAGGTGGTCACCTTTGCACCAAAGGATCAAGGCCCAGGAGCCAAGACAAATCCAGGAAAAAGAAACGTTGCTAACTTTTTCAACACTTCCTTTCCCCTTTCATCTATTTCCCACTTCTTTTATGCCTAATTCCTACTGCAGCCTTTCCAAATTGCAAAAAGGATTTAAAGCTAAGACTTTCCCCTCCATCCCCCTACTTTGATTTCTACTCCTACCAAAGCAAGCTGTGCTTCCTTGATACATCATAAGAAAGACTGACTAAAAAAAGATTCCAGAACCAGTTATTTTTAACCGAAGAATGTTACATACACAACTCTGAGAAACTCACAGCCACAAAAAAGGAAAAAACCATCCGAAGTCCCACTAATGCAGCATTTCACCCTCTATTTCCACAGACTGTCAGCCCTCAGATCTCCTACCAGGTCAATGCATTCAGTTGTCAATTACTCCAAAATGGGAATTTCTCATGCAGCTTACCGCTTCCTTGATAATTTCAAATCTCTTTTCATCGATCTCAAAAGTAGCCATCTTCTCAATGATCTTCTTGAGCAAGATGTGTTGCTTGTCGTTATAACCTTTCACAGAGAGCTATGGAAAAAGTGCATAAGTTGCTTTAAATGTGGAAAATAAAAGAATAAACCCATTACCAAGTCTTGTACAACGCCATGAGCAATGCGCTTTTCAATACTTACGCTAAATTCACCATTAGAGAACATTTAATCATTCTTCAGTTAAATCCTTTTACCCATCAAAAGGTAACTCACTGACAAATACATTATTGCGTATTTGCACAGGAGTTCTAAATGCACAGAATTCATGGAATTTCATGTTGGTGTAAGTAAACTGTACTCAGAATACAGATATTTAATGATTATAGTCTTGGAGTACTGAAATGGTTTTAATCTAGGTTTCCTCACTTTAGTAGTGAGGTCTGAATTCACAACTTTCTAAAATTTACTTCTCCGATATACTTTAATCCTTGATTCATATCTATGTTCTTGATCAAAGAATATTTAAGAGGACGTAAGCAATACTACAGAAAAGGGGAGCTATAAACAGCAGCACACCTTATAACCAGGATGCTGCTGAGCTAAAACATCAAGGTAGTCATCCTAGAATTGTGATGACACATTGATCTGATCATATATATTTTTGAAAGCATAAATGAAATAGACTTACTCATTTAAAAAATAACATAAAACTTAAAAATGACTGTATGATTTCATCAAGCTATAGAAAATTTCTCTGGCAAAAAGGCATTAAAAGGTCTTTTTTTGCAGGGAAAAACTTCAAAATTTGGTATCTCAAACCAGGAATTTGATTTGATTTGTGCAGTTTAATTAGAAGTAAAACTAAACTTTAGAACATAAACCAACATATAGAATTCCTGCTTTTCAGTAGGAAGAATATATTGTTCTGTAGTTGCTGAAACATAGCTAACAATGGATCTGAAGACAAAGTTATCATAAATAAATTTATGACAAAGGTTGGTATGCTAAATTAGCATAGGAACCAAAGAGTTCAACAATCACCATGGGTGACTTCTCAGAGTAGCATCTGCCCTTGCTCAAAGCATCAATATACTCATTAATAAGTTACACTTATTAACTATAAAACTTTTTACAATATGGAAAATAATATTAAGTTCTCAAATAATTAAGTTAAGTTAATAAGTTAAGTTCTCAAATAATATTTAAAATAACTGTGACTTAAAATTAAGAAAATTACGACTTTTTTTTTTTTAAGGAATTAACCCTGATCATACAAACATCAGCAAGCTTTGAAACTGAGGTTAACCTCATGTTTGCAGTAAGTCAGGTGAATGCAAGCAGGAAATTATATTTGTGTTTGATTTTAAAAAATGCAGCACTCTCTCATGTAGAAAATGTAAAGACAATACAGAGTACATTCTTCTGCTAAAATGCTTTGGAAAGTAACACTTCTACAGGAAATTTCAAAACACATTCTGGCACATAAGGGTGGTTAACAAAAGCTTTTAACCAAACTTCAAGAGAGACTACTAAAATCTCCTATAATAAATCTCATAAGAGAAGCTGAATAAGAAGTAAGAATTTATCATAATACCAGTATTTATCAAGTATTGTCAATGCTTTATAGCAGATTTTAAAATGTGATAAAAACAAAAGAAAAAGGCATAAATATCCAGCATTGCATTCTAATGAACACATGCACAATCCATCTCCACAGCTCACTACAGTAGAATTAGATAATTATAACAAAATCTGCAAAGCTGAGGATTAATTCAACAGAAAAGTTAATATTTTTATACAGAAACCAGGAATACTGCTTTCCAGATTATCATGCGACAAGTAAAAATGTGAACCAGAATGCAACAATTGCACTACACACGTTCACAAGACACTGCAATCTTAAACAGGTCACTCAGTACTGATTAAAATACAGTCTTGCATTGCCTTCAATTCATGAGATATATGCAAGGAAAAAAAATCATTAACCATCTCATTTAGAAATGCAGAAGTCCAATGTTTTCTCCAAGCTCAACAACTCCCAAGCTGTTTCATTTCCTCCTGCGATCTTTTCTTACTTACAAGTATTGCATTCATTCCTGATGCAATGCCATAGACCAAACCTGAGAGGCGTGCTGCATATGTATACTCTTTTAAATCATCCTTCAATAACCTGATAAACAGGTATGTCATGTTGCAATGGAGAGGATCAGCATAAATGTAGCGACTAACAAAAAGAAAAACAAAAGAAATGCTTTGATACCTCAAGCAGTGACAAGGTAATGGATGAAGAAACATGACTGAAGAGTATGTATATGCAGCCTCATGATCAGTAGTTCTTGAACAGGAAAGCAGAAGTATACTATTTATTTAATAGCACGAAAAGGGGGTCTTTTACCCCATCAGTCAGAAAGTTTTTAGTAGATATCTGACCAACAAATATGTAAGCTTGGTTTAGGGTTGTGGGTTTTTTTTTAATGGAGGAAGAAATCTTAGAAACTAATTAATTTCACAAATGATATAGAAATAAAGAAGAAAATTTGCTTAATGTGAACTAAAAGACTGTTGAAGATTTTTAATGAAATTCAACTTAAATTCAAATCAAAGAAAGGATGGCTAATAACCAAGATCAAAAAGACTAACAGCCTTTATTTTTTTTATTTAGAAGTCCTTCCATCAAATCAATATAAAAATGTTGATGAGTGGAAGTAGTTTTAAGGCTCTAAGCTTTTCCTTGACTTGAGTACTTACATACATCCCATAGATGGTATTTTGGAGATCATAGTTCAAGCCAGCTAGTTCTGCTGCATATGCATACTCGTTGAGGGAGTCTTTGAGTAGTTCAAGGTACAAATAGGCCATGTTACAATGCAAGGGATCCACGTAAGCAAATGGGCTGGAAGAAAATGTTGAAAGTAAAATATGCAGTTTAAAATTACTTCTCTGTTTCTTTTGGCCTTTTAAGTTTGATCTGAAGGAAACAGTATTTTCTGGGGTTTTATGTTGATGGATCCCATTCTGAAGGACTCCTATTTTGAAGCCAAATATGAACACATCTGAAAAGTGTTACTTAGCTTTCATATGGTTTGATGACTAAATTCACTCAAGATCCCAGAGATATTCTATTTATGCTCATAAATCAAGACAGGTTTTATTTACTTAGCTGCACAGTCAGAATTCACCAGGAGTAAAAGAAACTAAATACACCAACATAGCTTAACAGACCAAAATAAAAGTCCATGTACCGAACATTAATTAATTAATACTCATACACTATAAGTTTCTATTACAAAAATTAGGAGATCAACAATTTTTGGTATGACAATATGCAGTACATGCCAAGGTCAGCTTAAGAGATAAGTCTGTGTATCCATTTTCTTACTGTTGTAATTTTTTTGTTATTTTTTCAATGGCAACAACTCTCCAAAACCTACTGTTGCATTAGGAGCACATGATCATATACAACACTCTTGTAAATTTCTCAAAAAGAGAAATGCAACTCAAAGACTCAAGTAATGCTTCAACCATGCTAATTGTTAAATACCTGTCTGTTTTAAAGACTTGAGAAGACAAGTTATTTGCACTACATGTATTGGTAAAATCTCTGAAGTGCATGTAAATTCATTCTCAATGTCACGGATATGATCACCAGTATCTGAAGCACTGGCTGTCAGGATATGGCTTACAATTCAAACCTGACTTTTTCCTGAAGCAGTCAGATATTCAGGCTATTACATATGTTTACATCTATACAGCAGGGTATGTCACTGTGTGTATCAACATCAATGTAGTAAAACAAGATCTCAACACACCAACTGATTACTAAAACACATGGCAAAGATATTTTTAAGAAGGTTCCTCATAGCTTTTAACTTCTCCTTCCTTTTAGGTTAAGGAAGCACAGGAAGATATTTTAACAAACTAAATTAATAATTTCAAATATATGTATTTGAGAAGCAGAGCCTGTTATAGTCTGAAATCTTAGCCCAGATTAAACAAACAAGTCAGTAAAAAAGACAAAAGAACTTGTCTTTGCATTTCTCCCTACAATGAGAATTTCCCAAAACGGAGCAATTTTAATATGCCAAATGATATAAATCCAATTACTATTGAATTTTTTAATTAAGACCAAATTCAAAGTGAGATGTAGGTCAATCCTATAAACCTTCCTCCAGACTCATTAAATTCTTTCCCATTTTTCCCAGACTTAATCAGTTTGAGTGATTACTATGTATCACTTTTAAATTCTGTACTCTCACTTAGCTGGCAAAGGCCAACTGGGAATTTTGAACAAAATCAAAACTACTAGATCATTAATCCTCAAGTGAAAAATAACAGAAAACAATTATTATAACACTGCTCTGGGAGTTGCTTCCTATTATTTGACAGTTTTGTAAACAAATGCTTATTTCTAGTTTACCTTTTTTTCACTAGACTCAAAGAAGTAGAACAACTCGATCACTAATGATTGAGTTGTTGAAAAAAAAACCCCATAAAGTCCAGTCCTTTCCCCTTACAAACAGCAGTAAGTGACACAGCTGGAATCAACACTGAAGTGCTGAGTCTCAAAGCATTACCACATGACATGGTTGTTTTACTTCCTTTTTAAAAAGGATACTTTTTGAGCTTTTAAGTTGCAATCCATACAAATGCAAAAGGTTATCATCCTCTTTTAGGCTGGGCAGTATGCCAGATGTTTTTACTGCAATGTTTCTTTACCACAAGGATGCCTAGGTTTTTTCAGTTTTGGAACAAGGTGATTTCAAGAGGTTCATACACATACTGTTCCTGTGAAATTTGTATATTTAAGGGAGAAACCAACCTCATCAACTTCCTCTTAATTTATCTACACAGCAATTGCTACTACTACATCAGGACCAGGATTCTTTCTATGCTTCAAGTTGAGCAGGGCTGCAGGCAGAAGAAATCCTCCTAGATTTTGTTATCATACTGAAGCAGTCTATAGTGTGAACAAACTCTTGTAATCCACTACAAGGCAGCACAGGCTTCATATTTTGATCTAGAATTAAGGCTTAGACTTTTTATGAAAAACTATGTCATAAAAGTGGCTTTTCACCAGTTCACTTGGTCCCATGAGACATGAGTGATTCCATCAAGTCTCATAAATAAACACTCTGCATTTCACCATTTCCTTCAATGACCATCACCATGACCAAATAGAGACAGATTCTCCAAGAACCTTTAAGTATCCAAACTAGACAAACCTGCTCACAACATCTTTTAGAGGTGATGTACCCAGTATTGTCAAAATCTCCTCACTCATGCACAATTACCATCTCATTTTTTAGGAAAAGGAAAAAACCCTTGCTCCCAACCCTAAGGAAAAAAGCCAGCTCTCACCTGGAACTGCTCCTAGGAGGAAAGAGGTAAATCATTCCATTACAATGGTCAGCAAAGCTCAAGTACTTTTGGCTTTTAATAAGGGCACACTGAGATGAAAGCACACATCTAACTGGGAAATACCATCTCCACAGGTCTAGATAAGATATCCCCGCTTGCTGCAGGAGGGCTGGACTGGACCTTTAAAGGTCACTTCCAACACAAACTATTCTAAGATACTGTGTGTATTGCATACACTTATACCTTTGTGTGCTCTCCATAAACCCAATTATTATCTTTTATTCATTCACAGATTATTGATATTATAGTTCATTATGGTTCACCTGAATTGATTTAAAAAAACACCGCAACTGTAAACTCAGTGTCCATCAGTAAAATCCTATTTTGGATTTTGGCCAAACACAGCACAAAGGAAAGCCACCAAGAATGAAAAAGAAGGCAAAGCACTGCAATTGCTGTTCTCTGAACAAGAGATGGGGAGCTCCCATTTTGATCCTCCATTTCCTGACACATTGACGTTCTAACACACATTGAAACAGTTCTAACATCTGGCCTGTGGTTTCAAAAAGCAAAAAAGAGAAAATGCCCAAGCAAACTATTTTCCCCAACTAGTATCAAAACCAGTACCAAGACATGACACACACTGAAAAAACCTCTGTATAATATCCTGCAAGGAAAATTTCAAGAGTTCTCTCAAACCAAGAATTCAACAGTGCATCTATGGGAGCCCCCACAATGGCCCTTCCATCAATATCACCAAGTAACTTAATTAGGCAAAAGGAGAGTCCCTGAATTTTTTCTGGCTTTCAGTAGTTCACAAAAACAGAATCAGCTGCACTTTAAAAACAGCACTTTAAAAACTTTTTTTAATTCTAAAGCTAGAAATTTCTTACTTGAAAGGAACAAAAAGAAGTTCCACTGTCATGCTCACTCAAAAAAGACTATCTTCCTATGATGAAAGTCATGCAAGACCAGAATAAACACTACATCATTTTATCATATATCTTGAGATCAGAATCAAACACTTATTGATAATATAGACAATGCTCTTAAAAAAAAAAAAAAAGTACAATCAGTTATGGGTGTCAGTTAAGTAAAATCCCAAAATTTTAAGCACTTTTTAAAACTGATTTGCAGTATGCAAATGAAAAGAGAATTTGAGCCTAAAACTATTATCAGAATAGCACTTCATAAAGAAAATACATGTTAAAATAGCTGTAATTTAGTAATTAATTTAAAAATACACAATTATTTTCAAAGAGGGATATTACAATATGTAGTGGGTTCTACTGGCAGGTATATTTTAGGTATAGCAAATCAAATATAAAAGAAAATGTGGTTTAAAAGTATTTTTAGGTAAACTTTTCCTTTCAAAATGGAAGGAGCACATAAAATTTCTTGCTACTCAACTACTGCATTTCTTAGATGTGCCTTCCTGCATCTAAGCCTTATTTCATATTCAAAGTAAGGACAAAGACTCTGAAGTGCAAGAAAGCGTTTGCTGCACAAATGCAGATTCCCAATAAATAAGAAACTTTTGGAGATAACTTTATGTGATATACTTAACATTGCATACCTGAAAAATTCAAAGTTGAGACAAGCTTTTGGCAAAAAAAATTTGTCATCTTGCTTGAACCACAGTTTGCTCATAGCAGTGTCCTGTGTCAAGAAAAGAGGTTTGGTTAAGTCATCTTTTAACTGCAATATATGCCACAGCTTTAAAAAAAGTTTCTTCACCACTTCAAATCACCACTTTGAATTATCCCCTTAAATTCCCATTGCTTGAATTACTATATTCAGTATATATAGTGAATATAGATATATTCAAAATATTGAATATATACTCACTATATTTTGAGACCACTAAATGACACTTCTCTCATTTTTCCATGCAATCACAGGCATTACAGAGTTACAAAACAATAGCCTTCCCTACACCCTCAGCTTACTCAACAGTGGTCAAAAATATGTAAGAGTGGCAGTCACCCTTCTGCTGAATAAACAGCTCTACTGCTATTTTTATCAACTGTTGACACACTTTCAAAAGGGCAGAGAGAGTTCAAGCTGTATCTAGATTCACTTTCCTAGGAACACAAATTGTCACAGTCCAAAGTTCAGCAAAAAATTAACTTTCTTTGCTACTGTCTTTGTAGCAAAATATTCAAGTTTTCTACTTTTTTGTTTTCTATACTTTGAAATATGAGGTGAGCTATATTTTATAAAACAGAGGAAATAAATTCTAACTTCCCAGAAGGTCAAGCAGTAAACAGGACAAATACAGATAGTTTACCTTGACAAGGGCAGGGTACTGTGTTGCATCTTTTTCCAATGGCAAAATCTCAAAGTTTGTAGGAATAAACTCATTCTTCATTGGAAGCTTGAATTTCCCATTCAGGTCAGCATTTTGCCATTTCTAGATCAATAGAAGAAACAATGAAGCTACGCCAATTTCTGCTTAATTAAAGCATATATGGGTTTATTTATTTTACACTAAAACAAAAGATTTAAAAATGTATTCCAGTACGTTCTGTGTAAATATTATTAAGATAATAGGGAAAGAGGGAAATAGCTGGGAAAAAAAAGTTGGAGTAGGCAACCAGCAGGATGAATTGCTCTTAGAAGGAGGATTACAGAAAAATAATTTTGAAAAGTTCATAGTAGAGAGGAGGGTAGGTTTATATCTTATATTTTCTGCTACTGCGAACCATAAATGAAGACATTAAACTGAACACTTAACTAAGAATTCTAATGAAGAACATAGGCAAGATCAACCTCAAGGAAGTGCTCCTATGCAATGTCTGTTCAGAGCACACTCAGAAGGTTCAATTCAGCCCTAAGGCAAATTTTACAGCCATCTCTTCTTGGAAGATCAGAACAATAAAAAGTTTCGACATGGATTTGCCCTCCTCTTTTTTTTTTTTTTTTTTTTTTTTAGTTTTGATTTTTACAGTCTCATTTAACTGGCAAAACATACTTTCTATGCTGCAAAAATCAACTTCAGAAATAGTTACAAAGAACAGTTTTTAAAAATTCCTTTTTTAAGTAGTGATCAGTTCATTAACAGATAACAGAGAGTTTTAAGTTTTGAGATATTAATGCTTACATTTTTATTCAACCACTGCATATTAGGGATCTTCTTCTTCTTTCAGGAAAAAACTGTAACATTCCCTGCACTTACCATGGTTTATAACCATTAAAATATATCCCTCCTATGCAATAAATATTTGATACCTAAAGACTGATACAACATTTTTACTTCCTTTAACATTAAACAGACTCATTGTATGATTTTCATGCTATGGAAAGCAGTGGATTTAAGCTCCCCCTTCAACTATATGGAAAACTGGACAAAGAATTTACCACTGACTTTCATTTGCAGATATTAGAATGTTACAAATTTTAACATGCCTTAATAACTTCATCAGAAATTGCTTCTTGCTTGTACTGTGTTCCATACCACTCTTCTGTTCGATCTGTTTTTCCTTCAAAAGACTTGGAAACTATTGCAACTCTGAAAACAAAGAGACATTTGGGCATGAATGGGTCTGAGAAAACACTGAGACATTTTTCCAAGCACGCTTCATCACCAGAACACATTTATTTCTGCCAACAGTCCACAGACAATTACAGGGCAGGAGAGCAAGTATAAGTATACTGAACTACATGCCAAGGTTAACCATGAAATCAGGTTACCACAGTCATTTAATGCCACTGTTTTTCTGAAGTGTTACAACCTGGGGTTACACAACAGAAGTGCAGCATGCAATTTCTATTTTTAAGACTTTTGTTTTTGCAGAAAACAAAGCAGTTCTTGCAGTCTTCTAGAAAACTGATGAAAAATTACATTTTCTATACACCTGTATGAACATCCAAATATGTGAAAATACTGATTATAGAAATTTTATTCCATTCCTAGTGTCACAGGAATTGTAGATAACCTCACATTTGAAAGGGACTCATAAGGATGATCTCACATTCAACTCCCTGCTTCTTGCAGGACTACCTAAAACCATGTGACTAAGAACTCCAATCATCAAGGTGCTGCCTGAACTAAAGAATACACTAAAAAAGAAGAAATCCAGAATAAAGAAAATTACTAACTTATCAGTATTTTGTTAGTAGCCTGCATGATAGGTATCAAGAAAATTCCTTTAATTCTACTGAACAATGTACACAATAGACACAAAAAACTATTCAATGGAAGAATAAATAGATGTTTCTAAGAAATCTGAAATGGTCAAAAAAGGAAGCACAACTACCTGCTCTTCTGGACTAAATACCTGCCTGCCCTTGGGAAGCAGCACATTGATTCCTTGCTGTGCTCTTTTTTTTTTTTTTTGCTTTTGCTTTCCCTATTGAACTGTCTGTATCTGAACCCAGGAGTTTTCCAGCTTTTACCCTTGAGATTCTCTCCCTGATCCCACTGGTAGGTGGGTGAGCAAGTGGCTGTGTGAGGCTTGGCTGCTGGCCAGGGTTAAACCACAACAGAGGCATAAAGTTGCTAAGAGACTACAAAAACTATAAAGTCTCTTAGAATTTCAGAGCAACCTACCTACCAGATCTTTTTGCACAGTAAATAATAATAAGAAAAAGTCAGAGTTCTAAGTGAAAAAATTATCCTAATAAAATTCCAATACTTATGTGGCTAGAGCAGCAAGACAGATGTTGAGTGCTAGAATATACTCTTAGAATATGTTTGTTATTCAACCTTTCCTCCTCCTACCCTTCTCCAACATACTCACAACTCAAGTAGTAATGACAATCCAAGCACCCAAACATTTCCTACAGGACCATACTAAAATTCAAGAGCTAAAAATAATTGTCTATTCACTGTATAGAAAACAATATTGTGGAAATCAACATTGTAATTCTCCAAGCAGTTCTGCTTCAACAGAACAGTGATTTATCACAAATGACTACTGGAATGATTATGACATTTTGAGTTGTCAGAAACATACCCACAACAATAGAAACAAATCAAAGGCATTTTGTCTGCCCAAGAATTACAACTTAAGACCAACAGGAAAGAAGACCAGGACACAAAAAGAGGGGAAGAGAAGCACAGCAGGTAGAAATGCTACGCCATGCAGGTATTTCTATATATAATATATTTCTATTTCTATATATAATCCATCTCTAAAGTCACCAATTATGTAACATTACTTTTGCTTTTCATGTCTCTGTTGTGCTGTACAGCACTATGAACATCCAGCACTATGAACATCCGTATGTTTTAGGACAGTGTGGAAATGCAGTGGGAAATCAAAACAGGCAATCAGGTAATCTTCAATAGGACCTGTTTAAGAATATTTAGGCTTGAGCCATTCATAAATGCTATTTACTTCTCTATATACATTCCTGTACATGCAATCTGCTGTAATACCCAATTTCAGAAACAACCACAGTGATGCATATTTACTAAATACTATCCTGTTTTTCACCCTCCTGAAATCTAAATTGAAGCTACAGGTGACAAATCCACAGGACAGTGTTACTTGGGAAGAGGATGTGTGCTTTAAAATGAATGTACTTCCACCAAATATTATCAACTATAATACTCTAGATTTATGTACTGAAACTCAAGGTTCTAAAGGTGGAAAAGTAATAGACTTAGAATACTTAGTCAGTATTTGTGACATTAGTAACAAATGTGTAAAAGCACATCTATACTTATAAAGGACTGATTTTTTTTTTTTACCTAATTTAAACTTTGTCTTCCAAATTGTGATGCTATCAAACAATGGAAACAGTAAAACTGATGTGAGGTAACACAAGCTCCTCAAAGGCCCTCACATATAAATCCCCTCAGAAAGCAGAGTAAGGGGAAACTACACACAGAGCTGCTGCTGGGCTGCAGCACTCTGATCACTGCAGAAGCACAAGTTATTTCTCAGTGTTCAGTAAAACTAAGTTGCTACCAAGGATTTGTGGGGGGAAATAAGTGAAGAAATTGTCATTTTCAAAATGGATGCTCAGATCCAATGCAATTAAAAACAAACAGATATTTCTAGCATGTTTACCTTCAGGGTGAGCATCACCAAGTGCACTGAGATAACTTTGCTGAGAGTCTGTGAAATTCCAGTAGTAAGAAATTTCTTTATCAACACTTTTGGCTTTCATTTTATTTGTCTTCCCTCTAGGACAGTACTAGTGCTGCACTTCTGCTATCAATAGAGGAAAAAAAACCCACTTACTATCCAGGGGAAAATGTTCTTTAGCTGCTTAATCTGGTGAGTCACTATCCTCTTAAATTTTAATAAGAGCATTTATTCTGCAGATGTCGAAGGGAAAAAATGCCTTGGAAATGTTAGGAAAATTACATTTTTCAGCTAAGATTGCTACACATGCCAAGTCTATTCCCTTATCTTCACAGGCTGGTAAAACCCAATACAGTGTGAACAAGTAAAAATAATACTTACATTTTAAAGTTTCTCTGTTAGGAAAATTAAGGCACTAAATGCAACAAGTAGTGTGGAAGTGGGAGGAGAATATGAACACTTTCTATTATGGATCAGTCAAATGGAAGCACATGCATACTTATATGCATACCATCTGTATGATTTTTTTCATACTTTTTAAACTCAAGGTTTGTTAAGAAAATAATAGTTGAAAAACCATACTTTGGAAAAGACACTGAATGCAGTTACTACAATATAGCTATGCCAAGAGGTCCTTAGTATAGGTGAATGGAAAAGAAATGATAAATAAAACCACAATACAAAGAAAAAATTCAAATCAGTGCCAAGTAAAGCACCTCAAGACAGAATGTATGCAAGACATAAAAAGAAAAAAAAAACAATAAAACCAGGAAAACAATGCCAAACAACAAGCAAAGTTAGGATGTGGCACATAATAATTCTTTCATAAAAAGGGAGAACAGAAAAGTAAACATGAGCATACACATCAGTAAATGGTGGATCACCAAACAATATAGATATTGAAAGCAGATGTGCAGAAGTTCTTTTACAAGCATATAAAATTGCTCAAAAAAGACAAAAGGGAGCAGGCTACTGAATTGGTAATTCATTCTATTCATATAGATACAGATGTAATTTTAAAAAAAGTGTATCACAAAGGGACCCTTTTATTAACATCTGTAATCTCAACTCATTCTTTTAGAAGAGCCCACTAAAAACAAAATCCACAGTGGCTTTTTTGAATCTTCATAAGGTACCACAAAATCACTTTTAGCAATACTTAAGTAAATTTCCCCTTCCCAAGATAATGTATCTTGCCAGCAATTTAAAACAAAAGATACTATAAAATTATATTCCCTGTTATATTTTACTATACTTTGAAGGTCTTAGTTAAGTAAAAGATTTTTAAAAATTGCAGTTCATTTCAATCTACTTCTAATTTCACAGGGTAAGTGCTTAAAATATATCTAAAAGGAATATAGTACTACATACAAGTTAGTATTTTCTTTCAGTCAAATCAAAGTAGGAAAGTCTGATAAGACAATATATAATTTCTTTAAGAGTTAACTGAAGAAGCCATAAAACCAGGTTTATTCCAGTTCTGAAAGTCATTTTTTTTTCTCAATATTTAGCACCTTTTTTATACAAAAGTTTAAAATGACACATTTCTTCATCTATTAAATGACATCTATTTCTTAAGTCAGGAAAGAATGTCAAAAGGCTGGCACAGCCAGCAACAAGAGTAACAGAAAAGTGGTAAGTGGTCTGTAGCATGCAAAGCATCTGACAAGCTGAAGAATCTATGAATGTATGCACCTGTACTAATCTCCTCCAGCAATTTTTCAGTGTTTAAGTAAGAAGATGTTTTGGAAGTTCCCTGGGCAGTAACAAAGACCCAATTTACATTATGAATCAGATAATACTGACTATTTTCTTGCAATGTTAAGACCTATGCTTCAAAGCTATGTAAAGCTATAATAAACATCAGATCTCATTAACACCTGCAGCTTCTTTACTAAATCAGCATCAGCTCAGGTTTACCTATTGCTTGTAAGCAATTCTAAAATCAGTTATAAGTTCACATTCAGGTGGAATTTGGTTAAGCTTTCTACAGAGATCAAGTAATTACACGTTCTCTATGTTAATTACTAAAAACAGTGCTCATATGTTAGAGGTATCAAATGTTCAAGAACTTGGGTGGTAGAGTAAGATGAAAATACATTCCAAATAGAGAAGCATTAAATACTTTGGGAAACAGAACTAGAGACTTTAATTAAGGTATTGTTGGTTCAAAAGATGATCTTTCGACACAGTCAAGCTCCAGCTGAAGTATCCCACGCACATTACACACAGATGCACACCCACACACAAAGATATGGGCCCTTCTTTAAAGGGCATTAATTACTATGGCAACTACTGCTGCTGATATAGGCAACTCCATTTATTCCATCATTACTTGCATATCTCCAGAAACACCAGAACCCATCACATTTGCAAATATAGTTCATAACTCAAGTTTATTTGACATTATCTAATAATTATTTGAAATACATTAACTTTTGAAAATAAATTAACATATATCTAAGACCTTCTCATACAAAGAAACATAGTGAATGTTTTTCAATCACATTTACTTTGGAGCTGCAAGAGACACCTAAGATTTTGTGTTTCCATTAGTTCATCTGCTTTCCTATGATGTTTGTGTTAAAATACAGTTTAACTCACCGAACATTTTCTGGTCTCAATTTATCCAGTACCATCTCTATTAAATCAGGTCTGAATTCTTCAAGCAAATATTCAGCAGCCAATACTTCTTCTATAGGATAATACTAAAAAACAAAGCCGAGGAATACGTGGGTGAATAAAACAAAAGCAAGCATGAAAAAGGTATGGTTCAGTAGAGGAAACAAAAGCAAACACTCCTGGTCACTAAAGCTATATTACTTTGGTAATTTCCAATTAGGGATGTGTAGGATGTTTTAAAATCTCCCTCAAAACTAAACAAGAGGGAGTAGCATTCTAACTATGTAATCATATTTCTCACGTACTAGGCAATTTTACATAATTCATATTTACCATTCTTCTCTCTTAGAATATTTAATGTCTCAATATAAAAATCACCCACCTTTAAATGGTATTTTGATTAAAGTAAAAATAACATGGCAAATGCTGACCCCTGCAGGATATTTCTGAAGGTAAAAGAAGACCAAGTACTCACGAGAGTACATTTATGGAAAACAAAACATAAACAAGCAAAATAAAACAAAGAAACACAAAATCTAGGCTTTTTTAGGACTCTTGAACAGTTCAATTCTTATTTACAATAATTTAAAGAAAATTATATTTTAATATCTAAAAGTATAACAAATGTTTAAACACTTAATTCTAACATTTTTTATTTAGGGTCAATCTGAAAATCTCTAAAGGTACATGGCAACTTCAGAAGAAAAAAAAAAGCTAAAACTCATCTAAAAATGATTAATGTAGTTGACAGGAAAACTTTCTTGATAAACACCTGTTTACCAAGGGAAAATTACCAAGTGACGTAAGTGCTCAGTACTTGCACTTTGCCATACCAATGTACTTTTCTCAAGCAGAAATATTCCAAAATGGCTTTCTGAATTATATACATCATACAAAAAATTACAGTGGAATGACTTCCAGAACAGAAAGTAAGTCACAAAAAGGATTGTGGAAAAAAAAAAGGGAGATAGGGGGTGGAGATCAAGGACAACAAACCAAACCTGTGTTATTAAAAATTCAAGTGGGAATGCTAAAGATTCAGAATTTGATGGTCATTTAACTAGTAAAGCAGAACAAAAATTACCATTCACACTGCAAAGCAAAAGAAAGACAGTTAAAAAAAAAAAAAAAGTCCTCATTCAATACCCTGCTCTTTGTAACACTGCTGGCAACTTCCTGGCCTGATTTTTGGAGACAGCAATTGTAATCAGAAATAATCCAACAATTACTGAAAGACTGTTTCAGAAGTCAGAAGTCCATTTGTTAGAGATTTTAGGCATTGGACAGAACAAAAGCAAGAGACAGCATGCCACACTGGAGCTCTTTAAATATCCATTTACATGTTTTCAGCCAAGTCTAATGCTTTTCAGCATTCAGATAGAAAAGTTGAAAATTAAACACCATTATTTTAGACATGCAATTCCTGCGAAAGAATTTAAACCGGTAATTCCTGCAAAGAAACCAAAAATTTCTCTGAACAGATGGAGACAGACATTAGGTATAAAATATGACAAATGGCTGCAATGTAGAAAAGTTGTGTAATTTCACTAGAACAAAAAAAAAAATCAGTAAACCCCCCTAAATCTTCCATTAGCACAAAATGAGGGAATTTTGCAAGAAGCATGAAAGACCAAGTAAAAGTACATGATTCTTTCAGTAGCAACATGCAATCACATCTGTGAAGTCAAGCATTTGCAATTTGCAATCTTAATACAAACATTTCTGCTTACTGCAGTATTTCAACACTATGAACTAAGGAACACAGTGTTTATGAAAAAATATTCTTTGTCTAATATTTCTCTAGAGAACACTTAGCTACCAAATGCAATGGTAAGGTACATATGTCTTTAGAAACACTGAAACAGATCAAATAGCACCTCCAGTTACTGTATAATCAGTTCTACCAAATACAGAAGTTTAAAATGGAAGAGTGAACAGAATGTGACTTTTTGACTGCCAAAATTAAGGCCTATGCAGTATACAAGAAGTGCAATGGACCTCACAGATGCCGGTATTTATTAAGTGGATAATCAAATACACTGGTAAATTATTATTAGAAAAAACAACAACCAAACAAAAACAATCCTCTCCACTTACGTGCAACATTCCTCCAAGCTTTGATGTGTAACCTCGTGGTCGTTCCTTATCTTTAAATCTGAATGCCACAGCATTTAGATCCTAGAAAACAATGTATGAATTATTAAAGATCATAAATTAAAGCCTACTTTAAGAATAATTACTGGCTACATAATTCCTTTTTATAATGAAAGAAAAGCAAGTACTTTTGCTGTATCCATGTTACAGCAGACAATACCTAAACTAAGTTTTCAGGATTATTCAAGTTGTATCAAACTCCCAAGCAATTTGTGATAGTGTCATAATGTGAAGCATTACACAAATCTTGTAAGCCCTTTTCAAGCTAAGAGATCTGCCTCATCTCTCATATATTTAAATTTCCTGATAATTTGAAAACACACCAACTCTGATCCCACCAGTACACAGTGTTCCAGTGCAATGTTTGTCATATATTAGCTAACTGAAGCCTCTCTCTCCCTCTTCCTTTTCTCTTCCTTTCGTTCAGTCAGCCAAGAGTAAGTTTAGAGACAGAAAAAGTGTGTTTCTTTTTGCTGTCTCAGCCAGAGAAATAGAACACATCACTCTTAGGATATAATGGCAAGGGTGAATTGAAGAGAGCTAAGACTTTAAAGCCAGTGAAAAGTACAGTCCATCCTTCCATGAAACCATGCAGAGAGACTGATTAACTCAACAATTCAGCTGAAAGTAAACTCAAAGATTCTTTTCATACTAGTCTGCAAGCTCTCTGACTCACCCCACAGTCCCACAGTCTCAGGAGTTCTGGGACTGCGAGAAGAGGAGCAAGGGAAAGGCACAGGGATGAGACAGAAGGATGGAACTGCCTTTTCCAAACCTTGGATTTGCTTACTCTGTCAGTGAAACAAATCCACTGGGACTTTTAGCAGAGGATAACAAGACCTGAGAGTACTTTCACAGGTATATAGTGTCCAAGTGTATGAAACAAAGGTAACCCACCTGCAGAATTTCTATTTCAGGGAGACTCAATAGTTTGCATCAAAAAAAGCTGAGATGGAAAAGGAATCTTTACCCAAGCATATGTACTGAACCAATGAGGCTACATATATATATATATATATATATATGACACTGAGAAGAGCAGTGCTATCTAATAAGACACCAAATTTTTGCTCTGTGTACACAGAACTACTCAGACTTGTAAGAAGCATGAACAGTTCAACAAAGACTGACATGTACTGCCAAAGTACTTCATGAAAAGCCTTTAGCTGACTCTTCAAAAAGATGAGGGGAACAAACAGCAGATTCAATGCCCTATTGCCTTTACAATCTCAAAGGGGTAGAATAGCAGCCATTTAAGTTTCCAGTTCAATGTTACTCCTCAAAGTAAATGTTTCCCCCCTTCTCCAGTGAAGACTAAGCAAAGTTATGTAAAACCCTTGTGGGCAGAGCAAGATCCTTCTTCCTCCACCTCCATTGTGCCATCCTAATCCCAGCTCTGTAAGAGCATTCCACACCAACACTAAGACAATGTATTCTGAGTGTACTTGTCATTTGTGTCATGTTGCATCTTAAAAACTAACAAACTTAATTACCATGTGATTATTAAATGCTAGTTACAAAGTCAAATAATCTAATAATATATAAAGTTTGTAAAAAGACAACCATCACATATGGTACAGCCCCAATTACTTACCTTGCACTCTTGGAAAACCCATTCTTGAGGTCCTTCTGTGCGTAGTTTTTGAATATATTGAAACATGTGCAAAATAATATCTTCAACATGCACTGACAAGAAAAAAATACTTAATAATTCATTCAGTTCTGCACAAAGAAATTTAATGAACACAAATATAGTTTTATTTTTAATTACACTTTGAAACATCAAGATCTTTAAGTACATCCGCAATCCCACCAAAAAAGTTGAACTTGCTTTTTTCAGATATAAATTTAAGGTAAGTGTTTATGTGCCCAGATAATTCCAAGAAGTGCACTGAACATATCTTATTATGTGAAAAAATTTATTTACAATATAATTTAACTTGGGTCTAAATAGTATGAATAAGTAGCACGCAAATGTATTAACAGCTCTTCTTCTCTAAAGAAGTTTATTTAAAGTATTTAATTAACTAATTTACTATAACCTTAAGTTGATTTCTTATGCTAGGTGAAATGTGTTAGCATACTTAGAGGAACTAAACACAGAACACTAACAGGTTAATTAAAACAAACTGGCTTTCAAGCTATAATACCAATTAGTCTCTTCAGATACAAACACAAAACCATCACATCAGCAATAACATGGAATATAGACAAAGTGCTTCACTTACAAAGTCCTTCTTCTGTCAAGTCCACATTAATGATGAAAAACATGAAACCTCTAGCACCTTCCTTCTGGCCTCCAACAAGAGTATTTACCCACCCTATGTCATTAGAAAGAAACTATATTACATAAATTTATAACAATTTCTGCAACTTTTTGCATGCTTCAGGAACATTAAAACCCATTTTGATTCATTTACATGTTTTCCTTTACTTCATTAATGCCCAAAGCAACAGTGCAAGTTAAACATAACCCAAGTCAGCTCCATCTGATTTTGTACTCAGAGTGATATGACAAACTCAAGATCACTGGATTACTGGATTCTGTGTGGAACAAAATGATAGAAAGTAAATAGCAAAAAATACACCATTATAATGTTCCAGACATTAGGAGACCTGACAGTAACCTCAAAGTTAGTGACAGAATAGAGACAAGATCATTATGCCAAAGTTTAAATAACTCTCTCTAAACAAGGCACATAAAGGGGAGTAAAAGAAATAATAGCCTCACAGCCTGAGTGACTGTTACCTATTTATTCCTCCCTGCTGCAGAAATAAAAATAAAGCACAAAATGACTTAAGAGTTCAAATTATTCAAATAGATAAAGTCTTTAACACAGAGAGATCTATTTTAAGTGAGACACAGTAAAGTTTAAAAAACTGTATGATCAAACATTTTTCAATTCTCCACCCTTGAAGGACTTACCTTTGGCTTTAAGCTCTGACAGAAGACTCCCCGGGCCCTCATGCCCAATCAGATGGCCAAGGTAATGGCCAGGGTTTGATTTATAGTATTTCTGAAGGTCTGGTATGGGAAATGTGACATAAAGATTTCTAATGTCCTTAATGGGTACCACTTTATAAAGTTGCTGAGGAGAGAAACAAGCAAGGAGACCCATAAACAAAGGAAAATTCATTTACTGTATCCATCTCAGGAGCATGTATCATGTTCCATTCACACACACACACATTACAAACACATCTCCTAAATCTCAAAAGTATCTAAAACTTAGGGCAATACTTCAGACATTCCTTATAAAAACAAAGAAAATTCATTATCTCACAGTAGCTTACAACTGCAACCAAATGTGCAACCTTTACTATAACCTATATAAAACTATACTCAGCATGGGAAAGTGTGTGCAAAATCAATAGAAAAATATGGAATTCAACAGGGACATTGATAAAAGAGTAGTGAAGTGCACAATGTATTATTGAAACATAAAAAATAACATTTAAAACGTACACTCTGGATGGAAGACATATCTCTATACATACCCGGAGATGCTCTTCTTGGAAAGGATGCTCAGGAAACTCTGGTATAGGGACATTTTTATTCTCTACTTCTGAAAATAACTTGACCACTAAGCAAGTCAGCTCATCCAAGGATTCTAGAATAAAGAAACATTAGGAAAACCACAGTAATTATATAAGGATTCCAACGAACTTTTTTTTTTTTAATATTGTTTGGGAGAGTCATTAATTATACAGAAAAGTAGTTTTAATGGTGTTATGATTTTTCATTTCAGAAAGAAACCAATTATTCATATTTAAATTTTAAACTGCAACATGCTAGAAGCACCATGCTTATTAAAGGAAGGCTTCAATCATGAATAAATTAAATCCTGTAACTGAAAATATCTCTACATTTTACAGATTAAACTAAGCTAGAACTGAAAGATACATCAGATGTTGAACACCTACAAAAAGAAACATTCTACAAAAGTTTAAGGGACATAGAATTACACCTGCAAATTTTCTAGAGTGAAAGTAGTTTTGCCAAAACTTGAATTTTCTTTAGCCTCAGCTCATGTCCAGCACTTTAAGTACACTTTGAACCAGGTCTGTCCTTGGCACCCAAAACACACACACCTGTGACCTGTTCAAGCACTTCTAATTTCAGTCTGTGACTGCAGTACTTTGCAAGAATGAGAGAAGACTTTTTGCAGAAAGAATATGATGACGTGCATTAACTCACCCAAACTGACCTAGATTATTTCTGTTGAAATGCTGCCTTCAAAATTGCTTTCTGCCTCAAGAAATGCATTTTGGAGCACTTCTCAAAGTGAGCATAAGATAAAAAAAGATTCTACTGACAATTTTTTAATGAAAGACTTCCAATGGTGGGTATTGGAAGAAAAAAAAATCAATTGCTTGGACATCTCAAAATGAAAGATTTGATAGATTGAAAGATTTCTTAAAGCAGTTACCTTGTTAAACTCAGTTAAACTGAGAAAGTAGAATCTTTCCTGCCCAACAGATGCATGGTCCTAGACTACACTACCAGAGCTGTGCTGGGGAAAAAAACTAACAAAACAATGTGAACCAAGAAGGTTCCTTATATATTAAAATTTTGTGACCTGCATGTTATTCTATTAAAGGCCACCAGTTTCTATGCATATCAGCAAAATAAACATTCATTTAATCTTGCAGGGACAGTTTTCTTTTAGTACAGATTTACAATTGCCAATGTGATTCTTACTGTAAAAGTTTCCATGTACAATTCCTTAGTGAACTTGCCCTTGATTAGATAAAAAGCTCACTTTCTTCCATTCATACTCACCATGTAAGCATTACTGTGAAACACCATACAAATACTAGTCTGCCAATGCATTTTCAAAATGCTAACAGCTTTCAACAAACTGCTATTAAGCTTTTGGCAAACTTCTCTAAAATATCATCTCAGCTGTGAAAGGTTCTAAGCAGTTGGAACCTCCTTTTTTTTTTAAGCATATATGCAAAGTCTTACTCAACCAAGAGAGCAAACTCACCTCTGCCTAAGACACAAATAGCCATTAAATTTGATGAATAATAAGTAGAATGGAACTTCAGTAGCTCTTGCCTTACATCTATTCCTTCTTGGGTTGGTCTAGTTTCCAGAGTGAATTTGTTCCCTGTAACATGAAAATAATTAACAATATGTGAGGTTAATGACATTTAATGTTACAGATTAATCTTACAGATCAAAAAGATATATATAAATTAATCAGTCTGCTTTCCTTTGGATGGATATTAATTTTAAAAATAATCAATATGCATAATAAGAAAACTGGCTCAATATTGTCTTATGTTTTAAATATTTGTCTATATTCCTCACCATATGCAGACAAATTAAATGGTGAAGTTCTAGACACCCTACTCTGTTTACTCCCACAGCATCAATACATAAGATAAAATAAAATAACAAAGTTTCAGTTGGTAACTGTGCTGTTACAGTACTGGAGGACTTTAGGAAGCAACAGTCAAAAGACACCTTGTAGCTGTAGGAAAATGGACACTAGCCAGTGCACAAGTGCCTGGAAAATTACTTGACACTGAGGGTAATGATGGAGAAGAATCACTGTCACAAGCATTAATTCAGGGAGATCAGTGAGAGGTATCTGGGAAAATGCACACTCTTAAAAAGAAAAGGGGAAGGTGCATTTGTTTCTATGCACAGACAAGGAATAATAGAAGGTTTGCTGACCAAACAGGGTGCACAGCAATGAGGAGTAACCTGAAGCATCAAATGGAGTAATTCCCATACTCTGCTAGATTAACAACATCTCAGCTGATCAAAGGGAAACAATAAGGTTGCCAAATGCATCACAGTTGTCACATCTTTGGGTAAATAAAAACCATCAAAGCTGAGCTCTACTTCTGCCAAGTCATACCTACTGGATAGCTACATGCTGTAATTTAATTTCAGAATCAGAACCTAATCTAAGGAGAAAGGAATATGACTGTTACTGTTGAATTTGAGCACATTTTGGGTATTCTCCCCAAGAAAATATTTCCATTGTGTGAGCTAGACAACCTTCTTAAACTGTACAAAACTATTTCTGCAATTTCCACTTATGTTTCCTATGTGTGCTACATAGGAATTAAATAATGCCTTCAGTAGCAGAGATTACAGAATGTACTTTGAACACCTGCCTACTAATGCACAGCTCCCAAGGCTTTATTTTAAAATTTACCTGTTTGGAAAATGGAGTTATAGTTTTATACAGAGCCTCTCTTTACTGGTCAACACAGCAATACCTGCTCTTGTGGCAGGTGGCTACCAGACCCAAAAATATGCTCTCCATCAACAGATGTAAAGGTACATCTTGTCTTTTTAGAGACAGAGGAAGAAACCACTGCCTTAAAGCCCATTATCTGCTCTCCCATCCTTCTACCACACTCAATATTTGTATCAATTATTCATAAAGCAAACTGACCCATCCACAAAACTTTTTTTTTGCACACATTATATTCAATGATCAAACAGTGCAGTCCTGTTACTTCGAAGGTTTCAAAAATAAATTCATGTAGAAAATAATGCCTATTCAAAAAACCACCCAACACTGAAACTTCTACCAAAGCATCAAACATTTGTGACTTTGTCCAGAACTATGGTATCTTAACTTTATTGCTTTTTGAATTGCTTTTTTATGCTTAGTAACAATTATTTTAAATTGTTACTAAGCATAAAAAAACTACAGTCATAGGATTGGGATTTGTCCAAGATGATTTTGTCTATCAGTCTCCTACTGTTGTGTTCTATGGTGCAGATTTTTGTTTCTATATTCCTACTCAGTAATTCTCACAGTATTTTGCTGATCTTTCTGATTTAACCTAGTCACTGTCATCTAGTCTAAATGCAATATTAAAAAACAAAAAGCATGTGGCTAACAACAATTTAAACACAATTTGTTCACATTGTTATACACAAAGACTCAACAGTACCAAATGATGACCAAATCCAGTAACTGGAAAACAGCACTCACTGCAGTAATTATCAGGATCACAAAGATTTCTTCATCATTGTATTCAAAGTTTTGGATCAAACTTTTTCCTATGCTATTGTCTAGCTCTGGTCTACAATGTGAAAAATGCCATTAGCACCGTAATAAACAAGTATGGAAAGGAAAATGAGAGAACTGTTATGGTCTGTCTTTAGCAATTTTATATAAACAATAATGCTATGTATGTTACAAACAATGCCACTGGATAAGAATATTCTGACAAACCTGTTCCAAATTTACTGAAGGGATGGTTGGGGTTTCCAGTAGCCTTCTCCAATTGAAATAACCTCCAGGCATCATTCATCAGATTCTTCTCATGCTCAGAATCAACAGCATTCACTTCCCTATCTTTGCAACTTTCATCAAACAGGGGGCACAGGAAAAACTGGGCAAATCTAAAGAGAAAAAAATTAGTTAAGTCAAGAGTACTGTACATAAATTGCAACAGAAAAGTATAAAACTTGGTTCCTCCTGAAAACAGCTGAATAAATTCTTTTTTAATGCAGAACTTATGAATTCTTTACAGTTTTGACACTGATTTGATATCCTTATTTCTCAATTTCTTTGTTTATAAATGCAGACATGTTCATCATATAAGGTAGTACAAGAATCAAGGGTCTTACATCAAAATTCCCATAGTGAAAATTTCTCCTACTCTGAATTTTAGCTAAAAGAGGCTCTTAATTTCAGCAATCAAATAAGTCTTGTCAGATATCCAGGGAGAAGCCAAAGAGAAAACTCAGTCTACCTCACTGGCTACACAGTTTTCAATTTTTGTCCCATCCCACAAAACACTGAGGTTTCAGCAAGCTCCCTCTACTAAGAGCATCCTTAAATATTTCTAGACTTCACCCTTGTTTTGCTGTCAATAAGGATCCCATGGGAAGCACAGATTTTGATTGCACCATCCCAGTGTTTGCACAATGTGTAAATTCATGATCAGATTCTGTGCCTTGCATTTCCAAAAATATTCAGTGTAAACACAACATTTAGACTTCAGAAATTCTGTCTCAATGAAGAACTCTCCTAGATGAAATAAATATGAATAAGACTTTCAAACTGAAAAATATCTGGTTATCAATTTTAACAAAAGATGGTTTTTACCTTTTTTTTAAATATCATAATGATAGAACTATCAGAAAACTTTTACAGTAATAAATTCAAGTAGAACATATATAATAAAATTTAAATACTAAAAAATACGTTTACCTGTCCAGTGCACCTTCTAGATGTTCATGTGACACATCAAAGTAATAGTTGGTATGTTCACCACTCGTGAAAGCATTTGAGCTCCCAGCATGCTCACTTAGAAATTGGCTGTACTCATTCTCTTTCGGATATTTCTTGGTTCCCAGAAACAACATATGCTCACAAAAATGACTAAGCCCAGCAATGTTGGGGGGATCAGACAAGGATCCTGCAAGAGGAAAAATTTCATGTAGCCATTCATAAAAAAGTAATACTAAAACATTAAGTCTTTTAAAGAACTCTGTATTATAGTATGGTGCTTCAGACAATTATATCAATTCTGTGGCTGTAAGAAAACACTTCTGCAACTACAGTCAACTAAAATTATTCCTCGAAAAAATATTTGAAAATTTAGAATTAGTAACTGAACCAATTAGTGTCTCAAATTGCCTCTCCAGATCAGCTTACACTTCCTTATACAGATGATTTTCAATTGAAGTCCATGACTCATAATCTGTAAAGACCTGGCATATCACAATGTTCTGAGATCTATACCTTGACTTTATTAAAAGCATTGTGTTAAGAGGCAGCAATTGCCAACCATAATTAAAGAGGTATTTATCCTGTGGTTTATAGGATGAGTGATAACCTGTAATTGCCTGAACACAAGCAGCTACGGATGACCAGCTAGCAGGTGTGAAGACAAACAGATTAAAAGACAACAATGATTTGGAAGAATGGAAACAAGAAGGCAGAAGCTGGAGAGTGGCAGCCTCTCCTCAGAGTGTGCAGCAATGCTGCAGTTGGCTATCACTGTCACAGGACCTAAACAAAACCACATTCAGGATGTTCCGAACTAGATAATGATCTGGGACAGCCATCCCCACAACAGAAAAGGCCAGAAGTTTTTGAAGTCCATCATGACTTCTGCCCTAACACGAAGGGGGGCAAGAGCTCCCAACTACAGACATGGCAAGAGCGTGTTTAGGTTATGCACACACTGCATCTTATCTTCCAATAGAACTTGAGATGTAACTCAGTTCTATTATCCCAAAGAGTCAAAGCAATTGCCTCCCCCTTCTATTTCCCATATTTCTGTTTGCACACATAGGCACCACTGAAGTTAGGGAGTGCCTCTCCAACTTCTCTAGCACTACAGCATTTTCTCACCTCTACACATCAACAATTTAGCATGAAAAAAAAAGTCTGACATGACAGATGGAGCTGTCTGAAATCACTGCACTTGCACCCACCCCTTTTCTGCTTACAAAAGATCTTTCATAACATGAAACTTAATGGTTAAAAGCAGTCTTTCAACTGACTGAGCTACACTTGAGTAAACACAGAGTACAGTAAAAGCATTTAGCTCCAATAATTTTGAATTTGATGTGTCAAAGAATTAAATAAACTATAAATTACAATAAAAGACTAGGCTACCAACTGCATACCACTCCTGTCAGTTTATTTGCATCAAGATACCAGAACTTGAAGCATTTTTATTAATGACATAATTAACACAATATGAATTGAATACCTATGTGGACATCAAGTGCTGCTGAGGACTTATCTGTGGTGGGGTCACTAATGAGAAGAGCTTTAATGCCATTTGCCAATTCCAGTCCACGATATTCTCGTTTATCCTCAGGTGATTTGATAATTTCATTTGTTATTCTCTTAATAGCTGGATTGTTCATTTTGTTGTTTGACTCCTTCTGAAACCTTAAAGAAAAAAGAAAAAAATTCTTATTATCTTCACTTAAGCCTTGCTAATTTTTTAATATTATGTTAAGACAATACAGGGCAATATCAACAGCTAGAAGTTCTATTACAAGCAAAATTCACTGAACTTTCCTAAAATTCAGATCCTGAAAGATATTGCTGCTGAAACAAAAAAAAAAAAACCCTTGAAGACCAAGAAACACAATAAAGATGTAGATCACTTAGTTGAGTGCTTCAAGTATCACATTAACTGTAACTGAAACAACCCAAACTTAATAAATGTCAACCCCTTAATCAATTACGATAAAAATTAAATCAAAGGAAGCATATACTGCTACCTCAAGTATACTTTCAAACTTCAGGAAAGTATTTCATGTATCTGAATTGTTGATTGTAAGTGTTGTAACTCTGTCAAATAAACAAAATTTTACTAACAGACCACTGGATTTGTACACTCAAGCAAAAAACAGTAACACTGTTTACAACAGTGCCACAAAAATACAAAGACTGAAGAACTGCCATGATAAACACGAATAGACTGTCTACCATTAGTTTAACAGATGCTACAAGATATCCTTCTTTAAAGGCATAATTCTAAAAGGCTAAGAAACTAGTGTGATTCAGAATCTGAATGTCTCCAAGCAAAAGCTATAAACAATATCAAATAACTTTTTTAAAAGTGTGGTTCAATGCATTTTAGAAGAAAACATATAAACTAGTAAAACATTGTTCTCCTAGTATCAAATGCTTTAAAAAACAAGTGTAATCACTAAACAGTAACTGAAATGCTGAATTTAAATTTAAATATGTACATTCTCATTTAAACAGGTCATTTATCCACTAGCTTAACCCCCTGCTCAGGCTAATCCTGCTTGGAATCCCTATGGCCTTCTTCCACTGAAAAATGCATATACTATTGAAATACAAAGATTCAAGTACCACGTCTCTGTTTCTCTGTATCATCAGCACTGATACAAGCCATGCTAACAATTAAAAGATGCCTCCATGTTCAGAGTTTTAAGAAATACTCTACTAAACTTAAGCTACCGTGTAAAATTTTTTAAGTGAGTGTAGATACTCTTCATATATGAAAATCAGTAACTAAACTGCTTCTGATTGTTTTTCACTTGCACACAAGTTAGATTGACAGATCTAAGTATGCAGGAGAACAAGGACATCCCTTAAGCTCCTGATTCCATGTCTGCTAATGAACACCTATACCTTGGTTTTCAGCTAGAATATTCCATCTCAATAAGATACTAGTTGCCTCTCAGAAGACACATATATACGATAAACTATTCGAGTTGTGGCGTTTTTTTAAATGTTATACAATTTCCTTATCACCTGATATCTCCTTGTTATTTCCATACCACATCACCAAGTCACAGAACTTTACTGTTTGTTCAGATGACTCATCTTTCCAATGTGATTCATCAAATTACGCAGCTCTGAAACCTTAGGAGATTTCAATTGGTGTCTCATGAAGCTGTACACCTCCACTTCATTTTATTATGATTCCCTACTTCTGCCTCCTTCACAGGCTACTTCCAGCTTGGTAAGGAAATTCCAGTACAGGAAAAAGCTACAATTTTCAAAAGGACAACATCAGTAATTAAACCTTCAAACTAAGGACTGAAATTTTTATCTCTACCTTCACTGTTATTTCACTGGGCATTGTGAATACAACATCTTCTAACTTCAAATGGGTTTGCATGATTACCTACGATTATTTTGCTGCAAAGTGAATCACAGTACCAGACAACTGGAATAAAAGCAAGGGCTGATCAACCAAGCAGTGCTCCTGGAAGGCAAATATGTCAAGAGGACAAGACCAACACCTTCCTGCTTACGTGCTGCTCCTCCTGCTGATATGTTACTACAATACAAAAGTGAGAAGGCAAATTTTCACTTCAGAGAGAACTTCTATATCACTATGTTTTCTTAAGGAGTGAACTGTAAGACTCAATACTAAACATTCCCTCATATGACCGTTTTCCTGTGCAGCTTTTAAGTAAGTGCAATTGCTTTATAAAATACCACACTCTTATTCTTTCACACCAGAATCCTAAAACTCTATAAATCACTTTTTGACAATAGAACTGCTTTTAATCACAGGCAAAAAAAAAAAAAAAAAAATTAAGAAAACCAGAAATCCTGTACTTATTGAGAAGCAGCTTTATTTCTAAGGCCATGTTCAGAAGCTGTCCTAAAATCCATGTGCTACAGCTACTTGCTGTACTGTCATTACAGCAAGCACTGGATGCTGCTGGTCAGTAGCAAAACAATTCTTCCTCAAAGGAGGTGCTATGTTTATTGCAGAGCTAATAGCCTAACAAAAACATTAAAAGAAATACTGCTTTACTACTTTCATAAAGCAGAAGCAACAGAGAAAGAGTCAATAAAGCCAAAATAGCAGGAACAATACGAAGCATTACTGTGGCAGTGGAAATTCTTCCACTGGCTCAAAAATTACAGGTGGAAAGATTACAAAGGTAGAAAGGAAAAAAGAATAAGGATGTCTGAGCTGAAAACAGTGTCCCTATTCAATGAATGGGAAATATTCTTCCTCCTCATCAAAACTATTTCACTTGTACAAGAAAAGTATCCTTTAAAACCAACACTGAATTTTCAATTACAGTACTTCTAGTGAAATTATATTCTATTCTTTGAGGTTCCATTTTTGTAATCATTTCCAGGCAGGCAGTCCCTTTGAAGCAGCAAGGCTCTCTGGGGATGCCAGGTTTCACCTGCAAACAGAGTATTACAGAGTGGGATTAAGTGATATATGATTCTGCTTCACTATTTTAATCTCTCAGAGTTATTTTAGCAAAGTTACTTTAATTAAAAATTAGCCTGTGTAGTCAAATCTAAGTCCAATGTTTGAACAAATTAAAGGACCATATTTGAAAACCAATTAACAGAAACTCCTGAGGGTTGCTTCAATGCAAGAATGTGACTAGCTAATAAAAATATGACCCCCAAGGCACAAACTCCAAAGCGCTTCTCAAGGTTTTATTTGTCATGACAGTATGCACACACTGAAGTCAAGTACTAGTACACAGGTCTGCTCCAGATGAAAGGCAAGTTACCATCTCAGCAGGTTTTGATGCTTGCTTTCTATCCATTGCCTTAAAATTCACATTTGCTTCAAGTTTTTATGCGACTAATTGCTTACCATTTACCAGAGTGAAGTGAAACCCTCACTGAGTGAGAACCTCTGTTCTGTCCTGCATGGGAGTTACCATTGGTAACATGTTCTCTGTGCTGTTTACCAATCCATCTTGGTTTACATGAAGACTTCTCCAGCTGCCAATGTATGGAGTGAAAGAAGTGCTGTGTGCTTTGGCAGGAGGCCCGGTGCTGCAGAACTACCAGCCAGAGTTTTCTCACCTCTTACAAGGATGACAGCACCAAACTGAGCACTCTGGAGGAGTCCATGAACTTCTTCAGTCCCAAGCTCATGGCTTTGCAACAACCAAGTAAATCTGCATTCTTGCACAGGTCTGCACCCCTCTTTTTTTTCTCTTGCACCTACTGCTGATCATGACAGCAGTAGAATTATGCTATCAGTAAAACAATCAGGAATCTACCTACTCTCTTAACATTTCCATCCACCTGTATGTTATAATATTTTTTTTTTTAGACTAAACTGTAGGCAGGAAAGTTAAATCAATTCAGGTTGAACATTACCAAAAAGGATCCTTCTGGAGACTATCCATACTTTTTCCAGTTACATGTTCATCAATCATTCTTTTAGACGCTTAGAGATTAAAATACCTCATGTTTCAACATCCATAAAGCATCAGTCTTGTATGAATTTGCTTGCCATGAAGCTAGAGAATGTATGAGATCCCAACACATTCCTGATAGTGATCTAAACAATTCTGATTGCATGCACAGGCAGACAGACTTCGTAAGTAGATAACGTGCTCAAAACGGAACATGTTTTATCACTTTTAAACTCATCAGGAATTCAGCCTACTACTTCATACACAAAAGGTCCAACTACAAAGCCCCACAATGATTTAATCAGTGTTCCCAAGTTATTAAGAACAACTAATCACGCCAAATCAGGCAAGTCTGAAGATGATGAATATTTATAAGGTTTTGTTATGTAGTTCATTTTGAAGAAATTCTAAAGTCTCACTACAATTAAAGCATTTTCAGAACCTCAGTCTGCATCTTTTTGCCAAGTCTGTAACCGACTCAGAAAATTCCCTCCTAATGATGGTGGCCAGGGCAGATGCCTGCCATGCTCTTGTTTCCCAGAGTCCAGCTTCCAGAACTCTAGATCACAGCAGTAAAACTCGGTCTGCCACAGCTGCACTGCCAACGTGACAGCAGAAACACCAGTGTGTAACACGGGTGTACAGGAATTACAGTAGCATTAATGAGACCACACCACGTGTGACCTCGGCTAAAACAAGGGCCCTCCCTGGTAGTTTCACATGTGAGATGAGGCCCCAGCTGAGTAACTGGCCTGATAATTACAGTGATGTGGTGACCAAACGAGATGAGACACAATCAGGCACCATAAAGCCAGTTTACTGCCCTACATCTACAGTCCTTAACTTGACCAGTTTCCAAAGCACTGGGTAAAAAAAGTCAAACAAAAATGCAGGACCATATACAATTTGATGCTACACAGAGCAATAAAGGATAACAAGTTTTTTTAATCTCTTAATTACTTAAGCTTACTTTTCCTATGTCCTCAAAAATTGCTCCAAATAATTCATCCAAACCTCCAAAGTAAACAATCTCTAACCACATTCACCAGAAATAGAACAATTAATATTTCCCTAACAATTCTTTGCTTCAATATTTTACAAAATTCCAAAAGGGTTTTGAAGTATTTGATTGACCTGGGGGATGAGGTGGGAAACAAAGGGGGAGGGGGGTAAGTAAAATTATCTGGTCTTAATCTTTAGATATCATTAAAATATAGTATCATTAAAATTTTCACGGATCTGGCATAGTAATTTGGTTTACATCAGTATTTTCAAATTGCATGACTGATCAGACAAGTTTCTGTGCTACGTGACCAACTGCTTGCTTCAAAGTGTATTTTACAGATTTTCCTAAGAAATGTACTCACTAATTCAATTAATTGCTTTGTTCATTGAATACTTGCAGACCAGGGGCTCTCATTCTCTCTTCCTCCCTGTGACATTTTTCTTCCATCACCCTACAATTGCAGGGCTTGCTCCACAACCCCAGGACTGTGTTGGTGTCTTTGCATGGCCCTGTACACACAGTGGGAAACGTTACACTGGATGCTACAGGAGACATCTCTGTGCTTTATTCTGTGTTCTGATGTGTATTTCATAGATTTTATGTGTAAGCAGCACATCAGATTGCCCAAAACTCTCTGTAAAGCCAACTCACTTAATGCTTTATGCTACCATCTGTCTTATACACTCAAAAAGAAAAACTTGTGAGGTTTGAATCAGAAAAAAAACAAAAACCAAGATGAGATTCAGTTGTACTGCATAACAACATGAAATTCACAGAAAGATGAGAGAACTGGCAAGAAAATCTGATCTAGTGACAAAAACAGAGAGAATTCAGAATTCTGAATCATTAAAAGCACTGTAATGCCACAGTAAAAGCAACTGTTTATCTAACACTAGAGCTTTGACATGAGAAACAAACCAATAACAATGAGCAGTTTACAAGAGTCAGCGGTGTGTTTCAACAAATGAAGTCCTGGCTGTTCACCTATTTTGTAGTTTGGTTTTCACTATTTTGGACAATTCTGGTTCTACTGTTAAAATTATAAATAAACACTGAGCTCTACTGCATTCTTTTCCATATCAATTGTTCAGGCAAGCTATAGTTCTTACTCATTCTAAAAACAAGGGGCAGAAGGTAATACTTTAATAGAAAGCTGCAGTGAAGCAACTTTCAAACAGGATCCATCAAAAATCACCTTATTATATACATACAGTACTATGTGATAAGAACATTTTACCCACTTATGGGCATCAGAAAAGGTGAAAGCAAAGATACTCACTGACAGATCATGCATATACAAATACACAACCAGACACAAAACCGATCAAAGCAATTTCTCTAGATTTTTATGAACTTTTTGATCTCTATGCTGTTAGAAGACTGGACACCAAAGTTACTATAAAAGCATCAAACACAACAGAATTAATACATTAAAAATATCAACCCAACATGCCATTTCTGAAGTGGTCTGACTGTACTTTTAGTAAATTACTTCTACAATAACCAGCAATGACTCCCATAGCTAGAAGCCTAATACCTTCCAGTACAGTGAAACACCAGAGGTAATGAACTTCTTGACCCTTCCCTCTTTCTTCTGGATCTTACAGGGGAGGGGAATGCTTCTGTATTCATGCGCAAAGTAAGTTATATACTTGACACTTCAATCAATTCCCAAAGGTGCCATTTCATCCAAGGGATGAGACCACAGCCTTACACTGACTGAAGACAAAAAGCAGAAAGCGAGCAAAAAAGCAGGCAAGCATAGAAATAAGAATCCTTCTAGGGACTTCCCAAATAGAATAGATAATTTTAATTCTGTACATCAGATGAAAAGGAGGTAAGTTGTAACTGAGAAATTATCTTGCTACTTGACATAAAGATGAAAGTTAAAAATATTACAAAAAGAAAAAGTTCAAGCATGAACAAAATACAGATATGGAAAACAGGAACATGTAACTGAAGAAAAAGATTCTTAACTTTCACATCTCAAAAAAATTATCGCATGAAAGAACTATGCCTGCTCTCATTTCATTATCATTTATGTAAATCCTAATTCACAATTAAAATTAAATGGATGATTAAATCATGATTGTAGGCAGTATGAAAACACAACAGGCCTGCTCACATACATAAAGTCCAAATACTGCATATATTCACAGGCATAAAGAGGAGTAATCTAGCAAGACAAACTACAGCCTGAGAAAAGCATTGGCTTTTCTCCACACTGTGAATTACCTTTACAATTCTGAAGCATAAATAGCAATAATGAACAGTAACAGTGCATTCGAATTTTGACACACGAGCACCGACAGTATGAGTCATCATAACTCACTTTTTCCCCGGAAAGATGCTACTTTTGACGTCTCTAACTCGTGCAGCATTAAATATAGGTTTGGCTACTAAGGTAACAGCTACAGCGTTAATTAAAGAAAGAAAACAACTTAGCCTTTGTCCCTAACCCTAGCTCCCTTCCCGGACAAACTTTGCCGAGCTGTTACGCAGTTTAAACTGTCCCCAAAAGTGATCTGTGCCAAGGCTCCTGCCCGGTCCTCCCTTGATCGAGGTTAGCTGCGCTATGTCCACCGGAGCTGGGGACACTGGTGACACAAACACGCAGTAACAAGCCCCGCACGATGCCACTGCCAGATAACTCGGCAGAAACTGAAGAGGCCGCTCCCATCAAGTTTGAGTAACTGAGAGCAGTCTCTTCTTAAAGATTTGAAACTTTTTTCTTTTTTTCATAATTATGCCTTAGGAAGACATGGCAAGTTAAGTAACACGACAATTCACTGAGGTTTTTGGAGAAGGAAGGAGAACAAAGCAAGCCCCCGGGCAACGAAAGCCACACGGCTGATGACCAAGCCTGCTTTGTCAAAGGAGGTGCAGCTGCAAACACCGGAGCGCGTCAGCGCGGGCTCTCCCGGGCAGCAGAGCAGGACACAAGGCAGGGCTCAGGCCTCCTTGGCACGCACGGCCCCGCCGCCCCCCTCTCGCCCACCGCCCGCCCGGAAAGCTCCGGCGCCAGCCCCACTCCGCGGCCCGAGCTCCCCCTGCTCCCCGCCGCGCTCGGGGGAGGGCGGGCGCTCCCCTGGACTCACAAGGTGCCCCCGCCCGTCCGCGCCGCCGCCTCTTACACAACACCGCGGGGGCTCTCCGGCCTCACGGCCCCGGGTCACACGGCCCCGGAACCCGCGGCCCTGCCCCGGCCCCGCCGCACTCGCACCGTACCCGAGAGAGCTCCGCCGCCAGCCCGGAGGGAAGGAGCGCGAGGCCGGGGCGGCCCAGAGGCGCGTCCGGCCCGGCAGAGCCCGGCTCAGCACAGGGAAGAGCCGCTGCCGCATATCCCTGGCGGCCCCGCCGCCAGCACCGGCCTTTCCCCGCCGCCGCCCGGCCCGGCTCCGCTCGCCTCAGCACGCGCCGCTCTCCGGCGCCATGTTCTCCGCCCGCCTCCCCCCGCCGCCCGGCCAATCCCTCCCGGCGCCCGCGGGGTCCCGTCCGCCCTCCGCGCCCGGGCCTGGCGGGACCCGTACCTGGGGGTGCCGGGAGCTGCCGCCTCTGCCGCCGGGAGGGCCGGGGCTGCGGCTGAGGAGGGGGCCGGGGGCCTCTGGGAGGAGGCGGAGGCGGTGGAGGGGGTGGGTGGCTGGGCGGGGAGCCGGGGCGACACTCGCCGCGGCGGGGGGGCCGCGCCCGGCGGAGGCGGACGGGGCTGCGGCGCGAAGGGCGGCCCCGGGGCTGCACCCGCGGAGGGACCGTGTCGCGGCCCGCCCGCTTCCTGGTGGCCGCGCTCCGCGTCCCTGGCGGCGTCTGCCAAACAAAAGGTAATTAGACGCCTCGTAATTTGAGCACAGTGGGTGCAGTGCCGTCCTGAGAGGCAGAGATTTCGGGTGTCAAAATCCTCCGTCCCCCAGGGAGAGGTCGCCCTCCGCTCTCCCTCCTTCGGGCGCTCCCCTTGGAGCCCGCTGGCCGCCGCTCACCTGCCGTGCAGCTCCGCGGCCCCGCCGCGCCGGACACAGGACTCGCCTCGCAGGATGGGTGTACGAGGTGTAAATGCTGGATAAGGATGAGTTTCTGTTATAAACCCGCAGATTTGGGATTCTAGGGTGACTTTACTTTCCTTGGTAGATTTCCGTATGGGAAAGTCGTGGATGTGGCTGGTTGCTTTAATTCTTTTCTAGGAAAAACAAACCCCCAAATAATTTTTTTTAAAAGCAAAACAAAAATGCAAAACAAACACAAAAAAAAATCCCAAAAACCCAAAAAACACCACAAAACCAAACAACCAACAAGTCTCCTTCCCCCCCACCCTCTTCTCCTTCCCACCCAAAAAAAAAACCCAAAACAACCCACTGGTTGAAGTTCTGGTAATGTGCTTTCTTCATATGTGTTTATTTTTCTGTGTCTTATTTTTCAGAGTTAAGAGGGGGAAAAGACAAAATGTGCTACATTTAATGCCTGATTTTAGCTTCCCCACTGCTTGCCTTCTAGAAAAGGTTGTATCTCACAGCTGGAAATTCACAGAATCCTCCTATCATAAAAATGTAGGAAGACATGGCCAGACGAGTTACCTAAGGTAATTTCTGTACCCAAAGATGGAATTGAAGAGGTATCAAAAGTAACTTTAAACTAGTCAGCTTTGGTTAAAATTGCTGTTAAGAAGTGACAGCACACTTCATATGGTCAGCAGAATCAACCAGGAATCAACAAAATCTGTCAGGGAATTTGGGTAGACGTTCATCTGCTGGTTTCCAGGGAGGTCTGTGCTGCTATAGAGATGCTCTTACCCCTACCTGAGCTACCCAGTTTAAAACATTTGTGCCTACATCAAGTACACCCACACTTCTGGCCTCAGTTTAGACATGGAACTGTCTCTCAAGTTAACTCATCCTGGTTGGAGCAAGGCATTTGGTAGTTTTCACCTCAATCAACTGTTTGGATTTAGAACTGTGTGGGTGCCTAATTTTAACACATGTCCTCATGGGATTCTGGTTTGAGGCAGTCTGGGTTTTTTCCAGTCCCTAGTGCATGTAAAAGTGAAGACCAAGCTGGACAGAAAGAGGACAGGATAAATGGTGAGCTGTTAAATCTGAATTCCACCCTGTTGCTGCTGCCAGTGCGTCAGAGAGGCTCATCCCGTGGTGCCTGACAGAAGGACTGCAGGGTGAGTGCCCCTTCACAATCTGTCTCCTCCCTTTCAGGAGCAGCTGGGGGATTAAGGGGTTGTGAATTGCAGTCTTTCTGTTAAATTGAATGTACAGTAGAAATAGTTCTGCCTTTGTCTTTAATACAGTTGTCATGTAAGGGTGAATGCTACAGAATTATACAGGTTCAGGCAATTTACTCTTTTCGGGTCCCAACAGCGAGTTTGTTAGCCTAATGTAGTATATATTTAGCTAATGCTGGCCTGATCTATATTTAGCTGCTCTAATAAATCCTGCCTTTTCCTGTAAATCTTGCCTAGTATATACAGGGGCAATCCTGGGGAAGCAAGGTAGACTGTGCCAGGAGGACTCTGGTGGTCTGCTAATACGTGAATCTAAACCGAGCACTTGTGTTTCTGTGGTGTGATGAAAGATCACACCTCCTCATGCATCTAACATGCAGAGGTATGCAACAGAGGTCACGCCTACTGTACTTTACACCTATTTTATCCATTGTAAGCTTATTTAGCGGCTGTTCAAAGTCACTGGTGTGTCCTGCTTTAACCCCAGCCGGCAACGAAGGATCAGGCAGCCGTTTCCTCCCCTCCACCCGTCCCGGTGTAATGGGGAGGAGAATCAAAAGTACAACTTGACTTGAAATAAGAACAATTGAGAACTCGACTAGAAATAAGAACAATTTAGTAACTGAAACAAAATAAATTATAAAAATAATAGTAAATAATGATAGTTATGATGGTAAAAAGAAAAAGATAAGTGATGCACAATACAATTGCTCACCACCTGCTATCCAATGCCAGACCTTGCCCCTAGGCCCAGTCAAGCCCTTCTGGGTAACTGGTAATATAAATCCCCACTTTATATTCTGGGAATGACATTTTATGGTGTGGAATATCCCTCTGGCCACTTCAAGTCACCTGTCCTGGCTGTGCTCCCTCACAGCTTTTTTTTCCCCTGTACCTCCTCACTGGCAGAGAATGAGACACAAGAAAGTCCCTAATGCAGGATAAACACGACTTGGCAACAATCAAGACATGAGTGTGTTATCAACATTGCTCTTATGTTGACAATCCACAACACAGTATTGTGCCAGCTACTGAGAAGAAATTAACTATATTCCAGCCAAAACCAGGGCACACTGGTGTTTATTCAAATCAGATTGTGTTCTTTGACTCCTCTCTGTGTCCATTTATACTACCCAAAATTACACTCATATACTGTTTTGGACATATTTTCTGTCTTTTAAAGATATTTTTAATAGGACACCCTCAGCAAAAGTAAAGAGGACTTCCAGTGAAATTCCTTTCTCAGGCTGGTCCTGCAACTAAGATTTCTTCCCCATGAAACTTTAATTGCTCATAGACAATTGGTGCTTTTGGTCCTGCCTTCTTTATCTGCCCTAGTAGAAAAATAGGTGTTGCCTAAAAGACCAAATGAGCCTCAGCATAATTTAAAGTGTGGAAATTATTCAAATACTCCCATGAAAAAACCTTATGAAGTAGCAGTGTAGAGATCCCTCTTCAGGATATGTGACATAAATGTGCAGTGAGGGAAAGTGATCTTCAAAGTAGGTAGGTTAAAAATAATTTAGAATGAAACAGTATTTTATGTATGGCCTGAAAGCTGAGACACAGTTAAGTGTGAAACTCTTAAGTATAATCTTGTTAGGCTTCTAATGTAAGCATGGCTTTTCCACATAGATAAAATTGTGGATTAAATTTGAATTGTAATTGCATATAATAGAGCTTTGTAGCAAACTGGCCTTGTGCTGAAAAAAAAGCATAACTCATGATTGTTATTTCCACTCCAAAATAAATAGCAGCAATTTCATGACAAGACATACATGAAAAAAGGATTGTCCATTGGCTGTTCCCAAGATAAAAGTACTGAATGAATAAAATTAAATTAATTAAAGAATTAAGTTAAAGGAAACGAGGCGAAAGAGACGTTTTATGTTGCTTCAGTCTGTGTGTTTCCAATTTTCACATTCATTATTTCTTTTCTTGTTGTGTAAATGATGTCATCTAGCTGCACATCTTAACTGAAAATAGGTAACTGTATGGAAAATTACTAGCTTAACTCTAAGCTTATCACACAAATGCATACATCCCCCTATGTTACTGCTAATTTTTTATTACTGTGACTATAAAATTTATAAAAGTGCTACTGTCTGTGTTGGACAGTGATCTGGCACACAAGCCTAAAAAAAAGAACTCTTTTATTCTGTGTATTTTCCTGGTTAGTTGAAACCAGTTCTGGTTTTAATCCTGTTATGTGCATTGAGTCCCTAATTTTTAACAATAAGGTATTTAATTTATTGCATTTTCTCTGTTCTTTTAACAGTGACATAGTTATCCTTTTACCTTGACTGAAGGTAGACTTCTCAGCTGAGAATATAGCAGTACTTATTGAGAGTCAGTTCTTGTTATTTAACTTACTGTATGTGGACAACACAGAGTTTAGAATATTACTGGCCAACTGATCAGGCTGTTCAAAGGCTACAGCTTGGTTTATGTTTGTCTGAAGTGCAGGTGATTTCCCCTTTAATGTGAATATGCAATTAATCAACAATTTTCTTTACTATGTCACTGATAATATTAAATATTAAACTCTCCACATGCTCAATACAGGTGATACATTGTGTACCATGTTGGGAATCAAATCAGGTGTTACTAAGCCTTGAAGAAGTCTCACTGAACCTTATAATTTGTATTAATTATATCTCTCCATTATTATACCTTATATAACCTTTTTAATTTGTAGGTAATCATGTTCCATGTAAACAATTTTACTACTTTTCAGGCCTCCATACCTACCATTCCCCAGGTGATCTGATACAGGCCCTAGGAAAACAGTGTTTGTTTTGTCTATGAATACCACTGCAATTTAATGGCTTTTTGCTTGCAAGCCTTACTTTAAAATTGTCCTTCTTGATCCATACGTGGGGATTAATACCCTCTTCTGAAATTGCTACATTTGCTGTTGTGTGTGCTATTATATAATTCAGATTTCTGTAATGTCTTTGTCTCTATTTAAACAAAATAAAACATTTGTCACAGATGAACTACCTGTCTTCTTAAAGGTCATTCTCCCAATGACTGTGGCCTGAATATTCTTGTTTCCTTTTTCTCATATTTATTTTTATTGCTCTGGAAATGTTAGCTCCCTGTTACTCAGTTTGTATTTATGGTGTATTAGTATCATTAGGCTCTACCTACTCTAAGGAAATGTACAACCTATGCTATAAGCTGACCTTGTAAAACAGACTTGCAGCCATTAATCTGTATGCTTTTTTAAGCTAACTTGATTACCAGAAATACACGTTTTCCACTTCCCACAGCTATAGCAAAGGTAGCTATTGGCCAAATTTAACTTTCAGTAATCAAATAAATTCTTACTGCTTTAATGCAAGTTTAAATGATCTCTTCCGTGTTTGTGAGAGATGTTATATTTTCAGGAAAAATAATGGATTTTTTCATTTAGAAATGAACAAAAATGCATTATTTGGAGGAATTCTTGTGTTCCAGTGCTGCCTTCTTTTGTGTGATCCATATGAAGGTGTATAGAGCAAAAGGTAAATATTTAGATTATTTGCATACCTGTATTTGACTTTTCAGTCTAGCAGTAGCTATTGCACAACTGTCAGTACAAGTGATTTTTGCTGTTAGCATAGATGGTACACAAAAAAGCAAATAATGAAGTTAGTTTAAATATGTTTGCCGTGGATTATATTTATTTTCTTGTTTGGTTAAATCTTTAATTAGCTGAAACAAAATGTGGTGTTGTGATTTTTAGTGTTCACTGTTTGTTCTTTGCACGTAACTTAAGATTGATTGGCTCTGGCATTGTTCTGACTCTTCAGATAAATGGTAGAGGAGCATAGTGGGATGTTGCTTCATATCACTGTCAGGAAAATGACTGCAAGCCTTATGCGTTAGGATTAATTTGTTATTAACTTTAAGAATTCACGGAGGAAAGTAGTATAATAAGATTCAAAGCAGCTAACTTTAGGGGGGGAAAAGGGTGTGGACACCTGCAAAATTATATAGATGGGCAATCTAAATTTCAGAAATTGTGAAGGGCCCAGAACAAGAGCAAAGCACTGTAGTACTGCAGGCCGTAACAGGTAGATGATGGGCTGTAGGAGCCAGTACAGTTTTAACAAAAAAAAGCACATCAGACAAGTTGAATCTCCTCTAACATCTGCTTCTTCACTTCTACCCAGAAGACCTCTTATCCTGTCATAGATCTCCACCTAGCACAGCATTTAATAGTGCCTCAGAGGAAGCTCTCACAGGGAAGGCACGGTGACATAAATGGCAAAGTGGTTCACACGATGTAGTTTCAAAATAAAAGGATGGATGTGGTGCACCCGTGGTGCTTTGTCCTGAACCTGTAACTACTTATTTTCATTCTTACATACAATTTCCCCACTACTCGATAAGGCAATACCAACTTGTAAATACGGGGAAGTTAGGTGTGGCATTCAGACCGACACAGACGAGTTGTGCTGCAGACCTGCCTGAGCTGAGGCGTGCACAAGGCGCAGAGGGACCAGAGCAGAGCTCTGCAGGGATGGCCAGAGGTGCACGGCTGGGAGTAGGGTCTGCCTGGCAACCTGCACTGGGGCACCTCCGGCCGAGGGGGCAGCCGGGGCCCTGCTGGGAGTGGTAAGCGCTGTGCCCCACTGGGTAAATAGAAACCTGGGCATTGTTTTAAACGGGCCAAGTAACACTACAATTCCACAAGGCATTGGCGAGTTGTATTTATTTGTTATGATGTTTAACGAAATCGTGGGCCAGCTGGAGAGCTAGAAGGGACAGAAGAACGGAGGGCTTGACCTGTGAGAAAGGGTTCCATGGATTACGTGACCGTGGAAAATTGATAGCAGGCGGGGAGTTTGGCTGCCCCCAGACCCGTGGGTGTCAGCGGCAGCCGCAGAGAAGACCAGACACTGTCCTGTTGGCCCCTCGCGGTACTGGCGGCGCAGACGGGCCCTACGGTAGGAACGGGTGGACAGCAGGTACCGTGTCAAGTTCAGCGGGACCGGGGGCTCGGGGAGCCCGGCCCGCTCTAACTCCCCGCCCTCACGGCGCCGCCGGCGGGGCGGGGCAGCGCTGCAGCTGCGGCGCGCGCCACCCCCAGGATTTGAAATCCCTTCCCGTGGTGCCCCGGGGCCGCCGCTGATTGGCCGGGCCGGGCCGTGCGCGGTTCAAAGCGGCGTTGGCGGGGGCGCGCGCGGTTGAACCGAGCCCCGGGTCCGCGGTAGCGTTTCGGTGCCGTGCCCGTCCCGCCATGGCTTCCTTCGGCTCCCAGGGCGGCGGCGCCAAGAAGGAGGAGAAGGGCAAGAACATCCAGGTGGTGGTGCGGTGCAGGTAAGCGTGGCGGCCCTTCTCTGGGCGAGCGTTGGGGGCCGGTCCGCGGGCAAGCCCCGGGGAGGTCCCGCGTTGGTGCCTCCGGGACTCGGGCCCAACATTCTGTGCTCGGTGCCCCGGACAGCCCGCGGGGCCGGCGGGCCGAGGCCGCCGCCCTGCGACAGACACTGTGCGGCTGTGGCTCTGCCGGGCCGCTGTGTCCGGCTGCGGGTACGTGCTCCGGGGGACCGGTGTGTCCACCCGGAGGGATCGCGGGCGAGGGAGCCACCCCCCGCCCCGTGCCCCCCGTACTCCTGAGCGGCCTCGGCACCGCGCTGGGAGCCGCCTGTCCCGGGCACCGCTCTGCGGCTGACGCGGCCCCCGGTGCCTCCCGAGGAAGCGGCGCCTCCGCAGAACTAAGGCTGTTATGAGCGATTTTTTATAGCTTAAAAAGGCAAAAAGCTGCAGTTTGCGGTCTTCATTCAGCACACCCAGTATGGAGCTGTGTTGGAAGCTCAGGAAGAGCTACGCAGAATTAGTGTGATATTCGAGACACACAAAACCCAGGCTGAATTTTGCCCTTCTGTGAGCTCCTGTGGGAAGTTGCTAAGCTTTGACAGCTAAAAATGCTGTTACTCCCTCTGTGATATAACTTCATTGATGCAGACTTTACCGGGGACAAACAATGGGGTGGCGGTCACCTGCTGAATTAAAAATGACCAAATGAGATGAATTTGCTTTTTTTGTATGAAATGATAAATTTCATGTACTATAATATTAGGTTTTCTTTGTAATTCTGAGGTGGTTTTAAAGGATTGCATACTAGTGCTAGGTCTTAAATAATCTTAAAGCACTGTATGTTAAAACTGTAATATTGGTAATGTATTATGTATTATGTTTAAATCACCTGTAGAAGTTAGGGGTTTTTTGAGCCAGACCTCAAAATATTAGTTTATGTATTATGTTTTAAATGCCTTTTGCAGTCAAATTCTCAAACTTACAAATTTTGCTTTTACACGTGCACAATGAATATAGAAATTAAAATCAATTTAGCCTTATGTTTGCAATGCACCTATAAAGCTTCTGAAACAAATGTGGGATTGGTGAAAGTGTTGTGACTCAAGGCTATTGCAAGAGAATAAGTTTATTTGAGCAATTGGATTTGAAATACTGTCAAGAGCAGCTGTTTTGTTTTTATCTCTCTTAATTGTTCTGGAATAGCTTTATCAAGTATTAATATCTATTTTAACTACATATGATGCTCCCTATGAAAGTAGCATTAGGACTATCAACAGTGGAGTGTTCTGCTGTTGTTGTAGCCCACAGATTAATTACTATGTCAAGAGTTAGTTTCTAACCTCTTAAAAGTTCCTTGCCTGCTCATGCCTTTGCAGAGCTTTTTTTTTTTTTTAATAGCTTCAGTTTCTTTGAGCTAGTAAGTGTTTCTTCCACCTTTCTTTTTTCTTTTGCATCCAATCAGATTGTCCTTATCTTACAGATATGAAAGCAGATGCATCTGTGTTCTTTGGTGTCCTGATTTGTTCCCAAAACCTGATCAATCTTAGCATATAATAAATCTTTTCAAGCAGCATGTTTATTGAGCTGTGGTAAAACATTAATTTGGAAACTCAAAATGCATCCATTAGTATTGTTAATATGCATAATGTGCTTCATAGCTATGGGGATGAACTTGAGATCAAATGTCTCCATGGCACACCAGGCAGCTCCTTGTGTGATGGTGATGATCTGTATGCCTACTCCAGCCCAGCTAAATTGTTCCCTTAGTAGCACAGCTGTGGGCTCTTGTGCCTCCTGCCATGGACTGGGTCAGTGTTTCATGGTTACACAGCAGAATGTGTTCATTGCTCTGTTACTTTCAAAGTCACGAGCTTGAAGCTGTGACTTGCTCCTCTGCACCAGATTTTAGTGATCTTGTGTTGTCATCAGTCAATCTTGCACCCAGGTGTCCCATGGTCTGTTTAGAATCTGACACTTCAGCCTCAGTGATGTATTGAGGGAGAAATGTTAGCCACAAGGTTCAGGAAACTCGAGGTGCCGTGTGTTGTGGTTTTCTTGTGTTTTGTTTCTTTTTTCTTTTTTTTTCTTTGTTTTCTTTTTCTTTTCTTTTCTTTTTTTTTCTTTAATTACAATTGAAAGAGTATTTGAAGTGTCTCTAGTGTTAAGATATTTTAGAGTACAAGCTTGTAGAAGTTATATTTTCAAGCTGACTGCTCAGGTCACCTACATATAGGTAGCATAGACATTCAGTACAGTAGCACTACTAAATGAAGAATAAAATAGGATTTAATGCCTTTTAGGGTATTTCCATACATTTCAGGAGAAATAGTGGCAAATGTCTCTTTAAGAAAAGTGTCGTGCACCAAGTTTGAATTAACTTAGTGGTGAAACAAGATGCTCACCATAAAGTTCAAAAATTTTATTGTTACTGTGTTAAATATTTTACTATTACCTTTCAATAATCCACTTTAAATTAATGTGTATTCCACCCCCCACACACACCCCCCCCTCGTTGTTTTATTCAGGTGCATCAGTACCTGAAGGTTCTGGTATTGCTGCTTACTGTCCTGCGATTAGTAGGGTCTCTTGGTATTTTTGGTGCTTTAGAGTGTTTTGTTATCAGCATTTGATTCACTATTGCATTGACTTGCATGTAATAAGTGTCTTTTGGATTTTTTAAGGCTCTTATTTAGACAGTTGCTTGATATGTTTAATCTTCTGCCCCCTGCAACTGAACGTGTCCTGATGCCTGTTAGCTATGTGAGCATCTATATGATCTTGAAAGTGGTTATAGGCCTGTTAAAAATATGTATATAACAAACAAAAAGCTGTGGATGCCTGAATTGTCTCACAGTGGAAAAAAGGGCCTGCAAACTGCCAAACTGCGGCATTTTTTCTTAATTATTAAACAGATAAAGTTAAAGACTTTGGGGTTTTTGCCCAGTTTTACTATTCTAGATCCTTAAACTGAGTGACATTACTGCTTCATCTGTTTGTGTTCTTGTGATTGATTTCAATGATTTCAGTCTGATATTTCTGACTCCTGTCCTTTTAGGCCTTTTAATGCCTCAGAACTGAAGGTGAGCTCCTACGCTGTTGTGGACTGTGATCAAGCCAGAAAGGAAGTCAGTGTCCGCACTGGAGGAGTGACAGATAAGTCATCAAGAAAGACTTACACATTTGATATGGTTAGTAACTGCTTGGGGTCTTCCAGAAACAAGCTAATACTGGGTGTGATGTTACACATTATTGTATGGCTGAATGGGACGTGTTGTCTTGTGCCAATAGGTTTTTGGAGCCCAGGCAAAGCAGATTGATGTATACCGGAGTGTCGTGTGTCCCATTTTGGATGAAGTCATTATGGGCTACAACTGCACGGTGTTTGCGTAAGTAAGCCAATAATTAGCGTTAGGAAACTTTTTGTATTTTAGTTTATTGTTTACATTTTAATTTTTATTCTCACAGTTATGGCCAAACTGGTACTGGTAAGACCTTCACAATGGAAGGGGAACGGTCACCCAATGAAGAATATACTTGGGAAGAGGTATATTATCACTTCTGAGATTTTTGTCTGTACTGTAGTTGACAGTTGGAAACTGCAGAAGACTAAAGAAAACCAAAAGTTGATGCCTTTCAAATTCTGAAGCTGACTTTCCTTAAATGTTTGTAGATTAACAAATAATCTCCTTCATTTATATGAAAAGGACAACTTAATGTTGCAGAATGGTCCGTTTGTCTGGGACGAGCCATTTGTCAGGTGCAGGGAAAACTCAGGACTCAATACGAGTCTACAGCAAGTTCAGTTTATTGAAGAGAGCATCAGACACTTATACAGCAAGTAATAAGCTTATGAATATTCTGTAAGCCAAGCAATCCATTGGTTAAACTATACCATCAACTCTTCCTCATTCCTTTGGGCCAACATTCCCTATTTCCCATGTCTCTCTGTCTACTTGTTATCATACCCAGCTAGGCCCAAGGACATGCTATCTTGCAGGTGCAGGACTTGGAATTAGCAATGGCCTTGTACTTTTCCAGTCTCTAGTCAGCTAAACTCCCAACAACTTAATATCTTTAATGTATTACACTCAACTCTTGGTGACTTTTATATGGAAGGTCATCTTTATTCTTATTTATATCCAGTCAGACTGTTTAGTTGAAACTCTATGCCCTAGCTCCAAATCTCTTTCAGTACATTTATAAATTAAATATTTCTTTTTATTTTATAGGATCCACTAGCAGGTATCATACCCCGTACATTGCATCAAATATTTGAAAAGCTCACAGAGAATGGAACCGAATTTTCAGTGAAAGTCTCTCTTTTGGAAATCTATAATGAGGAGCTTTTTGATCTTCTGAATCCTACTCCTGATGTTGGAGAAAGACTGCAGATGTTTGATGATCCTCGAAATAAGGTGAGTGCTACAAAATTTGTTGTCTTGAGGCTTTCTGAATTGTTGAGAGATGTATAATAAGCATGTATTAATTTCTGACAGAGGGGTGTAATTATTAAAGGCTTGGAGGAAGTAACTGTACACAACAAAAATCAAGTTTACCAAATCCTGGAAAGGGGTGCAGCCAAAAGAACAACCGCAGCTACTTACATGAACGCATATTCCAGGTAAAAGTCTTCCCCATTTCAGAAACCTTGTTTTGTTCTTTGTTAAACAGAATCTTACTGAAGATGTAAGCAGCTAGTGCAAACATGACATCATGTCTCTCACAGTGCAGACTATCAAATGTTGGTTAGAATGCCAGAGTTACAATATCTTCCTTACCGCCTGCTGTGGGATGATTGCAATAGGAGTATGAAGGGGAGTCATGGTTTAACCCCAGCCAGCTTCTGTAAAATTTGCAAATTAGGTTGTGGAAGCTGGGGATAATATTCTATGGCAATAAGGGCTGCTTCGTGTGGTTGCAGGTCATAGAATGTAATAGGGGCACCTGGGTCAGAAATAGCATTCTTTTTATTACTGCTTTCACATTCTTGAGCTGCAGATGTGAAATCTATATCACTGTGAAAAGTAGTGATCCAGTGCTGGAACAGTAAGGAATGTACTCTCTCTGTATTGTATTTTAATTTCAAGATATACTGAGCATGTCTGTCTAGTGGTGGAAGGAAATGGGTATTTTCTGCTACTGATTGGAACACAGAACTCATTTTGTCTGAGATTCCAGGGAATTTTGGAAATGGATGTGCCAGAGGTGTTTTATGTATGGTCAAACTGGTGTTATTTGACATCTATGGCTTCCTATATATGTCAGCTTCCTACAGTAAAAGCTTATTAAAGCAATAAACTCAGCCTGAAATCATTATTACTATGAGAATAGTGAAACACTGGAACATGTTGACCAGAGAAATTGTGGGTGCTCCATCCCTAGAAGTGTCCAAGGCCATGTTGGATGGGGCTTTGAGCAGCCTGGTCTAGTGGAAGGTGTCCTTGCCCATGGTAGCAGGGTTGGAGCTAGATGCAACCATTCCGTGATTCTGTGATCTTAAACTGTATTACTGTTTTTGATTGAAAAATTAATTGAACTTCTAAATTTTTAATATTGAATTCAACTAGTTGCTGAATTTTCTTAGCCTGCATAAGGAAAGTTATGTTCCTTAATCTCACATTCTGTGAAACTGTTCTTAGCACAAGGACTGAAAAAAAAAATTGCAAGTCAGTTTTCATGTGATGCTTGTGAGTTGAGAATACTCAAAGTTAAGCAAAATGAAGGCATTTCTCTTGGTTTTCCTTGAAATAAGAGAAAATCTATAGGATTGAATAAATCAAATGTCAACCAGTTGCCTCATCACTGGTTTTAAATACAAATTCATATATACACACACAAAATTCTACTTAGCAGAATAACTTTGTGTATTAAAAATGTACTTTGTAGTTCATGGGCTAAATGTATTCTCTATAAAGAGCACAAAACTTGCAGCAGTCAAATAGCAACTAATATTTGGCTTTAATGGAACATCTGAAACTGGTTTCTTTTGCAGCCGTTCCCACTCTGTGTTTTCAATCACCATCCATATGAAAGAAACAACAGTAGATGGAGAAGAACTTGTTAAAATTGGAAAGCTAAACTTGGTAAGTATTGAACTAAGTGTCATTGATAGAATTTTTAGCTATGTACTGGAGTTTATTAGAGTTTTTTCCTGATAAAGGGAAAAATTATTGCTTTCATAAAGTGATGTGAAGTGCGTTTGTCACTCTGAAAAATATCAGTCCCATTTGTCACCCCAGTGTCTCCTGAAAAACTAGTTAGCTCTTTTATGTATTCTACAAGACTTTGGGGCAAGCATTCTTCAGAGTGATTGAGACAGAAGTATAACCTGCCTTTCAGGTTGATCTTGCAGGAAGTGAAAACATTGGTCGATCTGGGGCTGTTGACAAAAGAGCTCGTGAAGCTGGAAATATCAACCAGTCTCTGCTGACACTTGGAAGAGTTATTACTGCTCTAGTGGAAAGAACCCCTCATATTCCATACAGGGAATCTAAACTCACAAGAATCCTTCAAGACTCTCTTGGAGGACGGACAAAAACATCAATAATTGCCACAATTTCACCTGCATCTGTAAATCTTGAGGTAAATTTTAAGTCTGAAAACCTATTCCTAAAATAAGTAATATTTTAGGAATAATTTTACTAATGATACAGAAATATGAGTTAATTCATCAGCTTGACCTAGTGTTACATCTGTTTTTCACAGGAAACATTGAGTACACTGGAATATGCCCATAGAGCAAAGAACATCATGAACAAGCCTGAAGTTAATCAGAAGCTAACCAAAAAAGCTCTTATTAAGGTAACTAGACAGATATCTTAAAAAATTAAGTTACAGGTTAGGTATGACTTCTTGTTAATGTAATCTTTGCTGTACAGGAGTTATGAGTACAGAAGAAACTAACTAGTAGCTGTGCTTCTCTGAAGTGATTTTAATTACTGAACTGATGCTTTTAAACTAAAGCTGCACTTAGATTGCCATGGACTCTGCAGATACTGGCACTGTTAATAAGACTGAAGTTGAACAGAGGGCTATTGCTACTAGCTATGACTGTGGGGATTACATGTTTGTAGTTTTGCACTTTCCCTAGAAAGTGATTGAATTAGAGGGAACTTGTCAGTAAGTACAAGTGAAGAGCCAATGTAAAGTAGCTCTGTCCCTAAGGAAGTTGGGATTCCTGTTGTAAGCTGCTAAATGCAACCAAGTATGACCTTCAAATGGAAAGTCTCAGTGCTCTACATATAGCCAATGATATGAATTTAAATAGTGCTGTACTGAATTTAGAAGAGAGGTGAAGTGCTTTGCTCTTGTGCTTATGCAACACTTCTGTAGAGCACTACCTTTGTGAGGTATCTGTTAAGCTGAATCAAAACCAGAATAGAAATGTTCATGTTCATGTGATTGTTTCTTTGTGCAGGAATACACTGAAGAGATTGAGCGTCTGAAGCGAGACCTTGCTGCTGCTCGAGAGAAAAATGGAGTCTATATCTCTGCTGAAAACTATGAGTATGTCTGCAAAATTTCTATAAAATAATTAGCATCAAATCTCAGATACTGGTACCTATACTTATACAGAAATACTTTCAGATATATTTTTCATCCAGGAAGTTGCAGATAGTTAGGAAAACTTAGCTGTTTGGTCAACTTGTTCTTTCAAAATTAATGATTATACAGATAAAATCTCATGGGCTTGCACTGAGGAATTTATGTATGTGTGGAACTTGCTATAAGCATTAGCCAGCATGCAGATTTACACATGCAGCCTTTTATTTTTTCAGTGGACACTAGTACAGGAAAGTAAACTTGATATACTTAACTTCACTTTAAATAGGGCTAGAAAGTTTACAATAGAAAATTGCCTTAAATCTTCTCTGCCTTAAGTGAAAATGACTTGCTATTTGTATAGAATTTTCCAAAATTACTGAAAATTTAGTGTAAATCTTGAAACTACCTCTTACTTAACTAATTTGTTCATTTATTTTAATCCTTGCTTGAGAGCCCTTAATGGAAAGCTGACAGTCCAGGAAGAAAAAATTACAGAGTATATTGACAAAATCAGTGTCATGGAGGAAGAAGTGAAAAGGGTAAGTGATGTTTTTCAACTGTGGTTGAAATCTGCCAAAAAATGGAAGAAATTCATTCCTCCTGTCAAAAGGAGGAAAAAAGTGTGAAGAAAGAACAGTCAGAAGATTGGTTTTGTTGTTGTTGGTCTTAAAGTTCCCCAATTAGTCAAGAATGGAAGCTTCCTAGTCCTTGAAGTTAGGAATTTGAAATAATGAATATGAAATTGCAGATCGCAGTACTTATTTTTAAAGCTGTTTTCCTGTCTACTATAATTTTCTTTGCTGAATTTTTAGCAAAAAATCTGCTTGTAAAATGATATAATCTCAGTTGACAGGTATCTATCTGCTTAGGAACAAAGAATGAGGGGAGAGTGGTCAGGAGCTTCCTTTTAACAAATTACACAAAAATTGGAGCTCCTTCTTTAGGAGCAATGTAGATATTAATTTGCTGGTAGATGTAACTCCTCTATGTAATCAGCTTTACTGGCTCTTCTCAGTCTATCTGGTTATGTTTATTCAGTGGAATTCTTTTCTGTGTTCTGTAATGGTAGTTTGCTCTTATGTTTTCAGAGGAGAAGCAAGCAATTATTACAGTGAGAATGGTGTTGGCTTGATATTTTCAGTGATTACAGAGACTATACAAACCTGTAGTTTAGATTTAAGTCTGGAGTCCTACAGCTGAAGTTACATTGCTAGATGACAATTTGCCTTCTGTCATTGTAGTGTAATTTGAGAGATGTGAAATGAGACTGTCACATTTGTAAAAAGTGGTGTTGCCTTTTTGATTATTGTCTTCCTATTTAGGTCACTGAACTATTCAGAGTTAGTAAAAATGAACTTGAACAGTGTAAAACAGATTTGCAGATCAAGGAGAAAGAACTGGAAGAAACACAGAAAGATCTGCAAGAAACCAAAGTTCAGCTGGCTGAAGAAGAATATGTGGTTTCAGTTTTGGAAAATACTGAACAAGAGCTTCATGACACAGCTAGCCAGGTTGTCACAGTTCTTGTTCCTAATGTAAAACAGCTTCCTGGTTTTGGGAGTTGGATGGGCTATTGTTGCTAAAGCATGATGTGAGTGAGACATGACCTGAATTAAAAACTAGGATTAGATTGCAGGACTTTCTCTGTGGTAGTGTTGACAGCTGACTGCTAAACACTCTGGTTGGTCTGGAACTAACTTTCCTTCAGGCCAGTTTGTCATGGGAGTTCCAGTGCTTTGCAGTATCTATTATTATGAGTTTTTTTGCAGAATAAGTAATTATCAAAACACACTTGAGTTAGGCAGAGAGTGTATCCTGCTATTTAAACTGCAAACTGATGAATCTTGTACCTTCAGGCACCATGACAATTTCTTGCTATTTGGATTCCTGTAAGATTAGGAGGGAATGCCTGGTTTTTACATGTGGGTTGTGGAGTGTTTGAGACAAATAGGTGCAGAAATTATTTATGCTCACTACAAACAAGGACTTCACTATTTCTATGAATTCTAAATTGTTTATCTCAGGACTAGTACTAAAACCTCTTGTTTTAGTACTATATTGAGGAATATATTTACTGTCAGATTGTTCAGAAAAAAAGTTGAAGTGCTCACTCAGGTATTTTTCAGTTACTATTCTGAGGTAAATGATACCTTTATTCCTTAAATACTGAGGAAGTAATTTATTAATGCTTTGATTTTAAAACAGAAGAAATTCTCTAGTAGGTAACTTTTTCCCATGTTCTAAAAGCATAAATGACATAACACCAGGGTCCAGAACAGTTGTAATTTGATGGTGTAAAGGGAAATACCTGTTTTCCTAGAGAGATAACTTCTTTAACTCGGAACTTTTGTTGCCTTTCCTTATATAATAAATGCTTGACTTCTTGTTTCAAGACTTACTGGAATAACTTTAAAAATTCTAGTTACTAAGTACAGTTGAAGAAACGACAAGAGATGTGTCTGGGCTCCATGCGAAACTGGACCGTAAGAGGGCTGTTGATCAGCACAATGCTGCTGTCCAAAATACCTTTGCAGGACAAATGAATGCTTCATTCAGCAAAATACAAGATTCAATTACTGAAAACAGTTTGAAGCAGCAACAGATGTTGACATATTACACAAATCTTATAGGTAAGTGTAATACCTGTATTAGTAGTCATCCTGTTGTAATCTCAAAGACTACTTCCTGAAATGTATCTGTTTTAGGAAAGAGGTGGCTTTATTTAAGTGGCATAATGGTTACAGTTCCACCAGTAATGATGTGTCTGGGATGATCCACAGCCTTCCTGTGAGGGGCAATAAAGTAATGAGTAATAAAAAGAATTCTATCTTACAGGGAAATTTTTAAAAAGTTTGTAACTCTGGATTTCTTTTGCAGGTGACCTCCTGTCTACCAGTTCTTCTACAGCGGATATTCTTGCATCAGTTGTATCAGCATCTTTTGCCTCTCTTAAAGAATTGGTGTCTACTGAAGTTTCTCACATATCTGAAAAAATAACACAGCATGAGAATCTATCACTTGATTGTAAAGCAGAGCTGCTGAGATTAATTGTTAGTACATTTGCATGCTCCTACTTAAATATTTAAAACCGATTTTGATCAAAAGGGATTCTGTAAATGTATAGCATTTTTTCTGGTGCTCTTTACCTGTGTCTGCTTCACCACCTGACCGTGATTGTCTCTCCCATGTCACTCCCACAAGCTGTAATGTACTAAATAGCATATACTGCCATAATAGAGCACATGGATATGTACACAGTAACTTCTTGCAAATGTAGATGAAGGAACAGCCATGTTCCGATTTAATTTTTTTTTTCCTCTTCCTAGGAAGAACATCAGACTGGATTAGGAAGAGCAGTAAATAGCTTGACACCAATGGTAGAATTTGTCTTGGGGTTAAATTGTCAGTTCCAGAGTAACATGAAGAAATATTCTGCTGTGGCTGACCAGGTAATGCACATAACCTGGCTCCTTGCCTTATGCTCTCTTTCTATTTAATTTACAGATAATATGTTCTTTGTTTTTCTGCAGTATGTCAGAGTGTTTCCACTTCTTGTCTGGCCTTTTCCCCTTTATCTTGTTCTATAAGTCCTGTCTTTTAACTTTCTTTCAGACTTTTTTCCTCTCCTGGGTGTGGTAAATTTGCTTGTTCTCTGTATTGGCACAACCTTTTGTGTGAGTGCCACAGTAGAATGGCAAAACACAGATGCTTAAATCTTTATGTAACAAATATTCGATGATACATTGAAATACAAGGGGGAGAGTATATTAAGAAATCGGAAAAAAAAAAGTCAACTTAGGCAAGTCCTACCACTCCAAAAATCTTCTGCCTTCATACCAGACTTTTTCTGTAGTCCCTTTGTTTCCTGGGGAATGTGATGCTTTATCTTGTTAACAACCATAAGTGTAAACAATACTGCACTTATAAAGCCCTTTGCTTCAAGTTAGAGTTCTAGTCTATCTCGTTATGCTAGGGAAAAATACCAGTTTTTTCAATCAAGATACAGAAATATAACTATAAGTAAAACTTTTTTTTTTAAGATGGAGGACCATAAAAAGGAAATGGATACCTTCTTTGCAGATCTTTCTCTCACACTGAAAAGAATACAGGAACAAACAGCCGGTGGCTTTGCTCAGCTCCAGCATAATTGTGACAGCTTAAAAGACGAAGTGGAAATGATGAGGTTGGCACATAGAAAGGTATCCTTGGAGTAAAAAAACATCCTCACATCAAGTGTGATTGCTTGCTTTGATTTAAACTCTTATGTGATAGTAAGCCATTGTACTTGTTTCACAAAAATATTAGGAGGACGGTAACTTGATCCTAATTCTATTCAGCTTTTGTTAGGCTGCTTTAGGTAGCTTATGTAGGAATGCAGCAAAAACCCCCTTCCCCTTGCTGTATATCACTATATGTCCATTTACATACATCTCCAAAAAGAAGGTGTCTGTATCTTCACTACACAAAAATTGTATCTTCTGCTTTAGAATTGCAGAACTCTGCCTTTTCTGCATTTTTAGTTCAGGCATTCAAGTATGCTTTAAGACTGTTAACAAGTGCAGAATTAACAGCAAAACTTGTGGTAATTTTCTTGGTAGAGTGCAGCTGAATTGATGTCTTCACTGCAAAGCCAGCTTGACCTGTTTGCTCAGGAGACTCAGAAGAGCCTAACTGATGTACTTACAAGAAATGGAAGCCTGAAGACCACCATCACTGCTATGCAAGAAAATGTTCACCTGTAAGGGGCACATTCTTTTTGCTGTACACTTACACAAGATAAAATATATATAAAGAGAACTTCAAAGTTGGATGCTCTCCATCTTTATGTGCTTATAAAGCCTGCTGGGCATGGCCTGTGTGTTAGAGCTGGGTTCTGCCACAGAGTGTAGATCAGAGTTGGCCTTTCCCCAGAGTAAACAGTAGTTCTAGAAGGCTTGCCCTTGAACTTGTCTCTTGAGCATGTTGAGATAAGAAAGTATCATTTTGGGAGCAATATGCTGAGGAGTGTCCCTCAGTGTCTGGACTTCAGAACATGTAAAGGTTTAGCATGAAGCATAATAATGTCTGTTGCAATATGTTTCATTCAATTGCAGACTGAATAACTAAGGTCTTGCTGAAGTTGTTTTTGATTTGTGGTTAGGGTCTTTCTGTTCTCTTTTGGGTTTTTTGGTTGGTGGGGGTTTTGTTTTTTTAGCAAACCTACTGCAAGTGCTGCAGATTTAATAAGTAGAACAACAATATTATAATTAATAGTTTGATGGAACTGTGCTATTTCACTGGCTCTGGTTTCATATTTCTAAAAGTATACTGTGTTAAAATCTACCTTTCAAAATCTCTAAACTCTTACAAATATGTTGTTGCAGAACAACTACAGACTTAGTCGGCAGTACAAATTCCAATCACAGCAAATTTACTGCCTATCTGGATCATTTCTCTCAAGAGCTCAGGAGCATAAATGCTGAAAACAAGGCAATGCTGGAAGAATCCAATGACCACTGCCAACATCTTCTCGCCAATCTCAAAAATGTGGCTCAGGATACCGATACATGGGGTGAATTTACAACTGCTCAGATGGTCAACTTTACTAATCAGCACCTGTTGTCATTAAAGGATGAGAAACAGCAATTTCAGTATTTACAAAAGGTACTTATAGTCATTTGTAGTCTAATGCAACATCCTGAGACAAACTTTACTGCAGAATTTATAGAGGGGAGAAAAAAGTTGTAGTCAAAACAAAACTATGTTTTTTTTGATAGCAGACTCATGTTACTGAGCTTGAGAAGATGTAACTAGAGGAAATCAAAAGCCTAAATTAAGAGAAAGACTTTGAACTTCAAGTGCCCCTACCCTCAAAAAATGGTGTCATGGCTAATGCCATACAACTGACTTGTACATGTAATCTGAGTGTTTTGCATCATCTTGGTGGTGTTTAATTCTAAAGCTTTATCTACAGTACTCTCCTTGGGAGATGCACAGTGATCACATGCAGGCTATTTTCTGGAGTTTGCAAATGACTTTATTGGTCAGATTGAGTCAATATGGGAGAAAGTATTCCTTTTAAGTATATACAAATTCTGGCCTCCTATCTAAGAGTTTCTCTCTCGTTTTTTGGGGGATTTTCTTAATTTCTATCACAAATTTCACATCCACCCTGATTTTTATTGTTGTAATAGGCAAATCCAATATTTTGCAAACTTTTGGAAGGAAAAACTCACTAGAAACTTCCTTCACACAGAATACTCTGAGTTGGAAGGGATCTCCAAGCATCAAGTCAAACTCTAAACTAAAAGCATTTGTTGGTCTCAAGACCTCTGTATCTGTTGCACCTGCTGAACACTTCAAGAGTTTCATTTCAGTGGGAATGGCTGAAAACACAATTGCCTTTTCCCCTACAAATGCATAAATGTTCTAGTACTTACAGGATGTTCACGTTCAGGTGAATATCCTAATTCTGTGCAGGGTTTGTGCATAGAAGCATGAAGAGTCTGGTCTGGGCCAGATGGCATCATCTTTATTCTTGTGACTAGCTTTCTAAAGTGATCATACTTTCTAAGAAACTGACTCTTCTGAAGATAGCTGTCAAAATGAGAGTGTAAAACTGGCACTGAAACTTCTCAATTTGAGGTCTCAGTTGTTTCGTTTCAGGTCATGTCACTAATCCTGCACCACATCTTAGAAAAGAGGCCATAGTCTTACCTTTCCTGTTAACTTGTTTTTAGTTGGGTTGTTTTTTTGTTTCATTTTCAGAAAAATGAAGAAAATTGTGATAAAGCAATAGCTGAAATTGCTGACCACATTGGCAGCCAAAAGGTTGCTGAGGAGAAGGTGCTAAATGGCCTTCTGGATCAGATAAAGGTGGATCAGGAGATACTTGTGGAGCAGAACCTGGCACTTAAGGAAAAAGTGCAGCATGGACTAACTCAGGTTAATGGTTTCCTGCAAGAGGATCTCAAAGTGGATGTTCCAACAGGTATTTAATCAGGTCAGGGGCAGAATGGTCTTAAAGAAAACAGCTTGAGTTCCAGAATTCATAAGTGAAGGTTGATGGGGACATAACCTGGCAGCCTTACACCTTTAAGATATGTGCAAAGAATGGTGTGTGAACAAGGCATGATTTCTGTAATGAGTTGATATAAAATTGTGGATCTGAAATTAAAGCAAACACTGAAAATTGTATCATCTTCATTACAGGGACAACTCCACAGAGAAAAGACTACTCCTATCCTGTCACCCTTGTGAGAACAGAGCCCCGGCAGCTGCTTCTGGAGCAACTGAGGCAAAGGCAACCAAATCTTGATGCTATGCTAAGCAGTGTGGGAAAGGAGATGGAGGATAGTGCAGGTCAGGTATGTGTATAAATGGCAAATGAGGGTCTTGAATGAATATTTCACATCTTTGAGGTTTTTCCAGGCCCTTTTGGAGAGTTGACTGGAACCCCAGGGCTGTTGTAGCCTTTGTGTTTTACAGTGTACTTGGGCTCAAATGTGCTGAGCTCTTGACAAAAATAATCTCTTGAAAAATAAGCAATGATATTAATAATTTAGATTTCTTTCTTGTTTTTCAAAAATAGAAATTCCATGTCTTTTATAGGTACGATCATTCTTAATACAGTCATTAAGGAAATTCAGACATTAAATACATCTTTCTGGAAAACTTCTGTTTTAGGACCTGCTGGAAGAAGGAGTGTTGCAAGAACCCAGTGAAGGCCTTGCTTGTGACAAATACTCAATGGATACAAATGTATATTGTCACACAAATGGTGGCATTCCTTTTTTCCAGGTAACTTCCTCAGATAAGCAAAACAGCTTTGTATTTGAGAAGAAATAGTACTTTCATAACAGTGCTGTAGTTTCAAGTCACTTCTTAACATTTCAGGGGAGTCTCACAACTTGTTCAAATCCTGTAGATTAACAAATCCCTTGTTAACTTTGTGCTAAAGTAACAGCAGATTATGATAGCAGTCAATAGTAGATAAAATAATGCAGATTTCTGACAAGCTGGGCAGACTGTTGAAAACTCCTCAGCAAATAATCTTCCATAAAGAAAATTGTCATAATTTGCTAGGCATGTGTTAATGGGAGAGTTGAAAGTATATGCAGTATTTTCTTAGAGGCTTGACAGAAATATTGGCATTGTTAATACTTACTTGCTTCTGACCCTTTTGCTCTACCAGCACATCAGTGTAAACTTCTTGGTATGTTAGTCTAGGGATTGTCTTGCTGGGGAGAGCATGTTTTCTTCTTGGGGACCCTTTAAAAATAGCTGCTGAGCTTCTCTATGTCTACAGTCAATCTCTTGAGTAAATGCAATCTCTTAGGAACCTTTTTCAGGAGTTACATCAAGTTTTTTTCTCAGAACACTATGTACTGCATTGCACATGAGCAGAAGTCTGAAATCTTTGTGTTCTCTTAACATTGGATATTTTCTTTAAATCCCAGCACAAAAGAAGTCTCAAAAAGGGTAAAGAGAACAAATCTGCAGCTCCAGTGGAGAACAAAATGGAGGATATGACAGAAGAGTTTCTTCAGAAATCTAAGCATCCTTTAAGATTGCTGAACTAAGATATATCCTCTGCAGATCCCTGTTTTTAGATATTTCTATCTTACTGTCTTACTGAGCCACAACTTTTTTGGGTATTCTCAGTGTCTATGTAGTGATACAGTGATGCAAAGCTCAATCAAAAGATTTACCTGCTCAGTCTCATGCCTTGGTTCCATTTTTATATGTTGCAGCTTGCGAAGTTTTGAAGAAAAAAACCCCTGCAGATTACGGTGCTGTTATGTTAAATATATATATATATATATGTGGTCAAGTAAGAAATTGTCTGTTTCTCAGTAGATCTAAAGTACCAGAAAGGGATGTGGAAATATGCTTTGCCAGCATTATGAGTTAGCATCTTATGTATTAATCAGCTGTAAATAAGTGGCCTGGTTTTATACCTGCTTTTTATTCCAATTTCGGTTTTGTTTACTGTGATACTTCAAATAAATTAATAAATGGAAAACAAATGTACAAGCACTTTGCTCAGAATAAAACTTACCTAATTTTCTTATGGTGCCAGGTCTAATTTAGCTAAAACATTATCAGCTATGTCATCAGTCTTGTGCTGTCAGGAGAGGATGGTTCTCTCCCTCGTTTCACAAAAGACAATAGTTTTATTTCAGTGCCTCTTCATTCTGTGAAGTCTTACTGCTGGGTCTTGGGCTTTTTGTTTGTTTGAACCCCACTGTTCTTCCTCTTAACTTGCAGATGCAAATTCTGGCACCTAAAACTTAATGGGTTAATTCTCCAGTCTCTAGGTTCCATTTTCTTGCACTATATACCTGTTAACATTCCACAATGGTTCAAGAAATCCTTTATTAACTAAAAAATCAACCCCAAAGATTGCTCCCATAGCTTTGAGTAGCCTAAGCCAAGTGGGAGAGGTTTGCACAAGCCTTTCACCCTACTACCTTTTCCCTGTGGAGCTGTAAGGATTAGTATGAACAAACAAACTGGAATAGCCAGTGAGAGGAGGCTTACATCCATGAAATCATGCCATATTTTGTGTTCCCTGTCTTGATCTTCTTTGAAACTCTCTGCCTTGACTGTTTGGTTCCTGCTGCATGGGGACAGCCTGCTTTCCTTAGCAGCTGTTTGAATTTCAGGTGCTGCTTCACATTTTCTCTTTTTTTAAAGTAGCCCTCAAAGTTGTGTTGTCCTTTGTTTGCAATGCTGGCAGTGATCTGCTGATCGTTGTTCCATTGGCCCAGGTATCTGGCGGCCACACCAAAGCTGAATAGGATGAAAAATCCGGACGCAGAGCATGTCCTGGTCTCCCTGTCCGTGCCTCCTCTCCCACTAGATGGCCCCAACACTAAAAGTTGGTCTGAGCTCAGGTGCTGGCTGCTAAACAGAACTTGGAAACACAGCTTTTGCCAAGCTTTCCCTCAAGCATCTGTCAAAAAAAAAGTTTCAAAATCTGATACTGAATTTCTGCTTCCATATGGAGAATTCTTCAGTAGGGGCTTGCTTTATGAAGAGCTCCATTTGTGTAAAAGATGATCTAGTGCATGTCTGCATTACTGCAAACTGTCCTGGTGACCAAATTCTTGTCTTGGCCTGCTCTCTGTTCCCCACCACATGGCAGAAAGCAGCAATAATTTGCTTTGGTGTATTGTATGGTGTATGATAAGGAGAAAAGAAGGGTAAGGAAACAAAGCAATGCTTGTTTCTTGTTTCAGGTCACACCCACTCTGGCACAAGCCAGCTGAGCATGAGGGAGAGTTGCAGTGACTGGGGCTCTAGTGCATGGCCATGTTCTAATTAATCTAATGAGTACTGATTGGATTCTAGATTAATGGTTAAGTGAGACAGCCCTTGATTTAACAACAGACTTAGATGCAATGTGGGGAAGTGAAATAAGGAAAAATAAGTTTAAATGCATGTGAAATACAGACAACAGTAAGAGGGCCACAAGAAGCACAGACAATTGAGTCACCAGCTTCATTTTCAAGTGAAAAATGAGTGGCCAGGAGGAAAGTGAAGAAGGGGAAAGTTCCTGCTTCCTCCTGGAAATTAGGGGGCTGCAGCACTTGCTGCATCAGATCTGGAAATTAGGGGGCTGCAGCACTTGCTGCATCAGATTTGTGGGGGATGCAATGTTTATTTGAAGAGAGAAAAGAAGACTGAGCTGAGTGGCTGCTATTGATGACTGTCTTTATTTTGGGTATCCAACAATTGCATGGGGCTAGAGAGGAGTGAGGAGAAGGTGCAGGGTGCTAGATTGCTGTTCTCTTTTCTGTTAGGGGTCAGTCAGCATTACAATTAGCTGTTAAAAGGGTAGAGGAAACAAGATGAAGCCTTTAACTCTTTAGGGTGAAAAAAGAAAAAAATTAATCCAGGAAGAACTGGAAAAATAAATTTAACATTCCTTTTTCATCAACAAGAGATTTAAGGGGAAAAAGAAAATTCTAATGGTTGAGAGCATTAAAAACAGGAAAATACGTATATTTGCTATGTATTTTAAAATGTATGCATTTTAAACAAGTGTTTGCAACCATTTGACTGCTATTTTTTTTTTCATTCCCTGTTACAAACTACTTTTTATGGTAGAGGGCAATGCTCTATAAACTGCACGCCCACCCATGCAGTTGCTGGATGAAGTGAAACACCAGTAAATCATGCTATGCTTTGCATTCATAGGCTTTAAGTGGCAGGTTCCAGAGGTGAGGTGCAGACCACCTAGCAAAGCAGGCTGTCCTTGGAGGGGGAGCACAAGCTCCATGCCAGCAGCATTGCTGTGCTCAGGCTTGAAATCGTTAAACATAGGAGAACAGTGAATGCACTGAAGGGAATGTTTGCCTTTCTATGTTTCTGTTCTATTTCTAGGCTTCCAATATACTCTTTGGCTCCCTAGAAAAGGGTCTAGCTACCAGTAGGAGGACATGGTTAGAGAGCTACACAAGTGATCTTCAGACAGATAAAAAGGAGCAAATGCTTGGTCTGGCAGTCATCAGGGAAGAGATTAGAAATAAGCTGCCTCTTTTATATTAGGTCTGAAAATTGTACAATTTTTCTAGCCTTTTATAACTTTATGAGGTGATTGTCAGCTTCCAGGTGGCACAAGTTAAATTTTGTAAAATAATGGAAGTTTACTGAATTGCTTTCTTTTTTTCCAAAATATTAAACCTTTATAAATATTCCCTTGAATTCCTTAGTTGTACTTGAAATGCTTTTGTTACTCTTGGCCTGTTTATAACCTAATCATTGTACTTCAGAGAATGAAGCACAATGACCAAAACTTTGAACTTGACAAGTGCATTTCCTTCATTAAAAATTATGAAATAAAGGAATGAAATAAATGGAAATATCACATAAAATTACACTCAGTTTTTTCAGAGCTTCTCAGTTCTTGTCAACATATATATGTATATATAACATTTTGTTCTGAGAATGTCCAGAGCACTAAAGCTACATTTTTATATGATAAAGAATTTTCTTTTTATTGCCAGAGGTTAAAGATTTTTTTCCTAATTAACATGGAAGTTTTGTGAAGCAAAATATAACAACTAGCAGGAACTAATGTATGCTTTTTTAGCATTTTTAGAACAGATTAAATACAGAGTTAGATACTTCTCTTTCTCCATTCAAGTAATAATAATGACTGGTGCCTCTCCAAGGGCTGATTTCCCATTGTACAAGTCCAGTCTTGCTAATTCTGCTGCAATCACTTGACTTACAGTGAACTAATAAGATGAAGGATCAGAATCTCTGTTTTCCAAAGTACACACTGAGAGTGAAAATGATGTCTAAAAACCCACAAAACAATCAAAGGCCCAGTTAGGTTTCTATGGCCAAAAGATTTCATGGCATTTGGAAGGGTTTGTCTGGGCAAGGGGGAAAGTAGTTTTCATGCCTAGTTCTGTATGCTCTTTTACACTCTTTTAGTAGGTGCTTCAAGCACACCTACTTCTACTTCATAAAATGACTTTGAGATCTTTGAGGATTGGTGTTAAGTTGCTCTGCTCTTAAAAACTAGACCCAAATTCAATTGAAGCTTAGCACTGCCTGCATCCCACCAATCCTTGGGCAGTGTGTGCATGATACACAACTTTATGCTGAATCTGAGCACCACTGCTCCCACTTTGGAAGCAGACATTTGTTTCTAAGGGAGTGAATTCTAAATAGGGGGGGTGTTGGTGGTTTTTTGAGTTTAGTGGCTGGGGTTTTTTGGTGTGGATTTTTGTTGGTTTTGGGGGCGTGGGTTGTTTTATTTTTTGTTTTGTTTTGTTGTTGGTTTGGGGGTATTTTTGGTGACACAGAAGAGCTTAAGTAATCCCTGTCATATGTAAAGATTGTTTTGGGAAATTGGCTTTTCACATTTCAGTTAGCTTCCTCTAACGCTCAAGCTAAAACCTAAGCAGCATTGTCATTATGTTCAGAAGGTAAAGGAAACAAAGAAGTGAATCACTTATCATTTGCTATAGCCACCATCTTCTCTGACTTAATTAAAATATGACATTAATTTGGAAGCCATTCAGCTACAGATATATATTTAAATGGTTATAATATAATAACGATAGCTGCCAAAATTTTGTTCATTCACTCTAACAGTTTATTTTAGGAAATTCAGTCCAGCAGGATGAACCTTGAATATACAAATTATTGCAAGGAAGAAAATTTTATGATGTCTGTTAGTTAATACAGAAGCCAATCTTATTAATCATGGATTTACAGAGGGCTGTTTTATTAGATGTTAACCATAGCTTATGTTGACAATTGATTTTCATTGTAGGACAACTAAATTTATATTTGTAAAAAGATAAAGATAATTAAATTTACTTTATAAAGGTTACTATAATAAATGTTAGTACCTGAGAATAGCAAACATTAAACAGCCTTAGCAGCAAAAATTCAGTTAAGTGATAGGTGGTTTTTTTCCATTACATTTAATAGTCCCTGAACATTTTTAGCCTTCATTTTATTTCCCAGGGTTTACACCTACTGCTGTGAAAAACTGTTTAGGTTGAAGCCTCACTTTTAGTTTATTTTCTTTCCAATAAAACAGGGTCAAAACATTTTTAAACTTATAGAAGTAAAATAAAACAAATTAAAGTTTTAAGTAGAAATGTATTATGTCATCCTGTATTTCTCATATTTGTCATTAAATTGTTCAGAGTCTGTTGAAAAAGATGTTGGATCTACAATAAAATTGTACACCTAGGGGGTTTTAAGAATTAAAAACAGTATTACTAAGGAAGTTGATTTGGACCTTTGCTTCTTAGTCTAAGGGAAAATACAAATCTTGCATAGCCAGGATCCAAATATTACAGAGAAATTCCTCCTCTGTGGCATTCCTGCTGTGTGAACAGCCCCTGACAAGTGAGTACCCCACTCCTGGTGAAAGTGAGCAGGGTGAGGCACAGGAGTGCTGGCAGTTCATGCTGCCATGGTTTGAGAGCTGCCTCCCTGGCCTGCCAACAAAAGCCCATGTTCCTCTTGCCATGCCACCACAGTCTGGTCTTGTATTCATGGCGCTGCAAGCATTTCCACTTGTGTTTGGGGTGCCGAGGGCCCAGGCTTAAACCCATATGGAGTTTGGTGTGACAGAGGATGGAGTTCAATCCTCACCATCCCTTCAGCAGCTGTGGCTCATTTTGATGGAGCTCAGCAGTCCAGGTGAAGCTTTGTTGGACATTGTCCTCTTGTGGTCAAGCTGCCTCTTGGTCTCCAGTTCTCCTCCCAAAGCAAGGTATGGCCTGAATTCAGCCTTTCTATGTTCATTTAGGCACTGGTATGGAGGTACCCAAGTCAGAACCTTCAATGCCCTGATCTCTCCAGCACCTCATGGGATGGAATCTCATGGCATGATTCATTGCTTGGTGCCCTGTGTGCTTCTCATCAGCTATGGGAACCTAAGGAGGCAGTGACTTTAACTTGGATGCTACAAGTGCATTGCTGAATCTGGGATAGGCATCACTCCCCTTAAATTTTCCTATTGTGATTTTTTTAATGGTAAAGGCATTTATTGAGACATAAAATACAGATGCCTTGGCTGAGTTTTAACTCTTCACAGCTACCTCACGCTGTCCTGTTAGCCACCTTCAGGTCGTTACAAACAGCACTTTCTGATTCTCTGTGTGCACATTTGCAGTGAAGGTCCTGAAGCCATTGCAAGAAACTGATATTGTCTGGTTTTAATACATTACTTAATCTGCTCAGGACTAAGCCAAGACAGACTTACTCTTCAGGCAGTTTCCATTTTGATGCAGTATTTACTTTAAATGAAAGGCCATGCTCCTATTCAAAGACATGATTTCCCCTCTCTCCTCTGCTGTCATTAGAGTCAGATAACAGGAAGAGACAGAGAGATAACTGCCACTTATTTAGATTTCACTGAAGCTTTCAGGCAGAAACAGGGACGCCAACCAGAGCCAAATCAATTCATTTGAATGATTTACTGATTATCCATGTTAGTTATTCCCTGATTATCTTGCCTGTTGTCCAGGACTAGCTCTTTGCCTTTGGGCTTGGGTTGGCTGTTTATTTTAACCTATTATTTCTAAGGAATATTCTGCAGCATGACCAGTGCACCCCAGTCTGCACATACCAGACTAATTGGCACTGGAAAAACTAAGGATTAGTATTTTAATAACTGATTGACAGAAATAAAGCTTGATCATAGTTTTTCATGGGGGCATCTTAGCTTGTTAGAGAAGCAGGGTTAATAAATACTTTAATAGCTTTTTTCAAGACTTTGGCTTGAACATTTAGATCGCTGCTTTTGTGTTTTAATTAATGCTTAAATTGTGGACATTCCAAGAGCTTCCCATCAAGATACACTGAATGGTGATCATACCTGTAGAAGAATTTAGTTTAAAAGCTGGGGAGCAGGTGAACATGCACAAACAGGCGTGGATGTTGTGACATGAATTCCAACAGCAGAATAATGTGACAAAAGTAGGTGTGCAGGCCCCCAGTTTCCAACCCAGAGTTGCTGAACCACAGTGCTGTCCCTCTCATTTGGCAGCACAGTGCTGCTCGAGTCCCTGCTGCAGCCCTCCAGGGAGCTCGTGCTCTCCATCCCAGTACCACTGAGACAAAAAGAGAATCAGTGCTGCTCCTAAGACTTTGCTTGAACGTAAGCTTTCTGTCCATAGAGTCTAGAAGTTCATATTTCCAGGAGTTCCATATTTCATATTTCATTATAAGATGATGAACTATAGCAAAGTTTAGAAAATTTGAGTCAATAACTTTGAGATGCTGAAGTACTATGGGATGGAGCTACAGCAGCAGGTGGCTAATTCAGTCAGATTGTGCAGGCTGACCTCCTTCCTGCAAGCAAAGGATCTGAAATATTCTTCAAAATCAAAGGTAATACTTTCTATGTTGGGGCTTCTGGTGATAAAGAGAAAATTAAGTCTCTGAATTTGATTCTCTTGCATTGTCATTACTTTCCAAGTGAGGCAGGCCCTCAGCCAACAAACTGTTTTCTGGTTTTTAGCCATGTGCATTTTGACAACACAATGTAGATAAACACATACAGTTTTCTCAACAATAGAAATAAATCACTTCAGTCTATTCATTACTGTGTCTAAGTGAATTTTTCTGCAGTAACTGAGGCAGTTACACATCATCTGAGCTAATGCAAGAGACATTTGGAAACAAGGCTGTCACCAAAATGAGATATTGTCATTCTAAATGATGAAAGAAAGACACCTCCATGACAAAGCAATACAGATTAAATCAGACAACATCTTTTGCAGCCAAATACAGAACAAGAAATTAAAGCAATTCATGGTGCTATCAAAATTAAGGGCCAGTTTTCCCTCCCTCACAGACTGGTGCAACAGGTGCAGCCTGTGGGGTGAGGCTCTGCCCAGGCAAGGTGGCAGCCAAAGGGCCAGAGCTCACGCCTTGTCTCAGCAGCCTGTCCTGCTGTCCCTGTCCTGCTGTCCCTGTCCTGCTCTCCTTCCTCAGCAGCCTGTCCTGCTCTCCCTGTCCTGCTCTCCCTGTCCTGCTCTCCCTGTCCTGCTGTCCCTGCCCTGCTGTCCCTGCCCTGCTGTCCCTGTCCCAGCAGCCTGCCTTCCTGTCCTTCCTGTGTGTGCACAAACGACACTGTTCCTTTTGCTTGTCAGTCAGGACAAACTGAGAAGTCTCGGGAGGGACTGATAAAGCAGCAATTACAGAGCAAAGTCAACAAGAAGAGATGGCACCACAATGGGCGGTGGGAGCATTTGTTCAGTGAGGAGAGAGAGCTCCAGGAGCAGGTACAACTTTCACAGCACAGATAACAGGTTGCCATTTGACATCAGTCCCCAGCGAAGTTGATCCAACCTATAATATCTGCAAAATCAAACTTTTGGCTGGGCCAATAAATCTTGCCATTCTGAAACCTTAAAATTCCCCAGTTCAGTTATGCACTTTGCTGTAAATGGCATGTACTAAAGTCAGCTTGATCAGATCTATAAAAACATCCAAAGAGAAGTAAATTTTTGGCTTAAAAATTGTATTTTTTTAAACTTACAGGCATCTGCTGACATCTGTGTGTCTTGTTAGGAGAGGAGCACTGGAGCTGCTTTACTAAGTCCATTAACTCCACTGTCTTCTTCCTGCCAGTGACCAGAAGAGGCTACTAAGGAGAGCTGTGGGAGAATCAGGCACCAGCAGAAAAATCCTTTCCTGCTTTCATCAAACAGTTCTGAAAGGGCTTCCTGAGCCAAACACAGTGAGCTAGCTACTATGCTTAATACTCATCAATGTACCTGTCCTCCATTAATTTCTCTTCTCTTTTTCTGAACCCATTTACACTTTTGGCATCCAGCACTTCCCATGGCAACAAGTTTCATAATTTAATTATGTGTTGTGTGAAAAAGTACTTCCTTTTGTTTGTTTTAAACCTACTAAAAGAGAATTACAGGATGCACAACAGAATTGCATGAGCAGACTTAAATGGGAAGATAATGTGGAACGACAATGGAAAATCAGTCTCAGCGCAGAGAACTGGAAACCAGCTTTGTTTTTGCTTTACTCTGACCACCAGTACAGGGTTAGTTAATACTTCCTATTGTTCCTCTCCCTGTCATAAATAAGCCAATTCACGTGATTAGTGTGAAAAGTTAGAAAACAGTCTGATGTTTCTACAGAAATAGTAATGTTTGTTAGAAAGATGATCTCTGAAGTCTTCCTTTTCTCTTAGGGAAGACAAGATATGGTGACTGCTGTGCTGAGGACATCTGAATTTGCATTTGAACTTTCTAGGTGATGTGACAGTTAAAAATGTCAAAATGATTTGGGGCTCTGTGGAGACACACCACAGGGAAAGAGCAAGTGAGTCTCTCTTCTTGGAACTGACGTGCGATAGCATCTGGAAAAGGTGAGAGCAGTTCTCTGCACCTCGTTACTGGGAAGCCAAGCTGCAGGAAGTTCAGAGAAGAAGAGCCAACTGTAGCTGTATGCTTGGAAGAGCTGCCTGATGAGAAAAAGTACAAAGAGCTGACAGCATAGCTGCTAACCAAGGCTTAGGGAGTAAGATGGTATAATAACTGTCAAGTAATGTTTTAAGTGTAAACCTGCAGGAATGAGAGGAACTAGATTAGCGTGGGACAAGAGACTAGCATAAGTAGTGACAAACATAAAGAAAATGTAATAACAAGGCTTTATCATCCCTGGCCTTGCCCCATGGGTGGGTTTGACCTGGGTGTTCCTGGTCTCAGCGTGCAATGTTTGCCAGGAGCACACACATTGGGATGCTCTCGCCCAGCACAGAGAACTGCGGCCACAAACTCAGCAGGGCCATTGCCCACACTGTGAAGAGGGGCTCAAGTGTTGCTTGCATGTCCCAAAAGCAACAGAAGCACAGTTCATGTCCCCTGCACTTTACTGTGTCTGGCAGAACGTTGGTTCAGGTGCTTTCTGGAGAAAGCAGATCCCTGGGTCTAAGTTAGGGTATAGGCAGACATGGAAAGACTGATCCTGTTTGGGCTTTATTGATACTCCCTAAGAAACTATTCACATCATGAAACCCCCAGACAGAGACACTTAAGTATACAAAGCCCATGTGTGAACTAAATAGGAAAAAAACTGTAGAAAATGCGACAGGAAATATTGAAAGTGCATTGTATTGCAACAGTTTCAACTGCAGCAGGGTTTGGGGAGTGTGCACTGCGGGTGACATGACTTCCTTCTGCTGCTTTCTGTGATTTAATTGTTATCTACAGCATCCTGACTCTTCAGGAATTTACCCTTCAGTGATACAGACAGAGGCTGTGCTGCTCTCTCCCAAACAAACCCATTTATCTGTAGAACACACTTATCCTGGCTAACTGACTTTAACACACATTCTTACAGTTTAATATTTTACAGGTGTCAGATGGGTGCTATGAAGACTACATAAGAGCAACATCATGTCTACCAATAGATTCAGTCCTGAGGGGAAATGTAACATAATGTGGAAGAGACAAAAACAATAGAAAAACAGCTTGGCAAGCCACAGAAATAAAAGTATACAGAGGACTTAGTTTAGACACATTTTAATATTAAATTGCTTAATTATCTTCAAAGGTAGAGTACTCTGACTTGATTCTGTAATCACAGTCCAATTAAACCTGCCTTTATGGCCAATACATCTGAGACTGAAGATCTCTTTTCTTCAAGAGCAAATCTTAGAAGGTCATGTAATGGCAAAAGTCAGAAAGGGTTCACACTGTTCCTCCCAGACTGGTGGATGTTCTTCCAAGGACAGATGTGAGCTACTTCTACCTTCAGTTTTAATTAGTTATATCATGTTAATTAATCCTAAAACTTTAATTTGCACTACCTTCTTAAAAAAATTACTGAAAAGTGTACAGATTTCCCAAAGATTATTGAAACACACAGCTACACAGAGAGCAGTGTGGAATCTGTTCTTCTAAATGAAGATATTTCTCAAGTTAATTTCTAGTACATGTTGGTAATATTATACAAGGAATAATTTTGGTCAGTTGTAATTAGTGGGTCTCTCCCACTATCTACAGGATCTCTGAAGCCTGTCCTGGTGAGGAGTCTGCTTTCTGCCCCTCCTCTCCAAATGTTCTGTGAGTCTGAACGGATTTTTAAAAGCCCATTTTTGTACAGATTATATCTTTGGCTGTACCTTGACATGTGAAGAACTGTATAGATTGGCATATAACCCCTATGCACAACATTTCTCATTGCTCTTTGTGTGAGTGACCCCCACAACCTGCACTGTCTGTGGCTGTCCTGGAGACCTTGGAGTCGCACACGGTTTGGAATGGTGGGGATTCACTGACGGTGCTGGGGAGGGGGATCCCCAGTGCAGTGCAGGATCCTTCTCCAGCATTTCCTGCATGTGCCTGCTCCAGCAGAGTCAGGTGCAGACGTGTGGACCATAGATCTGCCTCTGAATTCCTGTGCAGCAGCTGAGCTTTACAGGTACAAGCTGTCCCTCTTTGAGGATGTAGCACCAAGCCCTGGGTTGAAGTCCAGCTGCCTCTTCCCAGCAGCGGTGTCATCTGTGTGTCTGCTGAGGATACCATTCAGACACCTACTTACATCTTTTCAGATGAGTTTTGCTGTAAGGTTTGAAAGTAAATAAACAGAGTATGGTTAGAGATCAATATTTCAATTAGCATCTGTATCAGCTTTGACTCTGGTGTCATGGTTTGACTTCCAGAGAACATCTGGGCTTTGGTTTCGATTCTACTCAACACTAAAACCTTCTGTATCTACACCTACAATTTCCAACCCCTGTAATAAGATGAGGTAAATTTATGAGATGGACAAACTAAGGAAGGATTAAGAAAGAGCAGCTCTTCCAAAAAGTTAGTGAAGTCCAATGCTCAAAGTATTTGGAAGGTACTGTAATGTTTTGAATACAGATTATAGATATATACAGATTTTATATTGGCATATTTATTTTCATGTCAAGCACAACTTATTTTTTCTTTGCTTTTATAAGAAATAGTATAAGAAGTGGAAGTTGTGTTGTCTAACTCTCCTGACCCCTCTGGCATGAGCTAAGAGCATAATTGAAGTCTCTGGACTCAGGCTCAAGGCTGGGCACTGTCTGAGACTGATGCTGCTGTGTTTTGTCAGTTCATTCTGGGCTAAGCAGTTTCCCTTACAGGGAGACCTCAGGGGCAGGAGCAAGAAGGGGAGACATCTACCTCAGGGAAAAACTATTCTTCTTTTGCTTTCTGCTATTTAATATTGTACTTAATGGGACATTTCCATGTGCAACCATTGAGGTAGATTCTCTCAGTCTGTTATGAAAAATAAATGATTTGCCTATGAAAATCATCAGCTCCAATGGGCTCCAAATCCACTGCACAAGTTCTGAATTTGTCTCTAAGGTAATTTCTCCAGCTTTCTAGAGCCAATTCCACCCAAGTATTTTGGCTTCTACCTGTGAAAATGAAGCCTTTTGAAGAGTTTGTGCCCCCTGAGAGTCTAACAATCCATTTTTCAGATGAGGACAGATTTCAGATCCATCCTTCTAACCCCACTGTTAAACAACCATTAATAGTTAGCTAGATGGTTATTGTAAGCTTCTGTATTTGACTGTTAACAGCAACTGCATGTGTGTGTCTGCTCCATATAGAACAAACCTATCTAGGGATTGATTTTATGATGCCAAAATGATAAAGTTTGCTAAAAAATGTAGAGTGAATGTGTAAGCTCTGGAAAACATTAACAAAAATAACTAAGTAACACTCCCTATTCATACCTAATTCCTACTGACATCAAATTTAGCTGTGTGTACTTTGGACTCATTGGAACTGTTACCGTGAAAAATCTTGCTGCACAAGTCCTCTTTGAAACATATTTGTGTCCTGATTGCTCTGTTAAGGGAAAAAAAAAGTTTTGTCATCACCGTAGTTTAGGCAGATTGTCCATTGTCTGATGTCTTGTTATAGTCATTTATATCAACACAGAGTGGGTGTGCAGTAGCCAGCAGTCTGTGTTAGCAGCATTTTAGATTCAGTTTGCACTTACGTAAATGATTGTGCAAGATGTGAGAGGCAATCTAGCCCCTGGGAATTATATATGGTTTTGGGCGTAATCTTTATGTGTGTAGCCAACACATAAAAATATAGAGAAGTTTTAACATGTTACTGTTGCCATCACCCCAAATAAATATAATTAAACAAGCAGCCTTCAGTCACACTTATAGGCAGGATCCAGAATAGCTCATGTTTTTGGTGGCAGATATATAGGAAATATGAGCCTATGAGGAACAATATATTGCTTTGTTTTTCATAGCATTGTTCACCACATTCTCATAATGGTCAGATTAGAAAGTTTTCAGACCAAGGAAGGGTTAGAAAAGTACATTTCTAAAAGTATTGCAATTTATGTAGTTTAATAGGATGCCTCTTTGCAATTCAGAAAAAAACCCTGGTGAATTGTATCATGTTTCAGCTGAATTAAACTGTTTTAGAGATACTGTGTCAAAATAATCACTAAGACAGCCCAGTCCAGAAAGAAAGTGGTATTAACTATGTTTATAATGTGGGGCCATGTGTTCCTTCCTTTTACCACAGAGCTATAAATGTTGCATATTCCACTTTGCAAGTCAAGGTATCCCAGAAGAGATATTAATGATATTGGGGTCTACAGGAAATGGAAGCACCTTAACAATATGTTCCCCTGAGGGTCTGGCATGTGCTGCCTTGGAAATCCTTGACAAGACTCAAAAGCACCATTAAAGCTTTTCTGTAGCTGGCTCTTTTTTTTTTTTTTGGTTTTTTTTTTTTTTTTTGTTTGTTTGTTTGTTTTTTTGGTTTTTTTGGGTTTTTTTTGTTTTTCACATCAGAGCCTGTGACAGCATAGGTGAAAAACGCCCTTGCTGGTGGCAGCACATCTCTCATACCCACAAATATTCATTTAACATTAATGAATTGCTTAAACATTCCTGAGGTGCCTATGTCTCTCTGCAGAGATTTGGAGTCTTTATTTTGCCCTACTCTAAACCACAATCCCAAGTAAAAGAGCAAAGGAGGGACTAAAGAGAAAACCCCTGGCCGACTTTTTCCAGTTGCTTTCATCTCTGGAAGTTTTCCCTGTGATGGGGCTCTGCAGGTTGTCAGGGCAAAGCAAAGATGTCTAAATGCCAGGGAGAAAAAAAATCTGCTTTCCTCTAACCCAATGCTCAGAAACAGCTGAACTGATTTTGCTGAAACCTTAAATGTACTCAGCATGATGGAGATTCCCTCAGAACAGATTTTTTCTCATTTGGATGATTTAAATTTGGTGAAATCATAGTGATATAGAACAAAAACTGATAAGCTCCTGCTAGGTCTGCCAAGAAAAATAGTTTATGTCATCCACTCCTTTTTAGACCAAGAATTGTCTTATTCTGCTATATAATGAATGCCTTTAAGACTAACTTGCTCTAATGTTTATTACAGTTGTAACTCATTTATTAAATGAAATCATGATGGTGAGGAGGAAGTTGTAAGAAGTGAATATCTAACAGATGAGTTATCTGGAAGAAGGCAGCACCTACTGACATCACCCTGCTACGTGCAGTGCCTCAGTCAGGCTTCCATGATGCTGGGGAAATCAGAGAGGTGAACTCCCTCCTATTTCCTCCTTGGAAGGTGTTCAAGGCTGTGGCCTCACCTCTCTTGAAAGAGTCTTGAAATATTTTCAATAATGGGAAGGGGTGGAATGGCTGTGGGCTGGATCCTCTTGGAAAGTGTCCTGTAGCATTAGGGAATGACGCTGTCGGTAGCCTGCTCTAGGTGTTAAAAATATGAAGTTTTGCTGATTTGCTCACTAATTCTGTACAGCCAAACGCAGTTATTGCAGCTGGGAATGATCCTACTCTGGTGTAACTCTGCTGAAGCCTGTAGTGTCACAGAGGGTGTGATTGTGGGTGAAAATCCCAGTTTGGAGAGCAGAAACCGGCTAGGTATATGTTAGTGACAACAATCCGTGAGGCAAAGGAAAGTGTTCTGTGATTCCAGACACACTCACCCATAAATTGCTGACCGGTTTATGTATTGCCCGATATAACCACCCCAGGAATCAGGAATATTCTGTTTATCGGGGCGTTTATCACAGATAATCATGGGTGCGGTGGAAATACCGCCTGGCGTGTGTCGCTGGTTTTGGAAGCTTTCATTTCCTGATTTTTCTGACACCGGGGAGGATCGTGGTTTTGATTTTTAAAAATTATTCTTATTTTATTTTAACGCAGCGGCCGGAGGACAGCCCAGCGCCCGCCCCGCCGTGCGCGGCCGCGGTGCCGCTGTCCAGGTGTTTCGCGTTACCGCCGCCCCGTAAAAGCCGCGCACGAACACGGTGACACATAAACGCGAAATTAAAGCGGTGCTGGGCCCCGCCCGGGGCTGGGGCCGAGGGCGATCCGACCACCCGCAGCCGGGCCAGGCTCCCCGCAGCACCGGCACGGCCGGCGGGAGGCTCCGGAGCCCCGGCGCAGCCCGCGGGTGCCGCTTCCTCCGGCAAAGGCTTCCCCCATCGGGGCACCTGTGGGAAAGCGGCCCGGGGCTCCACGCAGGACAAGGACTGGAAGGGGAGGGAAACCGGCTCGAAGCAGCCCATGGGCGAGGCTGCACAGCCGGGCTTGCAGCACAGCCCCGGGCGCACCGTCCTGCGAGGCCAGCGGGGTAACGTCACTCGTGGGGCGGCCGGTGGCGGCCGGCACCCCGGGCAGCCCGTCCGAGCGCTCCCCGCCAGCCCCCGGCCTGAGGGGACCCCGGAGCGGCACACGGATTGCGTCCGGCCGCCGCCAGAGCCAGGACCAGGGCCAGAGCCAGGGCCAGAGCCAGAGCCAGGGCCAGAGCCAGAGCCAGGGCCAGGGCCAGGGCCAGGGCCAGAGCCAGGGCCAGGGCCAGGGCCAGAGCCAGAGCCAGGGCCAGGGCCAGGGCCAGGGCCAGAGCCAGGGCCAGAGCCGCTCCTTGCAGCGCCCCGCGAGCAGCGCGCCCGGTCGGTCCCGCCCGGCTCCGCCGTCGGGGCTGGCAGCGGCGCCTCCTGCTGCAAGTGCGGGCCTTGGTTTTTATTATTTTTTTTTTTCCTTGAGCTCAGGACTCCTCGAAGGCGGGTGATTTCACGGAAAGTGAAGGGGAAGACAGGGCCCCGAAGTTATTACACAAAATAATGAGTTCTCCAGCCGATTCCTCCGGGCTGAGACCGTGCCAGTGCGGGGATGCACGCATCCCGCCCCGCCGCCCTCCAGAAATCCCCAGATTAGCAGGAAAACTTGGTGGTGTTTCAAGTGCATACCAAGAAAATTAATGTGAAAGCATTCCTCTTTCCATCGAGAAAGGCGTATATTTTCTCTCCCTCCCAAGGCTTCTCTCTCCATCCCCCCACTTTCCTCCCCCCCCATCAGGGTTTTCCAGATAAATTGGAGAGCTTTCCAGAGGGAACCTGGAGAAGAAATAATAGAAATACTCAACACTGTCTTGGTTGCCCCGATCTACAGCACCTTTCTTTAAATGCCCGTTCGACTGTAAAATCCGGTCAAAACTGTATTCATTGCAACAATATTGGTAATAAAGTATTTTGTCTGATGTTGCATTGTCTCCTTCACGACAGAAACTACAAACAAAATGTATGTTCCAAGCGAAAAGGAAAAGATTTTATTTAATCCAGAAAATAATTAAAATCTCATGTATTTTTATTGGTTTTAGTATCCAGCAGAGTGAAAATATTGAAACTCCGAGACCCCTTGCATTAAAAAGTCACAACTGTTCTATTTTATTAGTTCTGACTGTGTGAAAAAAATTATAAGGACAACATTGAAAAAATCCGGGTTTTAGAGCCCCGAATGGCCATAAAAACAATAAAATCAACTATAAAACCTGCACTAGTGATATTAAAAAATTATGTAGTTCAATAAATGTGACATTTCATGAATGCGGATTTAATAGTCTCCAACCCGTGGAAAGAGGAAGGCTGAGGTCTAACAATTGAATTTGAAAGGGGCGGTTCTGTACAACTGCAAAATTAAGTGCTTCATTTTTCTTGTTAGGGATTATGCAGTGGTAGTGGAATGTAATAACTGTGTCATTAAAACTTCCTTTTAACAAGGCCTATTGCTTGTATAAAAGTCAGAAAAGAATAATCTCTTCCTCTATTTATTTGTTTTCCAATAATACAGCAAAACATTTTTTTTTTCCTTTTCGTATAAACTTGTTCTCAAGATTTTGAATCGACAGCTTGTAAAATATTGTGGGGGCCCTCCATTCTGCTGCCTCATATCATGCACGTCGTTATTCCAGAGGGCAACGGGTCATCGGTTTACTGTACATTTATTAAGTAAATCAAGCTGCAAATCCAACACTTCCAGATGAAAACATTAACTAAACCCCTTGGAAAGAGCAATGCCTGGGAGACTGAACACAGAGAAAAAATAATCAAAACTGTCAGCTCGCTTTACGTGTACCTGATATTTACAAGACACAAGACCACGCTTTAAAGGTGAGTTTTGGCATTTGTTAACAATGTAAAGAAAAAGAAAACCTAACCTCTCTGTATTATTAAAAAATATTTTTTTTGTTTTTCATTTCCCCAACACCCTTTCGTCTTGCTCTGAGCCTCTTATTAAGATCTTCGTGCGTTTGAACTGCAGACTTTTTAAATTTTTTTTTTTTTAAGAAAAAAAACCAAAAAGGCAGAGTTATACCAGCAGCTGCTATTCCTTAACAGCTTTCCGTGCTCGCTGTCAGCACGGGGGCGTGTGATGGAGACGGGACACGGCGGGCTCCGCGGACACGCAGGCTGCACCTGTCGCCTCGGCTCGCACGGAGCGGGAGAAGGAGCGGCCGCGCCAGCTCTGCCGTCGGGGCGAGGCCCCGGGGATTGAGGGGCGCGGGCAGAGCGGGGCTCGCTGCCCCTTGCTCACACCTCCAATCACCCTCGCCCAAGTCCGGCGGGCAGCGGTGCAGGCGAGGGGCGGCCCCGCGGAGCGGAGTCGGCGGCGCCCGGACGGAGCGGGAGTCTCCCGCGGGGGCTGCGGGGCAGGGGGAATCACCCGGCGGGATCTTAAAACTCGAATCGATGGAGCCCAGGTGGCGCTGCTCGAGCCGTCACGCCGCTTTCCCAGCCGGGCTATCGGGCACTGGGTCCCCGGCCCCGCGCGGCCCCATCGCCCCCCAGCCTGCCGCCCGGTGCCGGCCGTCGGAGCCAGCGAGCAGCGCGGCGCCGCTTCCTGCTCCGCCACGCCGGGCTCCGGCCCTGTCCCGGGCACGGGGCCGGAGCCTGTGCTGCCCCCCGCCCACGCGCTCCCCCACTCGTTCCCGGCGCACGCAGTCAGGCGCAGCGCCAGCGCGGGCTTCTCCAAGGGAGAGCTCCCCGGGTCGGGCGGGGGTGCCCGTCCGCTTCGTGCCTCCTGCCTGGGCCGCGCCAGCGCCACGCTGCAGGGGTCAGCGCGCAGCCCCACGGGGAAGCCCGAGCATCGCTGAGGCTGCGCCCTGCGCCGGTAGAGGAGCGAGAACCGCTGCGGGAGGCGCCGCGGCCTCGGTGCCGTCGGGGCCCGGCGGGAGAGAGATCGCGCCCCGCCGGCCCGGGCTCCCCCGGCGGTGGTTGATTGGCGCCGCGGGGAGTTCGCTCCGGGAGGCGGGGGAGTGATTGCCGGCGGGGGGTGGTTTCCCCCTTCCCTGGCCGGGCTCATTGGCCAGACGGCGCCGTGGCAGGAAGGGGACAGAGACCACGCGGGCTCCGCCCCGCGCCAATAGAAACCTATCGAAGGGTAACCCGAGCCCAGAGAAACCCGCGGCGGCGGTGCCAGCACCCAGCCGCCGCGGTCGGGGCCGGCTTTCCGCAGGGGCGGCCGGGGGCGCGGGGGTGCGCGGGCGGCGACCGCGCCATGCAGTACCAGCCTCCGGGCGCGGCGCCGGCGGCCCTGGGCGTCGGCGTCCCGCTGTACGCGCCCACGCCGCTGCTCCAGCCCGCGCACCCCACGCCCTTCTACATCGAGGACATCCTGGGCCGCGGCCCCGCCGCCGCCCCGGCCCCCCACTCCCTGCCCGCCCCGCCGCCGCCGACGCTGCCGTCGCCCAACTCCTCCTTCACCAGCCTGGTGTCCCCGTACCGGACCCCCATCTACGAGCCGACCCCCGTCCACCCGGCCTTCTCCCACCACCTCGCCGCCACCTATGGCACGGGCGCCTACGCCGGGCCGCTCTACTCCTTTCCCCGCGCCGTCGGCGACTACGCGCACGCCCTGATCCGGCAGGACCCCCTGGGTAAGCCATGTGCCCCCCTCCGCCCTCCCCGGCTCCGGCGCAGATCTCGTCCCGTCCCCATCCCGCCGTCGGGGCAGGGGTAAATGGGAAGTGCCCAAAAGCGGTCCCCTTTCCCGCCCGCCCCGCCGCTTCTCTGTGTTCCCCCGGCTCCCTCCGGCCCCCGTCTGATTTACAGTAAATTAAGGACGTGCCGTGCTCCGGGTCTGTCAGCGAAACCACAGTGCGCGGCCGCCGTGACTCAGATTTGTTTTCCTTCAAACCAAGTGACTCTGAGAGTGTCCTTAGTAATGTCGCGTGTGGTTTTGGTGGGGAGTTTTAATTGTGCTTGGAGATCGCATGGCAGATCTCAGTCTTTCCTGCGGATGACTTGAAAAACACTCGGGAGGCCGGCTCCGCTCGCTGGGGCCCCCGAGGTTCCTCTGCGGGTCGGCTCGGGCCGGGCCGGGCCGGGTCGGGGGTCCCGGTGGTTACTTCGCGCCTTTGGCCGGGAAGCGACCCCTCTGCGGGGGCTGAGCCCCGTGCCCGGGCTGCAGCACTTGTTCTTAGTGATTGCAAAACTGGACCTGACTCACCACATTTGTGCAATGAAAGAGGCTGACCCTTTCCGTTCATACAGGAAACCTTGAGCTCTCGATAGGAGTAAATCTGGTTTCAGAAGCTGTTAAGTGTTTTCCTGGCCGCCTGAAGCAGGCTCTTCCCCGGGAGTCGTGCACATTGCTGATTACTTTATCGACATCCTCAATACAGACAAATTCAGGAAACACTCGACTTCTGATAGCCGGGATCCGTTTTTCTGATATTGTTCATTTCCTCTGTGTGGGATGTGACTTTATGACAGCTAAAATAACCAGTTGCTTCCTATTTTTTGAGTCTGTTTTGCACAAGAATTACTAAAGCCTGACGCAAGCAAAATCTCGAAAAACAATGCAGCAAATTGCAAAGGGTGCAGGCCGAAAGACAAACAGCGTGACTCAGTTGCGCTGGCCGGAGCCTCCTGCCCCGGGACGCGGCTGCGGCTCCGCAGCGGGGCCGGTTCCCCGGCGTGTCGCTGCCTGCCCCGCCTCGCCCCTCACCCGGCCCCGGGTGAGCCTGGCGGGCGCCCCGCGGCTTCTGGCGGGCAAAGCCCCAGCCGAGGGTGGGGGACATGCGGGCCCTCCTTCCTAGAAACCCAGTGCCCTCCTGTCGGCGCATCACCCCTGCCCAGCCCCGCGATGTCCCCGCTCTCCACAGGGACCCGGGAGACGGTTTCTTTAGGACATCGCAGTGAAAGAGCAGAAGGAAGCAAAGGTCTTTTTTTTTTTTTTTTTTTTTTTTTTTTTTTTTGGTCTCTTTCTTTGCGAGATAGACCAACAGGAAACACATTGACGGAAATGTTGCCAAAGCCCGTAAAGTGACTTTAACCGGTCTCTCCGTTTGGCGGAGGGGAAAAAATCAGAGAGGGGAAAGATCAGAGTAGGAACTGAGAGAAATAAAATCAGGCGAAGGAAATTAGCGAGCCTAGACCCGGCACGCTCCCAGGCCTGGCCGGGGCTGGGCAGGGGCTCCCCAGTCCCGCGTGTCCGTGGCCGGCGGTGACCCTCGGCTCTCTGCCTCTCTTTGCAGGGAAGCCGCTGCTCTGGAGCCCCTTCATCCAGCGGCCGCTGCACAAGAGGAAGGGGGGGCAGGTCCGCTTCTCCAACGACCAGACCATCGAGCTGGAGAAGAAGTTCGAGACGCAGAAATACCTCTCCCCGCCGGAGAGGAAGCGCCTGGCCAAGATGCTGCAGCTCAGCGAGAGGCAGGTGAGGCCATGCCCGCGCCCCGGGGAACCGCGCCCCTTCCCTTTCGCTCCAGGCCCTGCCATGCAGCTGCTGTCGCTGCATCGGGACCTGGCCGGCTCAGGGTCGGCGGGAAGGGGTCTTTGACGGGTTCTTGCTTTTTGCTTGTGGCTTGGGAAAGGCTCTGGGCACTAACTGGCTCCAAGACTACCCTGCACCTTTTCTTGTTGTCGTTGCTCAGGTCAAAACCTGGTTTCAGAATCGTAGAGCCAAATGGAGGCGTCTAAAGCAGGTAGGGAGATGTTTCTGTTTCTATAGAAATAAGTATTTTAATTGTCTTATCTTACGCCGTGCTCGCCTATTCCAGGTTGTATGCAGAAGTCATCTGAAAGGCTGTTTAACCTCTTCACCTTGATTAAAAAGACAAATAGTCATGCTGGAATCCGTGAGGGCTCGTTCAGGCAGCACTAACGTTAAAAGCTTCTAATGCAGTTCCTATATCAATTATGCCCGTCTTTCACACACCACCTATTAAAACTCCAGGGTAATTGTTTTGTAAACCCATATGTTGTTTAGCCAATTAACGTGGAGAAGATAAGTAATTGTCAGTAAATTACCTAGGCAGTTTTTTGGGAGAATATTAACTGGTGTTTTAAAATGCCCTCTTTTGATAAACACAAGTTGATGTATTTTGCTAACAAAGGAGAAAGCAGGTACAAACACCTTGTTTGGTTTGACGAGCCACATGGAAAATTGAGTAGTTTTTACCTTCCTTTCACAAGCAGTTACAATGCATGAGCCTAAGAAGTTAAAGCAGTTTCCCCTCCCTTAGAAATCATGCTCAAGCAGGTAATTATTTAGGGATTTTTATGGCACATAGGAACTCAGCAAAACTGAGGTCCCTTGGCTCAAATATTTTTGAAAAATTCCAACATCTTGACCTGAGTCTGGCTTCAGCTAATGTGACATGGATGCACACAGTTTACTGGCAGATTTGCCTTTAATGTAAAAGTAAAAAGAAAAGTAAACTAATCACGGTACGGTGCTCTAGATGAATCTGTTCTGTGACCTTCACCTGAGTTTAACTCAATCTTCAGTTGATTTTTTAATAAAGTTCTATTATTCTGGCAAGAGGCCGCCTAGGGCCCGGCCCATGCCGCAGTGTCCGGAGAGCTTGCTTGGGATCTCGGCCATTTTAAGTCATTTCCTCCTTTTCATTCAGTCGCATCCATTTCTCCAAGCCCGCACAGTTATATCATGGGTACGTGTCCCTGCCTGCTTTTTCTTTCACATAGCATTTCGTGCCCCCTTAGGGGACTGGGCTCTCCAGACAGGAGCCAACATAGGGCTACTCTTGCCTTCACAAACAGGGGTTTGATTTGGTTTTAGTGGTGAGTGTTTTAATGTTGAGTTTTAGCTTAATTGGTAGTTTTTTTCCATTTGCTTTTGGACCACTGATGGATTCAACCTCCCTCCTCTTGCTGTCGGGTGTAATTAAAGAAAGATCAGGGCAGGAGGAAGCTGTGTGTCGGTGTTTGTAGACTCATAATAAACATTTGCTTTGCTAAAGACAAAAGTTCAGAGGTTCCTGGGCTCCAGCAGCTCCTGACTCTTTTGAAGTGGCTGCGATAACCATCGCCAGGGAGCCCTATTCACGGCAGCAGCCCCTGTGGCTGTGAGGGAGTGGGATCAGAGCCCTCGCCCGGCCCGGTCCCACTCGGGCAGGTTTATAGGCAGGAGGCCCAGGGAGGCAGCAGGACACCTGCCTTTTTCTGCAAGGTGGTTTTCCCACACAGCACAGCTGGAATTCCCTGGCCTCCTGTCTCTGTGGCCTCTAGTTCTGTGCCAAGCAGGATTCTTTCATTGCAGGAGAACCCCCAGGTCACCAAAAAAGAAGAAGTAGAAGGTGCTGACAGTCACAGTGAGCAAAGGCCGGAGAGCTGCCAGAGCCCCGAGCAGAAGGGTAAGGAGGTCTCTCTGGATGGCTCACAGTACACCCCCTCACCAGCCTCACACGAGGACCTGGAGTCAGATGTCTCTGAGGACTCTGATCAAGAAGTGGACATTGAAGGTGATAAAGGCTATTACACTGCTGCCCACTAACAGTCCCATGCAGAGAGCGGACCTAACTCGGCTTGCACTTTACCAGGGGCTGGTTTGAAAGAATATTGTGCTACAAGAGAAAACTTTCACCGTTACATTGAAAGAAAAAAGCATCACCAAATAGACTAATTTTATAACAAGCAAAGAAAGAAAGAAAGATGTACTTTCTGCAAACAGTTCAGTTTTGCCATCTCTAATTTGGTTAAAGGACCATGGTTTGTATTTAATTATTTGTAAGATATGTTTGTACAATTATCAATGTTCTAACTGGAATATTGTCCTGCACCCTGTCCTTACTCATGGTGGTGGAGAGGGTCTGAATCAGCTGCTGTCGGTGATCAGGCAAAACTCTTAACTAGTGTGGAAGTGAGTATGGATTGCAGGACTAAGCCCTTTATATGTGTAAACAAACGTACTTTAAATAGATTAATATAAACGCCCTTTGTAAGCAGAGAAGCATGTTCTGTGAAATAGGAAGGGATTTGACCATCCCAAGAAGTGCCTTATACTCACACCCTTTTGTGTGCTCTCTACTGAGACATCCTTCCTTTGTCAGGTAGAGTTGTCAGACAGATTCCTTTTTCTTCTTGTGTGAGATTAAATGTGCCTTCTCAGATTTCTGAGAATTTTGCCTCACAGTTTGGATGGTTCAATTTGCAGAAAAAAATATTTTTCTCCTTCAAAATCTCTAGCACTGTTTTTTATGGATTTCATATTTGAGAAAAAAATGCAGGGAGTGATAGGGCCTTGCTGCAGGGCATAAGTGAAGCATACGGCCGTGGGAAGATAATGCCTATCGTACACGTATCTGCTTCTGTACATACTAGTTTTCTTTAAAAATCTTGTGGTTTTATACCTCACATTGTTCATATTTTGTACATATTTGTTCAGTGTTTAAAAAAAAAAGGCAAAACCTGGTATTTAATTTTTGATGGACATATCTGTGAAATAAACCTAAACTCTGCAACACTCGCCACTCTGGCCGTCCAGTTACTGGCAGGAGAAAACCCAAACTTCTCCTTTGCCAGGTGTGTTGTAAGCGCCTTTCCCTCAGTACTGTGCCAGCCATCAGCCACCTCGCAGCTTTCTGGGCACCCTCGGTTGCAGGAGTCTCGTGTGGGCTCTCTGCTGTATTTTTTTGCTGTGTTTCAGCCTCTCACCCCGCATTTTGGTTTTGCCCACACGGAACGGGCTCTGTGGCGGGAGGAGGAAAACCTGGCTGGCAAGCCCGGGCTGGAAGCGTGGTGTTTACCCCCGAGTCGCCCTGACCTTGGGGGGCCGCAGAGGGGCGCGGGCTGGAGGAGGAGCGGGGCCGGCAGGGTTTGCTCGGGCCGGGCATCGACCCCAGCCGGGCAGACGCTGACCCACCTGAGTCAACAGTGGTTATTCATCGGCATTTCTCCGAAATGACTCGGGGAAGGAGCACGGATCCCGGGCTGTGAGAATTGCTCCTGGTAGTGGGCATCCTGGGTGGGCACCCGCGTGGATATTCAGCCCCTCCAGGTGCCACAGTGAGCACCCGGCGACGGGGATTTACACCCGGCCAACTGTTACTAAAAGCCAATTTAGTGCCAAGAAATGCTTTTAGATAGCAACAAGTGACTGTTGTGACTGGCAAGGGAGGATGGCCCTTAGACCAGACAAGCTGTTGCTTCTAAGTGAGTTAATTCTTAAAGAAACATCAGCTGAATTTTCTGAATAAGTGGCTTTAACTTCGGTTTATCCGAAAACCGCGTTCATGAACGGGGCCCGAAAAGACGAGACGATCGGGAGGTTCTGTGCCCCCTGCCCGAGCACACCGGGCACGGGCTCTGGCCCTGAGTTGCTCCGGTCGGGGCCACGGCCGGGCCGAACGCTCCGCTCGCACGGCGGCCCCGGTGGCGCGGGCACCGGCGCCTGGTTTAACACCGCCCGTGACAAAGGGAGGGAGCTCCGGGGCGCTCCGGGCCGTGCCTGGGGCTCCTCTCCGCCTTAGCGCCGGGATGGAGCCCCAGCGCGGTGAGCCCCACGAGAGGAATCGCTGAGGGCGCAGACAGCTCGCAGCGGGGCTGCGCTGAGGAGGAGGAGATCCCTTCTCCATCCCTCGGCTTCCCCTCGTTCCGGTTGCCGTCCTGGGCCTCAACGCGGATCCCGACCGGGACGGGGACGGGGACGGGGACAGCCCACCGTGAGTCCCGGGAGCTGCGGGGGAGGGTGGTGAGGTCTTGAGGGCCGGAGCAGAGCAGGGAGCGCTCGGGAGGGAAGATGCCATCCGCCTCTGTTTTTCTTTATCTCTTTATCTGTCCCGACCGATATCAAGGTACACGAAACTGGCGTCGCCTCTTCAGCGCCACTTCGTGTTACGGCTGTGCTTTCGCGTGGGGATGGGAACACGCGTGGAACAGGGCGGCCGTCACGGGTGGGCAGCCGGCGGCGGCCCGTGGGAGTGGGCGCCGGGCGAGCCGCATTTCCACGGGGCTGATGCCGCCGGGACCAGCCGGGAGCCAGCCGGGCCCGGTGCGATGGGCGGGGCGGGGGCTCTGCCCGAGGAACTGCGCGGGGTCGCGTCCCGGGAGATGAAATGGGGTCCAGGGAAGCCGGGCTCGCCGACCCAGGCGCTTTCCCCGCCGTGGCGGGGATTTGGCGGCTCCCTGCAGGTGCGGAGCGCGGATGCGCCGTCTGCAGCCGCCTGGCCAGGGATGTGGATTTCCAGGGTGTCGCGACAAGTGACAAACAGCGCTGTAACCCGGGCTGGGCAGTCGATATGTCCTTGCTCACCCGCCCAGCCGGGAAGGGGGCTCAGGGAGGTAAAACACACCGGCGGGGCCGGCCGAGCTGCCGCTCAGAAGCAATCCCCCCGCCTCTGTCCCTAATTTCCCCAGCTCGTTTCCACGCGGGGGAGACCGACGTGGGGATGACCACGGTGTGGCGGACGAGTGTTCCTCCACGGGCAGTCTCTTCTCTTTGGCAGGAGAAAAACAGGCAAAGCACTTTACACCGTTCGGGAAAACCTTCGAGCCCCTTCCGTGCCAGCCAGCTCTGTCCTGTTTGTTTGCCCGTTGGCTATTCCATGCCGAACTGGCACGTATGACCTTTCCAGCACAACTCCCGTCTTGTTTTCGACTTTTTTATCAGCCGATTCAACTTGAAAATGGTTATCATTTAGCAGAAAAACAAACAGAAAAGCACATTTTTGTAAGCAAAACGTTAATGATTGGAAGAATTGCACCAATTTCAGCTTGACAGTGTGTGATTAATCCTCCGGGTCAGGTACTTATATTTTTAGTCATTAGGTTCGTCGGCCTTTGATATGCAGAACTGTTTCTAGCCTAATAGGCTATCGACCGGGCCGCTGTGTACTTTGACTCGGTGCGCAGCGCGGTTCCCGGGCCCACGGGAGCGCAGAGCGGGATGCGCGGGCAGCGCCGGCCGGGCGGGCTCGTCCCGCAGGCCCGTCCCGTCCCGTCCCGTCCCGTCCCTTCCCGTCCCGTCCCGCAGGCCCGTCCCTTCCCGTCCCGTCCCGTCCCGCAGGCCCGGCCCCGCACCTGGCCCACGGCCGGAGCCGCCCCGCGCCCGCAGTCCGGGACACGCGTGGGGCTGCGCGTTCGCGCCCGCCGCCGGTGCTGCCGCGGGGCGGGAGAGGAGGAAGGCGGATGCGCGATGTTTGTGAAGCAGGTCACTTTAATCCTTCGCGCTGAAATGTCCAGAGCCTCTTCTATCGCACAATAATAGGAAATAATAACTCAGGGCTGCTAATTGTTTGCTTTCGCTGAAAAGGACCTTCCTCTGGGCATATCGGATAAAAGGAGTTTTATCCATCCACTCAGTTTAGTGGATGACAAGAAATGGTATTAGGCCTGGAAGACATCTGCTGTTATATGTCTCCTCAGAGGACCAAAAAAAGAATCAGACAATAAAATCTTTGGATGGATATTATTATCTTTTAGCTATGTAGGTATGTATATATACATATGTGTGTGTGTGTGTATGCAAAATGTTTGTTTTTGAAGACATTATTTTACCACATGAGAAAGTACCAAGACAGACAGAGCTATAACCGTGAAAGAAGCATGAACAGCAGGTCAGAGCATGCTGCTCTGATTCAGATCAACTTCGCATTAACGTTTAGCAGTAGTTTGGGCTTAGTAAGGACTTTGTCCAGGTGACAACAGCTTACCAAAAAGCCTTTGCTGACAGTTGAGTCTCTGTCTTATTTTGAATCATGGACTGGCTCCAGGCCTCCTGAGCACAGGAGGTTTGCTTATTCCTATTTATCCAAAACAGGAAATCAATGTGTATTTCTAAAATATTTCAGATGGTGCATGTCAAGGCCAAAAAAACTTTACACAATCGTGTAAAAAGCCTTATCATGTTAACTTAAGTGGCTCCATTTCACAACTCCATTGTCTGAGAGCTATTGACAAATGACTACTAAACCCCGGGAATCTCAAGCACATCCACACTGTGTTACTTTGGTCACTTCGAGTTATAACAGCAAATTATTGTTTGGTGGAGTCTTTCAATTGAGTTGGTGACTCTTGAATTTCCCCCTGAATGTTAGATACCCACCCATGCCATAAAGACATAATCTCTAATGGGACTAATTGAGAGGTAGCTCTTTCTCCCTATTAAATTGTTACCTACCTATGTCATTAAGCCTTAATAATAAATAGAACTAATAAGTTTGTTTGGGTTTGTTGGGTTTTTTGTTTGTTTATTTGGTTTTCTTTCTGCTTGTTTTGATTTGTTGTCATTGTGGAGGTTTTTTTTTTTACATAGCAAAACACAGCCTGATATTAAACAGTCTGAGAGGCTGTGCTTATGCTTGTTTAGAATTGTCATAGTGACTTTTTCGTTTTTCGTCCTTTTTTTTTTCTTTCCTGAAAGTATTGTTCAAGATGTCAAAGATACTAGCACAATTCTGGGAAAGAGATGTTCTGAATTTTCAATGGTAGGAGCAAACCAATGTAAAGATATGTATTAATGACTAAGAATTTATCTGCTGACTTTTTACAAGACAATTGTTATAGTGGGTATGTGAGCAAGCATGTGGGCTGGACATTTTCAAGTAGCTGCTCAAAGGAGCAGATTTTTCAAGGATTTTGTCTGAGTACATTTTGGTGAAAACAAAGTCAAAGTCAAAACGAATTGCTGTCGTGGCCTGTAGGAAATTAATTGGTGCTCACAGTCAGCTGGAAATACTGACCCTAAAGACAAACTGAACTTCACGTTTGTTGTACAGTTTAGGCAAATGATTTGGGCTAAAAGATGGAATGGGCATGAAAAATGAGCTGCCATCTCATCAGCCTTAGGGAAGGGGCCATTTCCAGGAGGCCTAATTCAATCAAGCTTATTTAAGGACTAAAAATCCCATCTGACAGACACATAGACCTCAAAACTTTTAACATGATTTTAGTAGGCTGAGTTGCAGTCAGCAAGGAGCCCAGAATATGACCTGCTAAAACTCGGCAGATTATATCAGTAGACTCTTAGTGGGTCTTGCTTTTGAAAAAAGAGTTCCTGACTGAACTAAATCTACTGAAAAAAGGATCCTTTTCCCCTTGTTGTCTAGACTGACCCTTCAGGGTTTCCCTGAACTTCAATCTGTGCCATTGCTTTGAAGACAGACCTATGTGGAGAAAATTCTTGCTGATCCTTTCCTATGATACCCCTTGGCTGGTGCAGTGGGCATGCCATTGTAAGGAGCATTCTGTCCTTGTCTAGACAAGTATCAAAGCTGTATTTTTAGAATGACTTAGCAAACACTTTTGAACACCTTTTAGCATTTGACTTGTCCTGTCTATGCAAGGTTTCAAATCATGGTAGTCAAACCTTGTTAGCCAGTACCTTTAAAAACACAGCTTTTATCTTAGTCTAGCCATACTGAGAGTTCTTGTCCTGGAGTACACCCACATGAGGGTAGAGCCATTTTAAAATGAGTCAGGACTGCCCACTACCCTGCAATTGTATCTCAATTACTTACTGCAGCTATCAGGATAAAAATCACAGGTTAAAAGGGGAAGAAGTAACTTTATTTTATACACATCAGTTCTTCCACTTCCTTCTCTGTAATAAGAAACCCTCTTACACAGCCAAAAACCTAATCTAGCACACAGAGTCTATCCGAGAGATCTTTTGTAGTCCTAAGGTATAGAAGGACCCAGTTCTGCAAGAGGATGGGCTAGTGGCTGAGGCCACCTTCCAAGGACTTATCCTGGAAGTTCTTCCCAAATATACCTTGGAACTGGCCCAAGTTGCTGTGTGGAGTTTGGAGACAATAAGCCTTTAAGGAACAGCTCTGCACTAATTTGGTTCATTTTGGCTGATGGGTGTTGCAGCCCCACCAGCACTTCAGAGCAAGTTTGGCTCATTGAGGGCGTTTTGTTGGTTGATTCTGGGCTCCATGGCAGTAAGGCACCAGATTAAATTTATCTCTGAGCATGTCAGTGCCAGTTAGATGTGGCAGGAACTGCGAATGAGTTGCTCTGTTGGCTGAAAACAAACACGGGGCTGTAGAAGTCACAGTGAGAAAGGCCAAGGGAGTTGAGGTGTAGTAGCAGGGGCTTCAGGGGCTCAGAGGCAAAAATTATGGGATGGGACAGTAGCTCTGCAGCCCCCATGACATACTGATGCAGGCAGTGGAGAAAACCAAAAATTTCTTCTAAAGTTTGTCAGATAATGAAAAATTATTGTTTTGGGTAAAGGGCAGAGACTGATCTGACAGTCTGTCAGGGACCAGACTGAAGTTTTCCATTTAAGTAAGATTTTGGGAGAAACTAGTGGTCAGTACAATCCCTAGGAGATGGATCAGATCTGCCCTGCAGAGCTAAAGCCTTCTCTGAGCCTTTGGCCCTGGAGGCTCGCACCGACATTGGCTTGGTCACCACTCGTGCACCTGTATAATATTGTCTCCTTGGTGCAATACCCCCTGCAACTTCAGGAGCATTTCACTCCAAGTGAAGCATCCTAATTTGGTTCAGTGGAATAGCAGCAACAGTGGCAGCAGCAAAGATGGCAGCAGCTCTTGGCTGTCTCTGCCACCTGAACTCACCTCTGTTAACAGGCAGGAGATGTACAGCACTTCCCCAGAATCATTTATCTTTATGATAACTCTGTTTTGGGGAGGACTGGACCCCATCAGAACACTAGTTACTCTTGAAAATCTCAGTGAGAAATGTATGCAGATAGTCTTTGTGCTGTTCACCACTTCCCATACTGTGGTAGGGGAAGAGAATGCTGACACTGCAATAACTGAATAAAAGACACCCATTTTCTGCCCGTGTTACTCTCACAATGAATATTTTTCATGCTTGGTGCTACCCCCACCAGCTACCCCTACCCCACAGCCTTTGGGTGTGTCTGGGCAGTCAGAGTACACTCACAGAAAGGGCAGATGGTGAATATCTGTATACTTGAAAATATATTTATGTCTTAATTAAAAAACTTACACAGAAAAGTACATGTTTTTTCTCCCTTTTTCACTTTCACCTGATACTTTTTGCTGTAGCAAAAGAAATGCTACCTGCACATGGAAACAAATGTGCAGGTTTTTCTAGGGAAGAGAATTATGCCACAGAGGCCTGTGTATAACATGACACCAGAACTTCTCAGAAAGTCCTGTGTGGTAGGATGCAACTGGCCAGCTTCAGAGTCTTTTGCAAGGCAGCAGAAGTTCCCTGGGCTTGAAGTAATAAACATCTTACATGCACAGATGTGGTTGGGGAGGGTGGTTTATATTGATTCATCATCAACCACTCCAAAATGAGATTGCTGTGTTGTTATATAACCCTTGGAAGGGGTTTCCTGGCAAAATAATTTTCGGTTATTTTGTGGTTTTTTCCACGATGATACTTTTGCCTCATGACTGTCTCCTGAGCTATCAATCACAAAATTCATGAACACAACCTGTACAATCTTATTTCCTATATATGTGAGGAATAATCTAGCACTGGCAAATGAGGCACACATGATGATACTTAAAAGTGTATGTAAAATATTAAGTTATTTGGTGGTTGCACTAGAACAAATGTAGGAAAAATAATGTCATTAAATAACAAATGGATTAAGGCCTTATTTTTATTTAGTTGATTACGGAATCTGCATTACTACATACTTTCCATTATTTGCAAATTACACCAGACAGATTGAATAAATGCTTTAAAATGGGTCCTGAACACTGGTTTAGAAACACAGAGGAAGTGGTTTCTTAGACAACTGCTACCCACGTATTGATTTAATAACGGAGAGGTGGAGGGGCAAAGATGATTATGTTGATGTACTGAACTGTTGATTGTTTAATTGAAGGTAAAATTTTTAGCTTCACTAGTCAATTACCTGATCTCATTAAGTTCTTAAAAATCACTAAAATACCATTCTGGCTGAAGCAGCTGCACTTTGCTACTATATTGTCTAAAGCATTAGGAAAATCATTTGCTAATGGTGATTTACAAGTGTAAACATGTGATATTTTTAACATCTGAATAAGCTTTCTCCATGTGAGAGATTTTGAACTACTACCATGCACCAGGTATGTAAGGGCAAAAAAGCATATGAAATATGTTTTTATGTTTGCTTAAATGATCCTTAAACTTCTAAATATTTTAAGGTTTCTTCTATTCTAATGAATCTTGTCAACAGGATGGAAAATACAAGTAGAAAATAATGATTTTTTAATATTAAAGCTGTTTCAAATATAAATACAAGATTGATTTCAGTGCCTGTCACATAACAGAGGTTGTATTAAGAATAAATATAAACTAAGACAGCATCTGGCATCTCTGTGGAGGAAGAAGCCCCATGCTGTGAAAATGCTGGAGGTGCCAGCCTGGCAGCACAAGGAGGACTCCAGAGCAGCAAGGACAGCTCATCCCGGGCCTCTCCTTGTTCCTTGGGAAGTTGCTGATAGAGGACTTGGCAGAGCACCTCCTGGATTCTATATGCCAGAGTGCTGTGCACTGCTAGCAATCAGTGGCATTTTTTGTATTTCCAAACATCATAGGAAGACATTCTTTCAGGTTAACACATTTTCATTTTGCAGGATGCCTGTCCCAGAAAGGGTAAGTGATCAATCAATGTTCACACAGTAATGTAGGAAGCCTTTTCCAGAACCTGTGTGCCGAGGGTTCTGTCCTCGTGTACTTCATTTGGCTTTTAAATCAGTTCAGAGAAAGACAACTGGTTTCCATGCAGAAGGAATCTGGGATCAATTTCTTCATTCCTGCAAGCAATGTGACTTCAGCCACATGAACTTGATGAACTCTCAGAAAGGGGCTAGACACGTTTTTCTCTCGGTGCAAAGATGTGATGAGGTTATGAACAAGTCCCAAAAGAAGAAATTAAGGAAGAGCTGGGTTGTGTTTTTCCCCCTTCACAAAGGGTTAATGAGACATAGTAGCTGTAGAGAAATAATTTAGAAGAAATTCTGTAGCACCAAGATTTCCCAGTTTTGGGGGATATTCCCACTGATTCTGGTTCTGTGCCAGTCCATGTGCCACTTAAAATCTCTTTGGAGTGAAAAATGACTGTCAAAATATGAAAAGGGGACAAAAGCACACAGCACTGACAAGGAAACGTGCCAGTTCCCCAATCTTGGAGCACATGCCTCCAAACTTCTTGGGAAATGTAATTATCTTTCTATAATTACCTATTATTGCTTGAAGTTCCCATCCATCAGTAGCTCCTACACTACTGGTGTGGTTGTTACTTAGGTTTTTAGGTACTTGAATTGAGGTGCAAAGTGTAAGCCAAATAAAACTGCTAGTGTTGCATTTTGATGTCATGTAAATTGGCAATTACATTCTGCACAAGGCAGTGATATAAATTATGATATAAATCAACCCAAATTTGAGGACATTCACGTGGAGTCTTCCTTAATATTTTGTAGGTGCCAGAACACAAGACAATGGGCAGGAAAAGGACAAAACTTGATTTTTAAGAAAACAACATCAATTTAGGTCTTTCAGAGAGAAAAACTACTCAGGGTCTGGAGTTTGGGTTTGTTTTCCATTTTTTAGGTATTGCCTTTTTAGGGTTTGGGGAGGTTTTGGCCCTGCACTGTTGTTTATTGACTGCAGAAATGTGCAGAAAGAGTAGAAGCTGTGTAAAGCTCTTCCAAGACTCACTGTTACTGTCAAGCCAGAGAAATTTGTTGTGCCTGTGTTATTGTGATCAACCAGTCTGTCCAAAATGGTTCTGCAGCTTTTCTCAGGTTAAAGTAGCACAAACTCATTTTTGGACAGGGTAGAGCCTGTGTAACTTGGTTTACCACGGCAGCTTTTGGAATTATAGCAGATTTGGCTGTGACATTTTACAGGAACAATTGAACCATTTTAAGCACTGATTCAAAGGTAATTCCTGGTGATAGCTGATATCAACAGTGGGTTGACTTCCTACTTGGTAGGTGGGCCAGAAAAGCCATCCTGGTGGAAAGGAGAGCCTGAAGGTTTCCTGTGAGCAGAGCCCTGTGCTCCAGGAGATCCTGCAGGGATGAACTACAGGAGCCAGCTCAGGAAAGTGCCTGGGGCCAAATATTTGCACAACTGTTCTGAGCTATGGTTCTGCTTAGGGTCTTTGTGGTTTTCAGATAAGAAAATGAGGAAACTGAATAAAAACATCTACCCACCAAAATGGTGAATTGTATGAGGGCATCACTCCTGTGCGCCTTCTCCTCCCCCTTGCAGACCTGAGCACTGGCAGAGGCTGCCTTGCTACTCTTGGTAAACAACTTTTGAGGGGTTTGACTGGCAATAAAGTTCATCCAGCTTCTTAGGTGCCCAATATCTTGTAACCTGCACCCTGAAGATTGATATACAGCCATCCATTTAATAATCCATTTAATTTCTATTTTTGAAATAAAATAGAAGTATCAAGGTATAATTTTCTTTAATATATCAGTAAAAATAATTGAATAATCCTGAACTCCACCTTTTAAGGTCTCCTTAGTTTGTATTTTTCTTCTTTTGTTGTGTTTGTGTGTTTACTTATTTTTATTCTGTTCTTGTTTTCAGTGATTTTTCATGTTCTTCAGAGTAGGAAGAACTATTTTTCTGGTAGCAGGAGCTATACCAAGTCCTGCAGGTTGCACTTAATGCTGATTTATGTGTCAAAATTAGTAAGCCTAGAGAGACCTTTTCCCTAACAAATAAATCAACATATTTCCTAAAATGAAGCTGGCAGGTGTTTACTTATTTTGTGTTTTTCATTGGACTTGAACTCACGCCAGCTTACACAGTGCTGGATTGCATTTAAGTTCTCTAAAACATATTCTCTAGAAAAGGAGCAATTACAGTGCAGTGTTTCCTGAAACTACAAGAGTCTGAGGTCATAGTACTTGTTTATAAAACACATTTCTCAAACTTCTGTCTTCCAAGAATCAGCTGAAGCATAATGCTGGAAATATAATGTATAATGAATAAATATATTTCAGTGATTCATGAGGATTTGTCTCATTTTATTTCTAGATATGAGTAGGTCATTAACTAGCCTATACATATATATACATTTAAAAGCAGAATTTTCCCTTGCCCACTAAGATCAGTAATATATGATACAAAAACACTGAAATGTTTCATCATATCTCTGCAGCAATCTGTTCTCTAACTTGGTACATCTTATTTTCAAGATGATAAACTTTCTCAAAAACCTTTCCATGTGATCACTCACAAATACTAAGGCTTTTAATAGTCACATCATGCAATGCTTACATTGCCTAGCCAACATTTATTGTGAATCTATTGATGCCCTGCTTTTAATTCCTAATGATACTGAAATTAAATTAGCTATGAACTCCCTTACAACGTCTGTCTCCTGATCTGGAAGACTGTTTATACAAGCAATCAGGGAAGTTAGCTGCTCACTGGCAGGGCAAGTGTCTGCAAATAGGCTCTGCAATAACATATTAGCCACTGCAAATGGAGGAATATGAATTAAGCATATAGATTTTGCACTTGTTTCCTTTGTGCCTCCCCTCTTTCCTTGACATGTTTACTGACACATTTATAAAGTAAGAAAGAGCTCTGAATGTTGAGCATTAATTACGTGTGGGAACTGAAGCATAAAATAACATCTACATTTTATCCTTTTTAATCAAGAGGAAATGCTCTAATGTTGGATTTAGATTTAATGCAAAACTAAATATTTGACTCACAATATATTATGTCAGTAGATTGGCTGGTATTTATCACACTTTTCAAAACTAGAGCTTTAATGCCTCATTTGACATGATTTTGTCAGTCCCTGACAGAAAGCTGATAAAATGTCCATTTATGCCATTACAGCTGCCTCTTGTAGCACTTGTGCTGCTATGGAGAGGGATCTGCTGTCTTTTGCCTAAAACCTTTGGTTTTGATAATTTTATAACAAGTTGATCTCTAAAGTTCATTTGGCTCTATTACAGTAGATAAGTTCAAGACTATAAATCAGGTTTTAATTGTACAAAAATAGCTTAAATTGACTAGGTGGCCAAAAGTTATCTAAATACTGCATTTTTTCTGTCAAGGTAGCTGAAACTAGAGTTAAAACTACCACTGGATTTCCATTTCTTCTCTTATTTTTAGTTTCATCTTCAAAGGGCCTTTTTTCCCCCTTGCTTGGGCATTTTAAAAAAAATTTCTTAATCCGCTGGTAGTAAAAAAAAAAAGGTTTTCCACAAAAAATGGCAAAACTGAAGAGGACCAAATTATATGGTCCCTGCTGACCAGACAAGATGATTCTAGAGAATCCTCTAGCTCTAAAACCCCCTCCAGGTGTGTGCCTTTACCCAGGCAGGGCTGTCAGAATGGACAACATATTGCCCTGCACCCCAACTCTTACATATAGTGTGGATTTGCCAGTGCCAGGTACCTTGTGCTCAAAATACCTGGAATTGGGAATATCTTGTTATAAATGCAGCAGAACTATTTAATACTTATTTCTAATCCACCTCCATCTTCCGTGGGTTTAGAAGTGGATGCTGTGTGGGCTGCAGCACTGCTGGGGCAGCTGGCACAGCCTGAGGAGTTAAAAACGAGACAGGGAGTTCTGTTCCTCCCCTGCCACGTCCCATTTCATCAGGCTCTGCTCACAGAATTAGAGCTTTACTAGTTCTATCAAAATCAGTAAAATAATAATAAAAAGACAAGTGTGACACCAGCAAGAAGGGCTACTCCAACAAGCAGTGCTTGGTCCCTCACCTGCACTGGCAGGGAATGGCTTCCTGCAGGAGTGGCTGAAGCCCCCTTGGATAATTAGTGAGTGAGTTGCACAACAGCCTCTGTGTCCAGTGTAGTAATACCATGAGAAATAGGATACGTGCATCTGTTTAGGAAGACTGGCATATTTTTACAATTATCTAAACAAAATGAATTGCAGAATTTCAGGTCAAGCCTGAACTTTGCCCTGTCTCCAGAAGTGCAAGGACAGTGAAGTCACTGATTTGTGAAGAGTACAATTCACCCTGCCCATTTTCTTCCCTTTTTTTTTTTTTGATTGATCCCAGTGAAGCCAATGCCAGCATCTGCATGATCTAAATGATCATTTGCCTTTGGTGGCTGGATTTTGGTAAGGAAAGTATGTGGAGTCAGCTACTCAGGACGCTGAAAACAGTGCTTTTCAATGAACAGGCATGAATTAATTTTTCCCCCACCTAAACTGAAGGAAAAATAGTTCCAACACTGACAGCTTATACTCTGTGGAGATGTCTGAAATCTGAGGACACAACAAGAAATTCAAGTGCCACTTATCTCTGTTTCTGCACTACCCCTGCTGATAGTGCTCAGCCATGACCAGCCCAAGGGTACGACAATCCTCGCCTGGCACCAGCGGCAATTTAGGCCACAGGGCTTTAGTTAATGCCTCTGCTTTGGGAAGGGCAGAAGATGGAGAATTAAAGCAATTTCTCCAGTGAGACCCACTAGAAGGTGGGAGGAGAGTCATGCATATTTGTGCATGCTTGCAGTCCGCCCACTCCTTCCTTCCCTGGGCTCACCCTTCCGCCCGCAGCGCTGTCCCCAGGGGCGCAGTGGCTCTGCCTTTGCTGGATGCTGTGGCAGCATTTGGGGGCTCTCAGAGAGCCTCTCCTCCCTGCAGGGCCTAGGAGGAGGGGCTGAGACGCTCTGGGGGCTGGGAGTCATCTTCCAGCTAGGAAATGGAGTCATCTGTGTAGCTAAAAGTGATATAAAGAGCTTCCCTTCTGCCAACACCAACACGCGTAACAGGTGTTTGACAAGCCCAGGTAGCTGCTTTCCTCCCATGCCCCAGGCCCAACAACTGGAGCTACAAATTCTCTAATATAACACATGTTTCTGGGTCCTCATCAAGACAAAATTATCTGTGTGGTGGGTTGAGGTCAGCACTTGCGCTGGCGTGGAGATCGACATTCTCATGGGAGCCTGCAGAAGTGGCATCAGCCTCTGGGACCACTGGAACAGCACCTTTTGTTTGCTGACCTGGTGGAAAGGCAGCTCTTCTGTGCTCAGCAGGGCCAGTCAGCAGAGGCCTCAGAGCTTGTGGGATCAGCACTTTATTCACATGAAAGACCTGATGCCTTTGATTCAGTACTTCTGCCTTTCCAGGATGATGACACCAAAGCAAAGGTCTCTGTGATCTCACTGTCTCAGCAGCTTTCACATGTGAGCTTGGTACACAGAGAGCTGCCCCTCTGGCATCTATTTACTCAGCGGAAAGGGAGCAAAAAGGCACAGGCTTGCCCAGGGTCACACAGCGGAGGTGTCGCCAGCTCCTCGCAGTGCACTCTTTATTGCCACCAGGTTTTAGAGCTCATTTTCAGTCTTGTTTGTTGCTCTTGTGTGATAATCTGGTCTTTCATTAAAAAAAAAAAAAAATAGAAAAAAGAAAAGAAGTGCAAAGACCCTGATACACTCTCAAAGAGAAATCAGAAAATGTGCAGCTGGAGACTAGAAGTATCATAATGAAAATAAGAACTTATGTGATGTGTAAAAAAAACAAATATGCTTTTCTCAATTTTCTGAATTTTCTGGAACAGGGCAACTCACAGTTTTAACATTGTTACTGGAAATGGTGAATGTTATGCTTTGAAGTCCTCTGATGTGCTGAAGATGCTCCTGTTCACATGCACACTTCTCAGGGTTGCCCCGGCCACAGCTTTAATGGGGCGATGATGTGGGTGGAGTCACCAAAAAAAAGAAAAAGGAAAAAAGAAAAAAAAAAAAAGACACAAACCAAGGGCAGGAAGAACTCATGCAGCTTCTTTTTTCACTTCTTGTCTCCTCTGATTTCCCACACTACCCCTGCTGCTGGTGCCACACTCGTTGGCTGATGGGCCAGCATGGTGCCTGGCCAGTGTATTATATACATAGCCACCATTTAGATGGAGCAGGTCTAGAACCAGACCCCAAAACTCTGTGTATTCACTTAATAGAGCAAAACAGAGGATGAAATACTGACTAGGATGAGATTTTCAAAAGTATTTGGTTTTAGCCTAACTGCCTCCACTGAATTTTGGAATAAAATCCCTCCCTGCCTATGTGGTGGACAAAGCCATGCTGGCCTCCTCCTGAAGATTTGACTATCAGCAATGTCTCATCCCAGTAATAACACAGCTCAGTCTTCCAGTCAGGAAACCAAAGGAAGAGACATTCTTAGGTTAAGATTTAGAATAAAATTATAAATATAGATAAAGGTTAAAATCTCAAGTATACTCAGAAAGAATAAAGGAGCAGCCATCAGGATGTTTTACAAACTTCAACTTAAAAACCACTTAGGTTTGTTCAAACTTTAAAGCCAATGAGGTTAATGCATAGGGCTTATTTTTACTTTCGTTCTCTAATTAAACACTGACACTGTTCCTCACATGTCCCAATCTTTTAAATGCTTATTGCTTGCCCAGGCAACTGGCAGGATGGAGAAGCAGGTATGGTTATGTCCTTGCCATCTTAGGCTGAAATAGATGAAATAAACCATTGGTTTTGTTACATGGTGAAATCTATTATGGTTCTCTGATATGGCATAAAGTACCTCAAAACAGCGTAGATTTAAATTTGCAGGTCTCATTTCTGATGTAATTAATTTTATAAATATCTGATGCAATGAATTCAGAAGTAGGATTAGAGTGAATAACTATGCAAGGTGTGCAGAGTGAGGGAAATTAGAATCTTTGTACTTGAAATTTGTAATGTCTGATATAAGAAACCAAAGACTTCTCTTAACTTTGGCAACCAGAGCAGAAACACAGTCAACAAAATCCCTCTTTAAAACAAAACATGTTCTACTAAAGTAAAAAAAAAAAAGGAAAAAAAAAGAGAAAAAAGGGCGCTTAATCTTAAACACCAAACACACACGCATACACACACACACATATATATATATACACTAAAATTTGGAAAAAGCAATAAGCATGCTTTGTTTCCATTCAATGACAGATTCAAGTCATCCTGTTGAGATGTGTTGGATAACTATGTTATATACTGGCTTGGAAGGGGAAAATTATGTGGGTTTTGACCAATTAGGTAACATCAGAATTTTGTATTGATTTGAAATTAAAGAGGCATTAAAGACAGCACTTCACATTAACATGGGCAAAGTCAAAATCATGTAACCTGGAAAATAAAATTGCTGAAAATACAGTACAGGTGAGACATGAGCATATAATAATCTCTTCATGTTCCAGTGCAGAGGAGGGAAAAGCTAAGCTTAATAAAGTTACACTCCCCAGGATTTCTTATGGGATCTGAGTTTTGCTTTGGGAAATGCCAATCCTTCTACTCACCTGACACAAACAAAAACAAGGAACACCTGTTGTCTCTTTTGTCTTAATTTACTTCTTCTGATCTAGTTTGCTCCCTTGCTTTCCTTCTGGAGACCTTCTATGAGGACTGGTGCTTGGGTCCTTCTTGCCCTTTAGCATTTCTGATGGAAAGTAGGTATGTGTATGCAGTTGTAAGAAGTTATTTCATCTTGCTCTGTTTTGTTCAGATTTATTTTTCTCCCATTGTTTTGTTTTTGTCCTCTTATTTAATTATCCAGCACAGTTGTAACAGCTGGAGGATACTTGCTTACGTGGAGTTTTGGTCTGACCCAATATGGCCATTTTAATATTCCCCAGTTGTTACTGTCTTACAAAATTAGAAAGTCTAAACACAGGGGAAAACTTAACTGCTTGGTATTTTTATCATCTTGCTGTGACAGGTATATTTGTCATAAATTTCTCTTCTTTTTATGCCTGAGTAAAAAAAAGAAAAAAAAGCAGATTGTCTTTAATTGTGAGGGCAGGATTATCAAACCTCTATGTCTTCAGTCCTGTGACTGAATGTGTTTCAGCTAGATACACATTGGCTGCTTCTTTTTAACAATCTGTTCAAAGTATTAAAATAAAAGGGGAAAGCTGTGTCCACTGTTCATCATAGTTTTTTTGTAAGATAATTCAGCACCAATTTTAAAATGAGCAATACTTCCTGTTATGATAAAACTGGCTTAAGAAAAATGGAGCTGGCACATATCTGTTTGTCCCTTCTGTGTGGAAAAACCCACCTGATTTGGCTGCTTTTTTTTTTTCAAAGAAAGCATTCACACATCCTAGTGGTCATGTAAAAGTCACTATAATTGTGTATAACTGTATATTCTTTGGGCAGCAAGAACAAAGGCCTCTATATGCGCTAAATATTGTTTCATTCAGGAAGTTATTCTTATGTGTATGTTTCCACAACTATTATCAGTAGAATTGAAGGGTAGCAGCAATATCCACAAGCTGTCTGATTTCCTTCCCACACTATCAAAGATTGAAAGAACAAAGATGAAAATGTTTGGGAAATGCCTTTAACTATGACATAAATTTCTTTCCAGGAAAGGTTTAAGGAAGTTGCCTTTAATATATTGTTTATAGTATGGCACTCCTGCCTGAAAGGGTTTGGTTGTGTTGGATCTTCTAAGCATTTCCCAAGTCTGGCCCCAGGATGTCCTTCAGTGGGTTATGTTCTGCTCTTGGTCATGGCAGTGGAAGCTCCAAGTTCCTGCACTGTTTCTGTGTTGTTTATTCTGAATCCGTGCGGATGCATCTGAAAACAAGCCTGAGCAAATATCTGTTACATGCCAGTTCAACCAACTTGAGAAAGTTCAGAGGATAAAGGATAAAATTACATAGGAAATGATTACTCTTACAGTGTTTATTTTATTTTATAAAGCTCCATGATTAATACAGGTTATTTATTATTGTCACTCTCACAATGTTTGCTAGTGTCTGTGCCTGGGGTATTATGCAGCGGGAAACTTAAAGAAAGAGGAGCTGCTAAACCCTGTGGCACTGATGAGATGTTGGAGCCTACATTTTCAGCTCCTGTTCCTGCCTGGAAATGCTCTCATAATGTACATCACTTTGGATGGCAATCCATGCCCAGTGAATGGTTTCAGACATTGCTGTGCTCCCTTTTATGACTTTATTTTGTCTAAATGTCACGGGTTGGTTTCATGCACATCCTGGGGTAGGAACTGAAAGGAAGCCCTTGGCATGCTAGCTAGTTAGTTGGGAAAGGCAGTAAAACTGGACATCCAGATGCTTCCTTGATTAAGATCTCCAGACTGGTATTCCCCTGGAGTCTGGGAAGTGATGAAGAACTGAACTGTTGTCTGCCAGGACACGGGTTACCCCTCTCCTCCAAGAGAGGTACTGTCCCATTCTTGTCACTGCTCTCATACCTGGGCTTCTGCCAAAGCAGAACAAGAACAACTGCAGGGTCTGTGAGCCCCTGTGAATGAGCTGGACACAGAGACCCTGAAGCAATGTGTCACTGGAGCCCCCAGGTTTGCTGTGCGGCATGTCCCCATCCCCTGTGGCTGCCATCACTGCTGCAAGGCCCTCACAGAAATTCCTGATTCTGATGAGTCAGTTTTCTGGGCCAATAAACCAGTATTTCTATTAGTGGTTAGAAGTGCTTTTGAGGAGTAAAAAAACCTCTCCTAGAGCACCAGATAGAAAACTTGTGAGACAAAATATCTAAGATGTGTTAGGTGGTAACAGTGATCAGGTTGGGAAAGGTCTGTCTGCTCATACACACAGCAAAGGGTCAATGCCAGGGAATTAAATCTGCCCCAGGTGTTAGGGGAAGGAGCTGCATTGCACACTTTTATGTCTCAGTGCCTCATTTCTGCCCAAGTCTTTCTTGTGTGTGATATTTTTTTTCAAAAATGAACAGTAGACTTTGCCCAAAGTCTAGATAAATGAAATATTTTGGGACTAGATGAAAAAAGAGTTAGGATTTTTTTTTTTAATTAAGCATATTTTATAAATGGGTCCTCAGCTGGAAATTTTTGAGAGATGAAAACAGAATTCCATACATTAGTATGTTAAGATGACTTCTACAAAAAGAAAAAAATACTTACAAACACCACTATTAATACTTAAAACAGGTGAAAATGAGTCAGTACACACCAAATCTTACTTGGTGGCCACATGCTTTGTGCACATCAGCCCTTGTTACCTCTCTGGTGCCACCTCAAAGGGCCATGTTAACTCTGCAGCCTTCATGGTTTCAAGGGCAGAAGCGCCTTGTTTGCTTGTGGCAGGGGAGGCTATAAAACCACAAGATAAAAATACTTAACAGCCAACTAGCAACTCCCTTTAGAACAGGTGAGATCTGAATATCCATTACCCCAGAGTGTGTGCCATCCTTCACGTCAATACAAAGTGGTGTGAAGGAAAGGCAGAAGTGTAGGCTCAGAAACTATGATAAAGTGGGTGTTAATCTGATTTTTACCACTCTGTTAAAGCAGTAAAGTATTGCTTTCTCCATTGCGATATATATTTTTGCAAGGCTTCTTACGGGCTTTAAAACAACGACAAAGATTTTTGTACCCTTTCATAATGTGTATTTGTAAATCAGAATAAATAAAATTCTTCCTCCTCCTTCAATAGCTTTATAATTTTAGCTGCTTCCCATCTGGGAGTGGTACAATTTAGCAACAGCCGTAGAGGGCAATGCACACTCCTCCTCTTGTCTTGCCAGGGATGACACAACAGTGGCTCCCCCCGTAGCTCTGTGCAGGGGACAGAGCCCCACCATGGCAGGACAAGGTGGAGAGCTGCCAACACCCTGCGCCCTCAAGATGTGAACCTGATGTTGGGGTCTGCTGGGTGGTTATCCATGTCTAAATCGTACCTTGTGCCTTCCCTGGGCTGCCTCCCCTTGTTTGGTGTCACCAGCCCGAAGGGAGGGCGCAGAGCCCCGCGGGGCTGGCGCTGCGTGCTCGGCTCTCCCTGCCTGTGCAGCAGAGCAGGCACTGCTGTGTGCAGCTGCTCATTTGCCTAACCTGATGGTAAACGCTCAGGGGGCACTTCTCCATGTTCTGCACGTTGGTCACAATTGACTTATTAATTAACATAGCGGTGGGAATCAACGATCAGTGGCTTTGTTTTTCTGTCTCCCTTCCACTAACTTGCTTTTTGCTTCAGGCAAACAATCCAAACTCTGTCCACATCCTCAATCCTGTAGAACAGGAGTGATAATACCTGCCAAGGAGCTGTTTGTGAGCTTTGCTGAGCTCTTTAGCATCCTCAGCAGGAGGCAGCGTAGAAACATACAGCAAACCTACTACTTCAAAACAACCCGGTTTTAAGTCATGGCAAAGAGCTCCCACTAAGCCCGGGCACAGCTCTCAGTCCCTTCCGGATGGTCCCACCATTCCTTTAAGAAGTTGCAGCCAAAGTAGCTCTTCTGGCCCTTTTCTCCCCAGTCATTGTTCCCACACACCTTGTGAAGACTCACACTAGTGGAAACTAACCACTTTGTTTGTGTTTTTTCAGGTTAATTTTCAGCAGAAGTTCCCTGAGCTAAGTGGCTGCAGAGTTTCCTGACTGCTCATACTCAGAAGAGGCAGGCTAAGAGCTCTCATCTGAGCAGGTCCAGGGCTGCACCTTCCAGTCCTGGAGGCATTCAGGTTAGCTTAAATTTAAATTAAATGCTTAAATTTAAATTAAATGCTGGGAAATCTAATTCTCAGCAAAGCTTCTCCAGGTAATGATAGGTAACCGGAGCAAGCCCTTTGAGGCACGTAACCTCACCATGTTTGTTAACCGTGCATCTTAACCTTCAGCACGGGTGAGAGTTTGGTGTTGTGGGTTAGCTGAAATTCAGTGATCCACCATGTTTAGGAAACAATGAACACACAAATCCTGGAGTGAGCCTTTTCCTGGCTGTCTGGCTAGGGATGGAAGGGAAGAAGGTCTGGCTTGTGCTCTGACCCTGCTGTCTTTGTAGCCCTGTCTGAGCTATGGCCTTGCAGAGGAGGAGCAATCTCGGTATCTCAGCCCTGAGCTGCGGGTAAGCTCATTAAAAGCTGCGACTCAGCTGAGGTTTTCAGTAATCCCCAGGTGAATTGGAAGATAAATGGGTTATATAAGTTTGTGAAAGCCAGAGAGTTAAGGAACTTTTCTGGGACAGTGACAGACTTCACTTAACACTTTGGAGACATAGTAAAGTAAATTTGTAAGTTAAACAGAGTATCAAGAATGTCTCACATAGTTTTCTGTACTGTTGAAGACCCCACTCCCAGACAACAGGATAATATAAGCAAAGTACTTGAATCAGCATTCTTGGCTGCTAAGGTAAAGATCTAGCAATAGTGCCCATTATCCAAAGTGGTATTTCTATCATAAAAGATGGGAAAGCTGTTATCTTTTTTTTTTTTTCTTTATTGCAGAAGTATTTTTTCAGAATTGCTTTTTTGTTTTATTTAGAAATGTATATATCCTAACAGCAATGGATGACTTGCATCATAAAGTAGTGCGCTGTTAAACAAATGTAAATGTGAAGAAAAGGTTTAAACAAATGCTGGGAGGTTTCTGAAAATGAAATTGATAAAATAGGCTTAATAACTAAGTGTCCTAATCCAGGCAAGAGGTTAATAAGGGTTCCCTCATAAAGGGTTTTTGATACCTGTTCCTGTGAAGCTTGCTAGCTTTTGTTCAGCTCTGAACACAACTGCCTACAGTAATGGTAGCTGGAAAGAAACAGTCCACATGTGATTAAAAAGAAAGTACTGCAAATGCTACTGTTGGTAAAACGTCCTGGGTAGTGATGGCTGTTTTCTCATAGCGCAGTTTGTCCATTAGTGTGCATAATGAGCAGCTAAAGGCATTAAATTACACAGTTGAGGGGCTAACCTTCTGTGACGGACTAATGTGTGCTCGACCAACAATTGATTCACTTCAGGTTCTCTTCAGGTTTCAAAAAAAGCACTACAAGTTGAGAGTTGGTAGCTTTTTGCTGAAGTTTAAAGAAATTACACTCGACTGATCAATGTCCAGAGAATCCCAGGACTTTTCAAGTAGGCACTGAAAACAAACCCTGCCACTGCTCTTGGCTTTGCCAGAGAAGTCTATGATAACATTATAAAGGTCAGTGCATGGGAAGCATAGACAAATACACCAGTTTGGAGTATGCTTTTTCACTGTGCTGGATAGCTCTTTAAACCCAGTGGAATTACATGGTCCTACAAGTCTAGTCTACTTCAAGGAAAATGTTCAAAATTGTCTTTTACTATGCAGTTATTAGGAGATCCTGCCATGTCTCCTAAAGTATGTGAATATTATTAAAACTTATTTCTATATTTTGTTCTTTTTTCTGTATGTATATGATGGAAAGAAAGCACACACAACTCATAGGTCATGTTAAAATGACCTTTGGAAAATTTGAGGTGCTCTCGTTTCTTCAGCGTGACGTAATTAGGTTTTAGTCCTGAGCAGAGATACTGGAAAGCTCAGTTGTGTCACAGTAGTTTGCATTATACTTTTACCTTCTTGATGGTTAACTTTCTTGATTAGGAAACACTCTCTCCCCTGGGAGCTTCAGACAGAGAGTTCTCTGACAGGAAAATATACTGAATCCTGTAGATCGTTGGGTTTTGTACAGAAAAAACTGTGTGGAGAGATGAATTGCTAGAGAAGCTGACGACTTTTTTTTAAAACTTGTACACAAGTAACAGGTTTTCTGGCTTTTTTTTTTTCTTCTTTTTTTTCCTCTTTTTTAAAGCAGCTTATTCAGCTGTAAAGATTTGGGTTTGCTGCTTAATTAGCTGTTTAGAATTGTACACTTTGCATAATCACTATTTGACTACACTTTGAAAAAAAAGGAAGTTCAGTCTATTCGTTACTCAACTAAAACAATCTAAAAGGCCAATCATACTTTCTGATGTCTCTTCATTGCAATGGAATTTTGAGGTAACTAATTCTTCTAGTCAAAGACACTGTGACTTCTGCCTGATCAGTATTATTTCAATCTTGTGCATGGTCTTACCTTTCAAGTAGAATTTTCCATAAGGGGAAGTCAGTATATTTCAATATATGGGGACATGAATAGTTTACTCGACTTAGGGCATATGTGTGGAAACAGCAAACTGCTCTGCAATGTTCAATGTAAAAAATCAAAACACAAACTGGTATGCAAGTATGTATGTGAGTTCTTACTTTCCAAGATTTTTCCATTTATGCATACAAATGTATGTGTATTGAGGTAGATGAAAACCTCTTCAAAATGTTTTGTACTGCTTGCTTTTTATGTTGCAGAGGGACCTGAACATGCCTGCCAAAATTCTTATTCGGTCATACTGGAACAGAAAACGAACAATATTCTTCCCCGAATTTTTAAACACATAGCTATCTTTTGTAACTGATAGCACAGCTAGCTTAATGTTATCAGCATTTCTGTGGCATTCTCAGTGGCTCTGACATGTGCAGTTAAGATTAGCAGGACCGTTACAGCCCATTCTGAAATCCTCTGCCAGGCTGTATTTGAGAGAGCCACCTTCATCACCATAAATGCTGACCAAAATGGGCTGGGGTGTGGGACCGACATCTCCAAGAGGATTTTAGCAGAGCCCTTTCTCTGCCATCCTTTGCACTCAGGTTCCTGCTCCAAGCTCTCTTTGTCCTTCCCCTTGTGGTGCCTCCTGCCCAGAGGGGCAGCAGCAGCAGCAGGGTTTGGGTCTGGGTGCCCTCTGCTTCTCTCAGGGGCATTTGGGGCACTGCCACTGCTCAAGGCCTGGGCTGAGGGGGAATGTAGGGGTGGTGCTGGGGCTCAAGCACTTCCAGGCAGGTGCTCACAGAGTTTGCAGCAGTATCCCTGAGTTCCTGTTATGACTCTTGTCTATATTGATGAAAAGCGCATTTCATGACAAAGGCAGGAAACTTTTAACATGAAAACGGTCAAACTGTTGTCACAATTCAAAGCAAATATGAGGTCTGGATAGAAACACAATATAAACATTCCCAGGAGAGCTTTCTGAGACTTGTTATGCAGAGCAAAGTTGGCAGAGTGTTCCATTTGCAACGCTAAAAATCAAATGGGTTTTTGTTTGTTGTTTTTACAAAATTTAAGTGACATTTTATTTATTTTAAGGATCGGTTGCTGACGCACAATATTCCTCTGTCCACTGATTCACATCAGATGAGCACTCCTTCTGTAGCCCCAAGTGTCTGCACGGCAGGCTCGTATTTGCAGTTGAAAAATCAATAATTAATTCATAGCCAAGATAAAGAGCTCAAGCCCATTAAGAGATTACCACCAATGTGAAGATTTTCAGTTGTATTCATAGTAAAGGAGGAGGAGACTGAGAATGTTTGCCACTTAAGTTTAGTCTACGACCCATTTCTGCTCTTTCTAAGCTGCCTATCACTGGGTTATCTAAGTAACAATAAGCTAGTCACTCAAGTGTGATACTAAATATTGGTTTCAAGATAACTTAGTATAATGAAAATGAAACTTGTTTTGACAACGATAAAAATGTTTGTTCAAAATTTTTTACCATAATTCCCAAGTGAATAAGCAGTCCTTGACTTCCCCAAAAAAAAGTATCTGAATTATTTTTTATTCAAAACCAACTTGCAACTGATACATATAAATTGTTATCTAACTGATTGCATTAATGTATCTGCAAGAGAAATCTTTCCAGGGAAGGCAATGTACAAAAGCTCAGAATAAAATTAGCAAATATGGAAGATTAAAGGGAAAGCAATCAATTTTGAATTTGATAAAAAATGAGTGAGTTTCCACATTTCTAATATAATGTAGAGACAATGGAAAAAGGCCTAAATTGACAAGTACTAGTGTATTTTATTATTTATTTTAAACATTTTTACTTATTGCTGCCACTATGATAGTTACTATCTCATAAATCACATAAGCCTGTAGACATCCACAGCATTTGGTTCTTTGCTCAAGTGTTAAGAGGCTATCAGAAAAAGAATCAGAAATAGGCCTGCTATTTTCTGCAGCCTCACACCCTGACAGCACAGTTATCAGCAATCACTGGACTGTGCTTTCATTTACCATTTCTCCAGAGTAAATCTGATTCTCCTCTTCTCCTCCCTGCCTGCCGCACAGATTCCTGCAGGGGCTGTGCCCCATCGCTGTGGCCCTCTCAAACCCAGCCCTCTGAAACAGGACAAAGGAGAAGGCTGCTGAAAAGATGGTTTGTTTTCTATAACTTGGTGTTTCACAGACTGGAAGCCCTGTATAGCTGTGCCTTGGCTCAGCAGGGTTGTGCTGTGGGCATCCTCAGCCCTGCTCTGACCACGGCTGCCTGCAGGGACACGGGAAGGTGTAGACCCAACCAGCAGCGTGTGGGGTACAGGAAGGACCAGAAGAAATGATGATATTATGGCTCTTTATGTGTCAAGAAACACTGTACAGGCAAGTCCTTGAGAATATCACAAGTAAAATGTCACATTAATTTAACTGATGATTGTGCTGATCTTATTGCTTCTCAAACTTGCAGTAGCCAGAGAAGTTTTTTAAATGTTTCAAAAATAGGTAGCATTGGATTGATTTTTAATATACTGCAGTTGTTCTCTCACTGGTAACACAGTCTGAGCTCCTCAAAAAAGGAGGTTCAAAAGAAATGCACAGAACTGATGAATGTTAGCAGAAATACTTTGTACAGAACAGGTTGTAATGGCCAGAGTGGAGCCTTCTGGTGCCTCTGATGTCCAGGCTGGTTCCAGGACATTCCCCTGTGAGGTGAGAGAAGATGCCTGCATAGCAGGTGAGCTGTTGCAGAAGCACCTGTGGAATATCTTCCAGGCTTCAGGGATTTCTCTGTGCTTTTGATAATGTGTAAGTAGTTTTCAAGTGTTGGTTCACCCTTTAACAGTTGACTATGAATTCTTGATGCTTTGTATTAGAAATTGCACATGCTTTGAACCTTTAACTTCCATGGGTTTTTATTTTGTGCTCTAGTCAGTTTGCATATGAAGAAATACCTCCATATTTTAAACATTTTCCAAATTCTAATAAAAAACCCAAACAACTTCTGGTGCATGTTAAATACTCCCATTTGAAGCTCATTTCCCCTGTGACTTTCAGTGTGAGGAAAACTTGGCTGCTCAAAGAATCACAAAATTAATTCAAAGTGATTATAAATATAATAAATTTCTTGGCATTTGAGGTGACATTGGTGCAAAATTGGGAGGAAATTCCATGAGAAGGAATTAATCCTATTTCCTACAGGATTTTTCCCTCATAGAAAACAAATCTAGCCTTATTCTTTAAACAACCCCTCCTTATTCCTCCATTTGACTAAAGTTTTTAGTTTAGTTTTCTTTAAAACATTCTTTAAAATGTGAGTAAAAAAAAATTAGCTAGGAGGTTTCTGAATTGCAGGGCAGCAGCTGCAGCACAGAAGCCTTTGGGAGAACATGGATCTGGAGCTCAGAATTAAGTGTAGTTCCTCAAAGAATCATTTCAGCAATGTGTGAGGAGAACTGCTTCGCAGTTTACTGAATCTTAGTCACTTGTGCTTTGGCTTTTGCAACAGCCACGTGAAAAAGAAAGGGTTATTTATTAAGAGCAGAACAGTTCCCTTTTAGTTCTGTAGCAATCATGTCTCTTTTTTTCCAGTCCATGGAAAGTGTTATCTCAGGCAGCTTTGTGCAGGAAGTTCTGTTTATCACTTCCTCACAGTTGCAGTTTGTCTAGGACTTAAATATATGATATCAGATTGCATCAAAATGTGGGCCTTTGTGTGCTTAACTCATCAAAGGAGTGGACCCTCAGGACTTGATATCACTCCACTGCATATGCAGTCATGTAGCAAAACAAAGTCTATCTAAACAGGACAGGACTATTTCTGTTGGTAGTGTAGCAAAGCTAGCAGAATTGGTGTAGTTTCAGGTATCTGCACTGTTTCACTTCTTGTTTTTAAATTTATCACTTTTTAAACAGTGACACGGTTTGCCTGTTTTTACTATGTAAACTACAACGAAAACAAAAATATTGCTTCAACAATCAAAAAAACTCAAAAACCCCAGACTCAGATGGGATTTACTTGGTGTACACTGTTGGGTTGTCTGCTTATGTGACAAAAAAAAAAAAAAAAAAAAAAAAAAAAGAATTCTAAAGTTTTGAATCCTTGTCTTTTCAGCTGGCTATTGCTCCCACAAATCTGAAATGGTAGATGGTTATCTAGACAACTGTGTGTCAAATGAGCTCACTGAGGCTGTAACAAATCCCAAGAGTTACTGCAGGAGGTTGGGTGCAGGTTAGGAACCTGCTCTCCCACCTTGGTGGCTCTGTTTCTATTTTCCCCAGGCTTGCCAGAGCTCCCTTTGCAGCAGGGCAGGCTGCAGTGCCAGATGTTGTCACAGGAAGTCTATTCAAACTGTGGAGCAACACTTCTGCTCCCAGCACAGCTCCTCTGCGCTGACTCTGGTTTTTGCCAGCACCCTGCCCCACGCCCCTGCAGGACCTCACCCAGCTCTGTTGGCCCTCCTGCTCCTCACAAGCTGCCTCCGTGCTGGCTGATAAGAGTCCAGGCACTGCACAGCCCCGGCTGGGAAGCTGCAGCTTCAGCTCTGCTTCTGCTCCTTCCCACACACTTCTGGTGGGTGTTTTAACCATGTGATAGATGCAAAACTGAGAATATGAAATTAGGATAGTATCCACTCCAACGTCCATGATGTGACTTGCCTTCTGATTAGTAAAATCTCCTAGTACTGTTCAAGGGAGGAAAAAGAGGTTTAAATGACTCAGCAGTAAAAGACAAAGTAAAAGTGTCTCTTCTCTTCACATCTCTTTTTTTCACCGGAGAAAGAAAAAAAAAGTTGTTATTCTTAGAAGGTGGGCACAGAAACAGATTGAGGGCTTTTTCCTTCTCCCTTTTCCAATTATTTTAACTGTATATTAGTTGATGAACATGATCAGGAGATTGCTCCAAATCCCATCAAGCAGCTGCTGGGGGAGCCAGTCAGCAGTGTGACCTGAGCAGAGCCATCCCATCTGAGCACAGGGCCCCCAAAGCTGCTGAGATCTCCTGGCAGGTGCTGGCAGAATCCTGTCAGTCCTTGGGTGCAAGCTGGGAAATAATCGAGTTTGCCAATTCTGCTGGTGTCCACTCTGCCTCCTATGCCAAGGAACCCTGGGGGGCTCCTCCTTTTGTCTTCCTGCCTTTGGTTGCTGCCTCCTACCACGTTTTGCACAGAAGGGGTGGTGTGGGCCTTAGCACTCAGTAGAGCTAAAGAAATTGTTGAAAAATGCAGGACATGCTGCTGTGTGCTGTAACTTTGAGCCTTGTCAGTCCTTGTGAGGAGTGAACTCTCACTTCTGGCCAGAAAACAGGAAAGTGCATAAAGCCAAGGACTTTTTTAAAGAAGTTGAACTTTTCTCCCTTTTTCTTTCAGTTAGATTATATAGCAAAAGTGAAAGTCAAGAACATACCTCAAAACAACTTGTCCTGCTCTTCAAAATAGTTTTACTTCGAAAATAGCAGCACTTTGCAGGAAGTAAATGTGCACTGTTGCCTCATGAAGAATATGTCTCTTTTCACTGCTGTGAGGGAAACCTTGCTTTTATTAGTCAATATGGATAATCAGTTCTGTGAAAAAGACTTTACAGCTACTAATCAGCCATATAGTTTTTCACATACACATTTGCACAGTGAAAACTGGAAGTTTTGTGTAGTTCTGTTTTGTGGAACCTCACACTACCCTACAACTGCACTCTACAACTCAACTGCCCCTTTTTTGAATTTTTGTTTTTTTTATTAATAAAGTCTTAAATATTTAAATAGATGATGGTGCCCTGTGTCAGTGAGGATGTACAGCAGGTCCACATCTCTGGGGAGTCTGTGGCTTGTGGACTCATGGACTCGAGTGTGCATAAAAGGTCTGAACAACTGAATTACTAATTAATCTTTCTAATTAAGCCAATGCCTTTAAATAGAAATCCTTTGGTGGTTCTTTTAAAAGTTGTTTATTTCTATTTTTAGAGGGGTTGTATTTTTTTGCGGGGGTGGGGGGGTGGCGTTAGTGTCACCCAGTTTGGGGTTTTTCAGTCCTCATTCAGAGCCCCATATCCCCACGTGGAGCAGGATGTAAGGTCATGTCAGCTCTGCTTAAATCCAAGCAAGGTTAGCCAGAAGGAAGAAGCACCAGCTTAATGATTTCTTGGCTTGGGCTGCTGTAGGACTCCTGGAGATGCTAACGAATGTTAATTTAAACTTCTTATCACTGCACTAGCAAGACCGTTCACACGTTTTCCACAGCCGCCACGAGATTTAGGCTGTTGTCCTAATTGCCATTGTTCTGGCTGCTAGCTATTATATTTACCACAAGCTGTTTTCATCTTGTTGGGAGCATGGTGCTAAACTGAAAAACACCTATCTTAGCAATTTGCTGCCTTCTGGAAGCTGAAGCAATTACAGTGGAGTATGCAGACAAGCTTCTATACAATGTGTGTAAATTTCTGTCTGTGGTTCTAGTAGATAAATTTGAGTTCCTGGAACCTTGTACCTGATTAGAAATGTAGGCTCCATAACATAAAGCACAGCACACAGTCTTTCTGGAAATGTTAAAGTTCTTTTTATTTAATTCTTTTTGAAATTAAATGTAACAGATTTACCAAGATGTATGTGATCATGGTAAACCATCACGCCTGATCAGGTCTGAACTTATCCCACAACACAGCATAATGGGGGATCCACGACCTCAGTTTGTGTGTTTTTACTCAATGACTCTGTCAGAGATGGATTTTCCTATCCCACAGAAGCTGCTCAGAAGACCACAATATTTGCACACTCATGGTGGTACCAGCCTGGAAAATTACTTCAGGAAAATAAGAGCAAAGGAGAGAGACCCTTCTCATCTCAGTCCAAGACAAATGGCTACCTTAATCTGGGACCAAATTTTTCTCACTTAATGGAGTTTGGTGTTAGACTAGCTACTTGTGGCAGCTACATGGTATGAAAAAGCACAGTCCCCTTTCAATCTTTGTGCCATAATTTTCTGCTGCCTTTTGTGCACCAGGAGCAATAGCTGTCTGACCCAGCAGCCAGCCAGCCTGGAAAGGGACAAGAAAAAAAAAAAAGCAGTTGTATCCAATATATTTTCTGCTGTTCTCATTCCTTGATCCAGTTTATGGAGAGGTCAGGAAATTTTTGCCCTGGGCAACAGATCCAGCATTTTGGGCAACAATGCTCTATAAGATTATGCTCAGCAGTAAGTTAAGATAAAACCTCAAATGTCTGACTTCCTAAATTGCTTTCTTCTCTTTCATATTTTTAGGTACAGCTATTAACCTACTTTAAAAAGGAAATTCATATCAGAAGTCATAGACTTTTATTTTGAGATTAATTTGTCCAGAAAAAAAACTTTCTAAGTTTAAACCAAGCTTAAGGTTGCCAAAGAAGTTTGGTTACATGTATACCTGTTTCATTTTTCATACTCATCTCCATTTCCTTCTTTTGCTGGAATATTTCCAGCCTCATCAGAACCCAAAAGTACCAGAAATAAATTAGAGACACCCAATTTTGCAAAGCATAGGTCTTCTTTTGCTGAGAATCCTGAGCTAGGACTTGGGAAATCTGGGTTCAATTTTCTGCCTTGCCACTCATTTGGAGTTTGATACTGGATAAGGAGTTTGGTACAATGAGTCTCTGCTTCAGGCACCCACCTGGGAGTTGGCTGGAGCAGGGAGATCATGGGTCCAATCCATGCACAGGCCATTCACTAAAGGGTTGGACTCAATGATCCTTGTAGGCCCCTTCCAACTTAGAATATTCTGTAGCTTTTCTCTATTCTCTATTTCCAATAGTTAATCTGTGGTTCCACACTGCTGTGGTGATCGGAGCTGTTTGTGAGCACAGAGAGGCTCTTTAAGAACAACAAAATGCTGTCACATTTAGACAAACATAGGATTGGGGTTTGTTTCCCAAATAATTATTTTTATCTTGTTTCAACCTGCTGGAGAACAAGCAGTGTTTGTTTCTGGAGACACATTGTCCCTGTCCTAAGCAGCTCTGTGAGGGTGTGTTGTGACAGTGCCACTGCTGGCCAGGTGACCTGGAGTGGGATGTGCTACACAGCCCATCTTCAGTGGGGCTTTGCAGGGACTCCCTGAAGATGTACTGTCTCCAGTAAGACATTTGAATTTATTTTTTTTCTTTAAGATCTAAAAGTTAGCAAGTCTTGAGCAATGAGCATATTCATGTTTGTATTCAGCAGTGTGACTTGCTGGGCAGTGCATCTATAAGTTACATGTCTGGCTCTGAATTCAAGCACAGAAGGGATGATCTGACCCTAAGGTTAGAGATCCTGGCTCTGGAGATGAACTTGCCATCTCACATAGCCACTTTCTGGTGACCCAGTCTGGGTGTTCTGCACATGGAGAGCTGTGTTCCCAGATGCACAGGAGAATGGTGAATTTGAAAGGTATAAATGAATGTCTGAAGGGTAGCCACAGCTTCTCATCAACCTTGACTCCAGTTAATGATCTGAAGAATGTGCTTGTTATCTTGGGGAATGGTGAATCAATTCACCCGCCAGTTTTAGTGAAAGTTTTGCTCTTTGGGACTTGTATTTGCAAAAATGAATAGAATAAGTGTAGCACAGAGCCAGGTGTTGACAAGGATTTTTTAGCACTACAAGAATCCTCAGCTATTACATTATGACCACATCAAATTCCATGGTCTTTCTTTAGCCAAAAGATACTAGGAGGCAAGGGTGTAACTTATTACAGGTATGAATAATAAATTATTAACACATTACTTATTTTCATGAGTAAGCACATCGAATGTATCCTGCTAGATTTCATGACTCAAATTTTTGAAAGGGCTAAATAAATACAAAAATTAAAACATTTAATAGTGAATATTCTATTAGTTAGAAATTCAAACAACACAAACAAAACTAATTGCAGCAAACTACTCAGCAAAGCACATTGCAAAAAAAATCCTCACAAGTAATTAGATTCCCAGAAAAAATTTAATCGCAGCTGCCTCAGCAGTTAAAAAAGACAAGTATCAAAGTTTATTATAACATTGCTGTGTAATGGTTTACATATTTGTCCATTGCACTTAAAAAGAATAATTTAAAAATTATTCTCAAGCAAATGACTAAGCTCTTTATAAAGTGCTATTGTACTCACTGAGTCATTTGCCTTCATCATTAGACAATGACTAAGCTATCTTTTGAATCTTAGCTATGTACCTGTATAAATAAATTACCATCATACAATTACTGTATTATTCTATTTTTAAATTTTCATAGTGTTGTCCAATTTTATATTATGTGGTTTTGAAAAGCTGTCTACAAGAAAGAACATCTGTATCCACATGTGAGTTTAGTCAAAAAGACTGAAGTTGAGGTCAAAGGCACTTTCATTGCAGTAAGTTCTAGTGACAAATGAAAGATTGCTTTGAACTTGAAGCCACTTGGACATCCAACCTAAGTATTTTTGTTGTAGATGCAAAACCTGGAACCTGGAATTGTTTCTACCTGCTTCAGAAGCACTAAGAAAACCAGAAGTTGAGTAAACCAGAGTAAGATGATGTAGTTTTCAGTACTTGGTACACTTATCATTCTTAGATGAACGTTTGCCAAAAAAAAACAAATTGGTTACTGAGGTGTTGTGACGTACAATTGACACAAGACCTTTGAAAACCTAAGCAAACGTGTTTGGGTTATGACTGGATATGATGCATAGGCCACATATGTCTCTGAAGAGTTGCATTGCATTACAGCAGTGGGTGAGGTCCTAAGATTGGATTTGATATTGAATATAAACCAACAATAAGAACTTCAAAGTTAGTTCCACAATTTTTAAGAGTTTGTCAGTAGTCCTTGTTGCAGTAAGTTCACATGTGGTGAACTGTGTATAGAAGACCTATGCCTGTATGGTTATCAACAGTCTGATTTATGAAAATGTGGTGGTTTATGCTAGACAAGAGTTTTTGTGGGTGACAAACATTTTTCACACCAATCATTGTTTCAAAATCCTCTTGTAAAGCTGTTTTGAGGAATGGAGTTTGGGGGTTGGTTTGGTTTTTGAGGGTTTGTGTATATCTCTCTGCTTTCAGTTTGTGAGTATGGTGCTTCTAAACCTATAAAAACCAGGACTCTGCAAAACACTCCCTTTTTTACAGCCTGTCTAGACCTCTAGAAATTGGGAGTGTCCAGCACTTAACAACTGATGGCTGAGTGTGCATATAGATTTGGTTAACTGCATAAATGCCATCTCCATCCTTAACTCTGAATTTTTGGCACTAGTCAACGAGTGATTTACTCTTAAATTAACGAGCAAGTGCAATGAGGAGTATCTCACCAGGTCTGCTGTACTGTACCATTATCAAAAGGTAAATACAAGTACACCAGCCAGAATCATCACAGATTCATAAAATATTCTGAATGGGAAAGGACCCTCAAAGATCACCAAGTCCAACTCTTGGTCCTGCACGGGAGCATCCCCGAGTCACACCATGTGCCTGAGAGCATTGCCCAGACACTTCTGTTCTGTTGTACGGGCAGCTGTCACCTGCAACAAGCAGTTTTCCTCACTGCAAACCCTGGGCATGGCTCAGGGCATGGCAGAAGCCATCTGGGTGCCAGTGATCAGGAGGAATGAGGCACACAGCGCAGCAGGAGACTGGATGTGTGCAGTGAGCTGCGCTGTGCCCCCAGAGCCTCCCCACATGAGCACCTGTCCGGGTGAGAAGGTTGTGCTGGGGATGCCCAGGTGAGGGATGCTGGTCCTGGAAGGGTCCTGCAATGACCCCTGTAGCTAAGGAAGAATTGAAGGGCTCAGGAAAAAGTGTTCTGAGACTCTCAAAGATGTTGACTGCCACTGGCATGGGACTCCAAGAGGCCCCAGCAATAAGGATCTCAGTGAAGCACTCAACCATTTAAAGTGATCTTAAAACGCTTACTATCTTGCAACCAGTAGAAATGTTGAAGTAGCAGGCAGGGAGATGGGGTCCCTTATTTTTCTGGATGTTTTGAAACTGTTTCAGCTCTGAAAAAGCAAATCCTTTTGTGAATGATTAGTTTTCTTTAAGCCTGCTTGCAAGGGGTCATCCTGAAACTGAGAGGTAATCCTGTCTCTGTCTCTCTGCTAAGCTAAGCTGGGCTTCAGTCCAGCTGCCAAAAAGGAAAAAAGGGAAGAAAAAAAAAAAAAAAAGAGGAGTTTATTAAACTAATTAAAACAAAACAAGAATGTTCAAATTACTTTTTTTAAAACACATAACTGTCTGGATTTGAACTAGGTATTTATTGACCAAAGTTTATTATTTCTCTCTCATTTTTAATCCTGTTGATGATGAAGTATTTTAAGTAGTACTGGTTAATTCTTCTTATTAGAACATTTCCCTTCCTCTTTTCCCTCTTCACCTCATGCTTTATATCTACAGAGAACATCAGGTAACAAGGCAAGCCTGGCTTCTGACCAAAAAGGTATTTTAGCTAGAGATTCATTAGTGTGTACAAAACCAGCCAGCCTTGTTTAAAGGCACTTCTTACACAAGAAGAAAGGGGTTCAATTACCATATTTCATTTAAAGTGAAGATTAAACATCTTTACCAGGACAGTGCACTAATCCCATGAATCCTATTTATGTTAAAATGTAGTGCTATTGGCAATAAACAGCAATTTGAGAAGTCATAACCCAAGGAAATAATTGTCAAGTGACTTTAGAGCTCCCTATAAATTTCCTCTTCATGACTTTGGCAGTAGTGTTCAACAACAGAGTTAAATATTTGTTTTAGGTGCTCCTGCCTTTAACAGACTAATTAAAAAGATGGAATTCTTTGATTCTATCTCAAATAATTTTACTTCTAATCTCTCTTAGGCAAAGTCAGCTCTGTAAATGGAACTAAACATATTTTTTTTTCTGAATAGAGACTTTACAGTATAGCAATAAATTCAAGCACTGGGAAAGTAAATGCAACTGAAGTACCCTTAATGATGGTATTGTGTAGTTGTTATGGTTGTTATCCCATTACACAGACCTTTACCTTGAAGGCCATAAATTCTTTGAGAAATAATTCTAATGGGAAGGTGCATTACTTAAACATTGTGTTTCAAAATGATGAAAACCATGATTTAAATTTGAAAAACCAAGTCACACAAACTGAAGTAGTAATAATGGAGGGGAATTAAACTTTTGCCTATCATGCAAACCTTCTAAATTTGTATTTCCTGAGAAACTGCGCAATGGAGCTGTTCCCAGAGCTGCTTCTTGTAATTTGCATCACACACACGCCTGGAACTTGCCATCAAGGATCAGGCCCCCATTCTGCTCTGCTCCTGCAAACTTAAAACCAGTGCCTGAAACAAAAATTGTCAGTCTAAATACCTGACTCAACGCCCACTGAAGTCAATGGAAGATTTTTCATTGATTTTAATGATTTAGTTCAGGAGCTAAGTAAGTATTTCTAAGACAAAAATCAATATTGTCCCACAGTGGTAATGTTTTCATGTGCTTCTATTGATCCTTTTGACACAGATTACAGGATACCTTGGCACTGTCAACACACCAGGTTTTAACAAACTGATTTGATTTATTAACACCTTTGATTAACATCTGAAGTAGCAAGTATTTATCAAATGTCAGCAAACAAATGTTCAGCAGACAGGTCACCACGAAAAAATGACTTGTTGCACAATGTAAGCTGAAGTTCAATAGGAAAAGGCTTTCTGTAAAATCAGTTTATGTGAGAGCCCTACCATGATACACACAGCATAAGTTGGGCATTGAAAAACTGGGGTTTTTTTAACCAACTGTATAATCAGGTCTAAAAAATGCTCTTACCTCCCCTGGAGTACCTTTACTTGCCTCCTCACATGAATGGTGAAAAAAGCATTTCCATGACAGCACGATTGTAAAAACTATGCCAAATTTTTCAAATCCAATGGAACTTTGTTGTTCTGTCAGTTATGCTTTATGATTTTATAACCCATCTTCTACATAAATACAGTGAAATGCATCATTCTCTTTCAGAAAGACTGCAATCCACTGCTGTATTTGGAGCATCTGACTTACAAATGGAAGTCCTGGGGCATCAGAAGTGGGACTGGGTGTCAGTGATATTTACAATGGGATTGTTCAATTGACAGCCCTGTAATTTAGCTTTGTCCCTTTATGAACCAACAAAAACCCTTCAGTCATTTCTTGAGAATGACTCTGAAGTCTCTAATTTAACTTGATTTTTGTATAACTACTGGAAAAAAATAAATAATTCATGCAATTTAACAATTGTATAGTAGTAGTCTAATGGTGCACACCTTTCTTCCTACGTAAAAGAAAATCTATTCTTTCATGACATCAGACTCTTCCACATGATACTGTTTCTCAGTCTACTAATAGTCACCAGAATGATCCCCAAGTTTAAATTATCATTTCCTCCCTTCGAAAGGATCTTTTTCTGCTGGAAGAATATTTGAAACCTTTCAGAATTTTCCTGATCCAAACTACAAGTTACTTCTGACACAGACTAGGATGGGCTACATTAATTTGTATTTTCCAAACCAATATAAAGCCTAATTTGCTAATGGAATTGGTAATCATGTGTCACACATAAGCTCTTACAGTATGAATATCTCTAACAGTTAAATCAATCATAACAAAAATGTGGATATCATGTAAATCTTATCAGGATCACTAAAATAATGGCACCTCTGTTTACAAGGTGTCGATTGGTTTTAGAGGCTTTGATAATGACTCCAGACAGTCAATAAATACAGAGACTTTTACATGGCCACTAGGAGCCGAACTAAACTATCTAATCTTTTTAAAATGACAGACAACACAATGAACTCTGAACTTAATCCCCTCCAAACATTAAGGAGACAGTTCAGTGCTTAAAGTACTATTCAAACTCAAACCCTACATTAAACAAAAATCATTAAGTGTCTGATTTAAACACACAGGAAAATTCAGAGGTAAGACTGATTTTCCTTCCCCATTGTGCCTGGGCAGTGGTCTGTGGTGGGCTCCAAGTCTGTCGGTTGCTTGTCTTGGGCAAGGAAAATACCTCTGTGACTTTTGAAAGTTTGCAGTCAAAGCATTGGAAAAAAACCCTTTCAAACTGAAGGCTTAATTGCTTTTTGTCTCAGTCAGGCAAAATTTCCCCTAAGGTTTTGAAGCAGACATGGGAGACAATGTTACATGCTACATTTCAAGTTGCAAAATTTACACTGTTGGGCTCATAACCTCTGAAAATGATACATTGCCTTTAAGAGGAAAAGGAAATTGTAAATGTAAAGCTTATGTTACACTGAGAGATGGGGGAGGATGGTGGCAGGTAATGGCTGACATATAAGTGGTGTATGTATATGTAAATATATTACATATTGTCAATTTTTGAAATAAATAAGAGGACCATTCAACTGCAGGACAGTTTCATCCAGTAGTAATAAAGTAAGGGAAGAGAAAATAGAAATATCTTTTAAATTATCACTAGCAATTCTTCTGAGATGATTGTTTGCTTTCTAACATTATCAGACTCCCGATTTGCAGCGCAAATCTGAATCCTTCCAGTACTGCTAAAAGTTCATTATTACCCCGTTTTCCATGAAATGCATCTTCTCTGTGCCTTTTGTTAGTTTGCCTTATAAACGTACCTCTCTGGACTATGAAAAGAGGAATTAATCTGTTCTAACCTTTTCAGTGCATCCCTTTTGCTTCCCAATGTAAAATCTAATGTGAAAAATGTTTTTGTTTTATTCTTAATGTGACTCAGATATCTTTAATATCTTTCCTGGCTAATTGGAGATAGGATGTGTTAAATATCTGAATTTCTAATTAATTAATTCCACTGAATAGCTAATATTTCCTGAAATCTTAGTATCTCAGGTAGACTGCTGTATGCAAAGGGGGAAATATAATTTAAATTGTAATTTGGACTTCACATTTTTTAATTACCAAAATCTGCTTCCATTGTAGAATGCAATTTGTTGTCTGCAATTGTGCAATTTTGTTTTATAGTATCCTCATTGCCTTGGTAAATTTCAGTGTGCAAATGGCTTCAAATATTTTATGTTATTAACAATGGTTCTTAAGTCAGGAATTTCTGATATTCCCACTGGCTGGGTTTTGCCATGATTAATTATTTAATCTTGTCTTTCCTGCAGTGCTTGATGAGCAGACTATAGCTTCTTGTTGTTGTCACTCAGATGAGCTACATTATCAGGACAGCCTTAATCTTACAATGGATTGTTATCTGTGTTCTCAGGATGAGATCAACCAGCAGAAGTGAGAGTGTGAGTATTTATTTGGCATCAATGTGAGATATTTTAAACCATTTTCTAAAGTCTGAATTTACATTAACTGTATACAAACTCTATATTGATTTCAGACTCCAGTTATGCTAATAGATTTTCCTTACTGAACAAAATATTTCATGATATTCTAATTTTAAAAACTCTCTAAATCCTTACTTTAGAATATTTTTTATTTTTTATGTTTGGCTGACAGGTTTTTGATAATCAGTACTTCCTCTGGTGATCATTTGTGGTAGAATTAGTGGAATTTCATGACAGCCTATTATACAGCACTTTTCCTTAGCAAGAGTTGCCTTTCCTTTCCATGGTGGCCTAATTAGTATTTCCTGAATCAGAGAATGGCTGAAACATTATGAAACATTAGCTGAAACAAATAGCTGAAACATTATGAAACATGAAATGTTTCATAAGGAAAAAAAAGGAAGATAAAGTACCAGAGCTCTGCCAGGTCTGTGCTGAATGAAAATCCACAACTGCCAACATATTTGGCTTCTGTTTTTTTCCTTCTTAATTTTTTAAAACTTTTCTTAGTCCTTCTAATAGATTGCTTCCTAAATCTGCCCCTGATTTGTTACCATGCATTTAAGGACAAGTACTGTAGTACATCAAAATCTTACAATAGGAAAGTTTGAGTTAAAGAACTGTGCAACTGGTTGTGAATAACATCTAACCAGGACCCAGCTAGAGCAGAACTACAAGTGTCTATAAGATATACTGCAGCATCTTTTACTCTCAGAAGCTCCTTGGTCCATGCTTTCTCTCCTGTTCTCTTTCCTTTACCATGAGTTCCCAAATTCACTGCATTTGGGCATTGCCATCACACATCAAGTTATAACTAAGATTAGTTGAAGGCATCTGTATTCTTTTTTCTCTATTTGTACCAGTGGTAGCAATGACAGGGTTTAAGAAAGCTGAATGATGCCTGCTGGCAGTGTGGGCAAAGCATCCTCGGCACAGGCTGGATGGCAGAGGACTCCCAGACTCACTGTGTCCCCTTGCTGTGGACTGTCCCTGGTGCACCTCGTGTAACACAGGCCCCCAGCTCTCCTCACCGTGGTGCAGCAGTGGGGACCCTCCTTGGCTGGCTGTGCTGCTCAGGGCAGCTTGCTTGGAGGGCCAAGCTGTCCCTGTGCCATGGGGCGCTCTGGAACTGCTCCTGGGGCTGGCCTGCTGGCTCAGACCTGGTGTCTGTGGAGGTCCTGCTCTCCTGAATGGAAACCAAGTATTGCTTTTTGCATAAAATCCCAGGTGTGTCATGGCCAGTGAGCTTCCAAACCAAGAAGAAAGACAAAGGTGTGACTTTTTTTTCCTCTAAAAAAGAATAGCATTTACCAAATCTTTAATTCCAAACAGTGCAGCAATTTCACAAGGAGTACTCAGCAGTTTTCCAATTTTTTAATTGATCAGTGCCCTTACTTTGTCTATATGTGTATTTATAGCAGTGTAACACTAAACCAGATTTGCCTTTGTTTTTGTGATTTATGCATTTTTTTTCTTGAACAGGAAAGCATTCATTATCAAATGTTGTGAGAACAATACAGTAACTGGAGGTTATTTTATATGAAAATATTGTTGATTGTTCCTCCTCTAGAAATCTCTCTTGGCAGCTCACTTCCTGCCAAATGAATCAGCAAAAGCTGCTCATGAAAGTTGTTAATATATAATACAATCACCCAGAACTGCACTTGGTCCTTATCTATAAAGTCCTTTTGTGATCAATGATTCACATCACCTTTTGATTACAGTCTCTGAGCACAAACAGTTTCTTAATATAAATTAATGGCCTTGGAATTTCTAAACAAACATTCCCTTTTGTTTAGCATCATTTCCTATTTTCATACCAAAACAGAGTTTTATTGTAATTGTTCAGTTTTCACTGGAAAAAGTGTTTGTGGCCTGGAATGTTCTCAAAAAACAAGCGGCTCCTTTCAAAGCTAATAGTGTTGATTTACAAGGTCTAACGTGCCATGTTAATTGAATATAGCTGGGAAATATTACAGAAAAGCAGCTAGTGTGGTATGACACTTTAAACAATGATTCTTGTACTCATTTACTGGAAAAGAGATTTTTTTCTTGAAGTATAGTATTATTTGGCAATGTTGTTTCCTTGGTTGGTTTTTCTTTTTTTTTTTTTTTTTTTTTTTCATAGTAATAAGACCCAGCTATCTAAGCAGCAGATAGTCAAGGTACTTCCTTTAAATTTCCTGATTGCTGCTAACACTACTGAATAGGCATGGGCTCTTCAGCAAAATGAATACTGAAGATTTCCTCTGGCCAGATCTGACTAGAAGAACAATTAAATACCAACCATCATGCAGTGATAACTTAATGCTAACTGTTCCCTCTTGCAAACTTCAGGGAGCACGAGTGAGTGGAGAATGTAGCAGAAGCATAAGCCTGACCTGCACAGAACTGGAGCAAAAAACTAGCTGATAATATTCCTTTCTAAGGCAGAGTTATTACTTAAATCAATTAGGTGGAGTTCTAACTAAACTGAAATAAGAACCTGAGAGACTGAAAATGCCTATGGAGATATTTAGTTTAATTAATTATTAGCTAAAGTGATTCAAGCCTATATTCAGATAAGGTTGGTTTTTTTCTTCCTGAAGTATTAAAAGAATAAAGGCCATGATAAAAATGATCAAACTTGTTAGTGGGTTGTTCATAGTAGTTTCAATTAAAGCAATTCAGTTTGCAGTGAGAACAGACTCAGAGTGGGCACCGTGTCTCTCACTCACCGTGGCTCAGCTGACAGAGCAACTCATCAAGCTGGGACCACTTGGCCATCACCAGTCAGATGTCCATCATGTACTCATCCTAACATCAAAAGTAGTTTTAATTTCTGACTTGTTCATATCCCGGACTAGAACAGGGGCTGTTTTTCTCAGGAAAGTTCTCCTGGGTTACATAAGGAATATAAACATTGTGGCCATCTAAGATTGGATGTTCTTAAAAGTGTGGAGAAATAAAAGCCCTCCTGTTCAAGGACAGTAATGTCCTCCAGAAAACAATCTGTAATAGAGCTCCCCACTTCCTATAAAGAAGCAAAGCCCTCAGGCTCCCAGGGCATGCCCTTGACTCAGAGTTTTAGTCAATGCCTGTTCCTTAAAAGCACTGGTAAGCAGAGAGAAAATTTTTTGTGCATCAGTGTTTTGTTCTGTGGAATGATAAAGATGCTACTTTGTAGTATCATTCAAATGCTATGCTAAAAAAATACGTTTTTTAGCATAGCATTTAAATGAAAATGAAATAGTATTTGTTCTTCAATGGCAACTAGCATGATATAAACATATTTTATATATATATATATATAAAAATATATATATATATTAAAAATATGTAATGACAGACTCTCCTCTCCTTCCCACTGTAGTCAGACTGAAGCGCCTCTGTTCAACCAGTAGTTTTGATTACTTTATTGACTCTTACAAAGATAACATCAGCACCAGCTAAGGATCTCTCCAGATATTTTTAGGCACTTGCAAGATGTCAGTGAAATGCCAAAAGCAGTTAGTGATGCACTGCCCTCCTAACAGGAGAGATGTGTGCTGTTCTGACAATTTACCATAAAAAAAGCCCCATGTGAACCCCCAAATGTGAACACTGTTCATTCAGTATTTTGGTGAAGATTGTTATATACTCTGTCCAATTCTTAAATCTAGTGTAATTAAAGCAAAAAAACAATGTATTTATGATTTTGACTACTATTCAGAAAACATCATTCACTTAAATGCTCTGAAATTAAAAAAGGTAATCTCCCTGCTGATATCAAATGTACTGGCTGTATATTAGGCAAAAAGAAAAGGCAAAAAATTGCAGTGGTAATTCCATCATCTCCTCATCTGCCTGTTTTCCTTAAGAATCATTTGATAGGGTTGTTGCTACCATGCTTCATCTGAGAGGCAGAAATGGGTCTGGCCATCAGAAAAACAGGCACAAGGGGAATAGAAGCAGTCAGTTCAGTTTCTAGGGAGAATGAGCTGGTTTGCAAGGGTCCAGTTTGGGGATGAGCCCAGGAAAGAAGGCAGTGGCAGAGCAGGAGATGCCAGAGAAATGACTAATGGCATTGTTGTCCTTGTGGAGGGATGTAAAGAGGAGATATCTAGGCAATGACCAATGAAGTAATTTGTTATGGATGGCATTGCATGTGAAAATTATCTATAGTAATTCCATTTGAGGGTGAATATTTTCCCCTTCTCTCTTTTCCATGATTCATTCAAAATGGATTCCAATCCAACTGGGAAAGAAAATTAAACAGACTCAAAGCTGCTAATTGTGCACTGGCAATTGCAAAAAAAGGAAGTAATCTGCACTGGAATTGCATACCCAGTAAGGACCCTACTCTACAGCTCATTACACTTTTTGTAATGGTCATGTGGGTAAAATGTATTTTTAAAGTATCAACACAGGCAGGAAAGATTTAAACCAGCAGTTCTTGGCCCTCTGGTATCCCAGTAGGGTTGGGGAAGAGTAGGAATTAGGGGAGGAAGGGGAGAAAGTACGTGGTGAAAGTGGTTTTGCTTTAGATAAGCCTCTGCATCCTGTTTCACAATATTGTTGATAATTTGCCTCAATTTCCCCTCTTGCTCTCTTCTGAGCTGTGAACCATTTTTACACCTTCAGCAAGAAATAGGTGCTTTGGATCATTTTTTCAAAGGAAAATCTCAGGATGATTGGAACAATGGCAACAGCTCTATATCTTACAGAGCCTGAGGTTTCTGCCTGTCCAGATAATGAAATACTTCCTTCACAGAAATAGTATGAATTTAGCCAGCACAGAAAATACCTTCTCATTTTCTGCTGGGGACTTCTAGAAGAAGTCTCCTCAGGCTTCTTGACCTGGTTAAATCTGAACTAGTACAAGTACTTAGTACAAGTATGATGCCTCAGAAATGATAACATCTCTTGTCCTTTTCTGCATGGAGAGTACCATAAATTAAAAAAAAAAAATTACTTAGTATAGTCTTTGGTGACAAACTATTTAGTTGCAGCCTCCAAGTATGTTATGTATAGTTGTGAAGCAAAGCTACACCGTTCTGCCAGAAGCGGATGTCAAGTGCCTATACTGAATTTGTCCCTTTGTCTAAAGATACTTTATTTCCTTGAACGAGGCAGTTCCCTAAAGCCTTTTGAGAGTGGCCCTGAGCTCAGCTGGAAACAGGAGAAGCTCCTGTGTGACTGAAAGCTGTAGATGTTGGGCACATCTGACCAGCACTGGAATTGCAGTGGGGAGGAGCAGCTGGCAGACGTGGGGAAGGGGAGCACAGGCTGGACAGACAGCACGGGGTAGAAGCAGGGTCAGCTGCAGCAGGAAGGGCTTCTGGCAGGTTTAATGTACTCCTGCCCACAGATCTGGGGTCAGATACAAATCCACCACTGTACCTTGGATCATCATCTGGATGTCATGGTCTTAGGTTCAGTGGGGGTGTAAAACACTCTGGAGAGCTGAGCAGCCAGGCTTGGGGCAATCCTGTCCAGAGAACCAAGGTACTTCAACAGCCACTGCCACAACTGGAGACTGTAACATCTGCCTATTCCTTGGTCATTCCCCTTTGTATTTGTTTGCTTCTTCTTACATTGTTTTGCTTTGTTATTAAACATATTTATTTCCAGGCAGCTGTGATACCAGCAAGAACATTGGCACAACAGATTCAGAGTCCTGTTTATTTTGGTTAGCTGATATCCTAAAGTAAGCTACTGTTTAAATGTTTGGGAGAGGAGGAAGAAGAAATTTTATCCAAAGCCTCTGTAAGAATTGAACTAATTTAAAATCACATAAATATATTCATAAAAGCATTTTGTATAAATCATCATGCTTCCATCACTGCATTCTATTTTTATTGCCAGCCACAGTGTGTGATGGCTGGGTGTAGATGTCTGAGGCATCTCTGATTTACCTGCCCTGCCTCTGCTCTTCCACAGTGGCAGTAGATGTACTTTCTTCTATCACACGAATAAGCTTAATCTTGTTATAATATTTGCAGTTTACTTTCACACTGTCACTTTATAGTTGTTAAATTAATTCTAAATCCAATGACTGTTAAGATTAGAAATTAGTAGTTTCCACATCCATCCTTTCATCTGCGTTTGTGTGACATCCAGTGGCTGAATGGGTCAATCACAGGCTCCCATTTCTGGTGAAAAGTGTAAAAATTACTCTCAACTCCATGTAGAACATGAAAGCAGGAAATGTATTGCATAATAATGCTAACAGAGCATTTGCTTAATTTTGATTCAAAAATAAACTGGTAATTAAAGCAGCTTGTTCAAGGAAACACACTGCAAATTTGTAACCTTAACTCACTGCAGCCTTTAGTGTTCTTTCCCACTGCTACTGATGTGAACTCATCTCCTCAGTGTTCCCACTGGGCACAGAGAAGTGAATAAACTGTTTATCACCCTGCTCCTAAAGGAGTAATCTCTGTTTTCCTGCACTTAACTGTTGACTGCATCACGAGTGTCTGAATTAGTCAATTTTGTCAGGAGCAGTACTGAGCTTAGGAGCCAAATTTTGATTAAACCCCTAGCAATATTTTAAAACCCCAAAATGTACTGATTATCCAAATGATATTGAATTAGGCTTCTAAACAGTTCTTTAAACTTAAAGATCTAGAACTTCAGTCTCATGTTTGAAATGACTGCCTGAAATTAAAGTAATTCATGGCAGTTGTGCAAGGTGTTTTCTTTGCCATCATCATGAAAATGATATGACAGCAGCACTGGTCCCAACATGTCATCCAATTTTTTCCATGCAGGTAATAAATTAGTAACAGCTTTTTTTTTGCTCATACTCATAAACCCCACAGTTATCTCAGAGCTTTTTCTGCAATTTGTTATTAGAAGTAGCAACTACTAATGCTGAAGAGGAAAATTATGAGAACAAAAGTGTTTCTCTGTTTTTCTAATCTGCTTTATGAGATCCATAAACCTTTTTCATAAATCCAGCTAAGTCCTTGTGTGCAAGCTTTTTATATAGCAAAAGGAAAATATAATTTAAAAAATAATAATTTTAATCTCATAAAACTTAACAGAGAAATGAAGCATTGATGTCTAGTGCCTGAAATTCCTTTAAAGTTATGTTTTCAAAATTATTAAATTTCAGGTTTAATATTTATTTCAAAGATGTAAAAATATTATTTTGGCAGGAAATTTGTTGTTAAGACTAATATATATTGGACACACACACACAAAAGACTGTGCAGGCCTGGGTAGTGCATACGAGGCAAATGATACCAGCAGACAGGAAAAGAGCAGCTGTGCACCATTCTTGGACACAAAGTCCTCAGGAGTCACGAGGTTAGCACAGGATCTCTTTTTTATGCTTGGTTTTGCTGACTAGAGAGCCACTTAGTCAACTCTAATAATCAGAATAAAAGTCCTCTCCTAAAGTTAGATTAGTTTTATGCTACTCTATGGCAAGGAAAAGCAAGTCAAATCTCTCAGAATTGTATCTAGAAGAAAACAAAGATCAGATATATGAAAATGCCCTTGCTGAGATCCAGTCCTTTGAGCTGCCTCTTGGAACCACCATAAGGTATGCTTCTTTTTAATAGTATTATACTCTTAATGATGGATTGTTCCTTCTAAAGCTGTTCTTTCAGTCAGCAAAATATATTAGAAACTTTGTTTTCCTGACCCTGAAGCCTACAAGAAAGCTGAGTTTAATTTCAATGTGATTGGCCCTCAGTGAAAAAGTACAAGCCAAGGTCACCTACTATGCTCTTTCTTTTCACCTGGACAAAGTGATCTGTTTCTGATGGCTGGCTGCAGATTTGTGAAAAAGAAAGTGCTCTTTTGAGAAAAGAAAAAGAAAACAAGGGGTAATGTTCTCTTTTGTGTAGCAACTTTTTAAAGTCAACAGCTACATTTTAAAAAATAATTTACTGCTTCTTAAATTTTTAGTAAATGCAACTTTTGTTTTAATCACCAAAGACAGAACTACTTAAGGTTTTACTGTTGATATTTCGAAACGTCTGAAGATTTAATTATTTTTGTTTTGTTTGTAGCTTATGGAAACTGTTAATTAGTAAAAGTGCAACTGAAAAAATTCCCCTGCATATTTGTCCTTAAAAAAAGTAATTATATATAAGATTGTAATGTAATTTGTCTAGGTATATTGTCAGTATTTGTAGAAGAGTTTTAAAAATAGCCTGCCTGGCACTGTAGGCGTCAGGTTGCAGTAACCATCAGGCTAAAAAAAGAAAATTAAATTTACCCCGAAAAATGTGTCAATCTATAACTTCAGTATTTTGGTGATGGGAAAAAAAAAAGAATGTGGGAAAATTGTTATTGCATTTGAGTGATTTCTTGAAGGAAATACTACAAGTGGTAGGATTTTTCCTTTTTTTTTTATTATGCAATTTGTAAGCACTTGTCTACATTCAGAATAGTCCTTGTTGATTTAGTAGGTGAATGAACAATCTGAATCAACACTGAATATGATAAAGGCACAGGCACAGACAAGACGTGCATCGTCTTTGGTGCCATTTATTAACTCGTGTACAGGTGTAGTTGCACCAGGGCAGGACAGATGATGAGCTTGATAATAGTAACTGGAAGGATGCCAAATGCAATTGCAGACCTTGATGCATTCACATTTGTCAAATGCTGTCAGTTCCTTACTGGAAAAAGTAGCTACACATCACCCTGAAGTTTTACATATCTGGCCTATTGCTTTACACAAACTTCCCACTTGTGTGCAGATAACTTTGCCCAGAAAGCAGGTGCATCCTGTCTCCTGAGCATGCAAAACCCAAGGATTAGTTAATCCCCGGCCACAGGCCACAAAGTGTAAAATTTACATAGAAAATAGGTTATTCCTCCTTCGTTGACACATGAAGCTTTGCTGTACAAAGCACTAGGAAACATTATGCTAGTTTCTAGTGAAATACAGCAAGCCACTGCACATAGAGGTGCACTTTTTTGGTTTGTCTTGGTTTTGTTCTATTTTACCCCGACCCCCAAGTTTCTATCGTGTAAAGAATGGAAGGAATGACGACTGACATAACCTGAATGCAGAAACCCGGCAGAGCCTCCGCCTCAGGGGTCGGCGCTTCCCTCCCTGCCGGGACGGGCACGGTCAGCGTGTGCGGGAGCAGTCGAATCAAAACAAACAAAATAATAATAATAAAAATAAAACAAGACCACACCATGAACTAGCCACAAGACCAAACCAGAACTAGCTCAGTGGAAAAGGTCCTGTTGAACCCTGTAAGCCTTTAAGGCGTCTGTGCAGCGCGGCGGGCAGCCGGTCGGTCCGGGAGAGGGGCCGCACTTTGCGCGTCCCTCGTTTGTCACAGTGCCCCGAGCGGGTCGCACGGGCAGGCGCCGGGCAGATGCAGCTGCCCGCGGTCTCTGCCGGACACCAGAGCCCGGAGATGCCATGGGAACGGAGGGGCTTTGCCGGGCTCCCCGACTTAGCCCTGCCCCTAACAAGGGCAGCGCAGCCCTGCCGAACTGGTGCGAGCCCGAAGGGCGCGGCCTGGCGCAACCTGCGCCCCCTCACCTGCCGCAGCCCCTCCCTCCTCCCCGCCGCCCCGCGCCCGGCGCGCACCGGCGAACCCTCCCCGGCGGCTCGCGCCGGCCCCCGCCCGGCTCCGCGGCCGCTCCTCCCTCGGCGCCTCCCGCAGCGGCGCGGCCGCCGCGTCCCTCCCATCCAAGATGGCGGAGAGTCTCCCCGAGCATGATCGGATCCTGCAGGAGATCGAGAGCACCGACACGGCCTGCGTGGGACCCACCCTGAGGTGCGGGGCGCGGGGGCCGGGGCGCCGCCGGCGGGTGAAGCTCCCACGCCCTGCCCGCCCGCCGGCCTGGGAGCCGCGGCGCGGCCCGGCCGCGCTTTCTGACAGCTGCTCCCCAGGGACGGCCCGGGGCCGCCCGCAGCGCCGCAGGCGGGAGCGGCCACGGTGGGTGCGGAGGGGACGCGCGGCCCCCGCTGCCGCTCCGTGGGGGCCCGGCCGCCGCCCCCCGTCCGGGCGCTGCGGGGCGGAGGGAAGGGGCCGGTGCGGCGCGGGCAGGGAGCGGGGCTGTCAAGCCGTGCCACCGCTCTGACAGGGAAAGGCGACCGAGCGGAGACGGCGGCCGTGGCCCGGCTCTGGGCTGGCCGCTCCCTGGCATTGTCTGCCGGGCCCCGGCGGGGCTGGAGTGCGGCCTCGGGACGGGGCGGCCCTGGGCCCGGCGCGGGTGGCCGGGCTTGGGGCGCCCGCCGTAAGCCAGTGCCGGGCTCTGCCGCCCGCACTCGGGCACGGGCAGCTCCCTGGGTGTGCCGGTACCGCCGGGTCTGTGCTGAGAACGGGGCCGGAACCGTATCGTGGGTGGGTGTTGCAGTGCTCCGATATCAACCTCTCATGATGCGGTCTGAAACCCACTACCCTGGTCTGTTTACCTGGAAATGTGACAGTGTTTAGAGAATGTCTGGTGTGCCATGACTGCAATGGTTTGGTTTTCTGTCTTTTTCCTCCAATTCTACATGCTGCTAAATGGCTTAGCCTGCATTTTGAAAAAAAGGTTTTGCATAACCTTTCCTGTTAGAGGTGAATGTGGAGGTACCTTTCAGTTAGAGCTGGGGAGATAAGGGCAGGGCCTGTGGAGAATGAATTGGGTTGTAGAGGAAACAGGGGAAAGAGGATCTTCATCGTGGAGCTTTTCTGGTGCTTCCCAATTAAAGATGTCTGAAATAAAAAAAAAAAACATAAGCACTAGCCAGACGGGGGAGAGAGAACTGTGAATGATATCTCCTTGAAAAGATACAGTGAGCCTGTGTGCAGAAAACTGGAAAAGGCAGTTTGTGTGGCAGCGTGCTGCAAAGCAGTGAGCATGGTGCTGCTGGCTTTTCCTGCAGTGGGAATGGTGCCTGCTGGAGAGTGTGGACAGGGCTGGGAAAGGATGAACGTGGGCTACATGGGTGGGAATGCAGTCCTGAGAAATGGTGGAAGAGAAGTTCCTGTTACATGATGCCAGGTGGGTCATTTTGCCCATCATAGCAGCTGATTTTGAGGTTAGCTACGTGTGTCTACAGTGGATCCTCCACAGCTGGGAGGTGGCAGTCTGGGCATTTGTGTGAGGCTGGGGCTGATCAATCCTCTGAGAGCGCCCATGGGGAATGTGGTGGGCTCCTCTAGACATCGCACGGGGACTGCTTGCTGGCTCAGTCTGGTCTTGGAGGTCAGCTTGGAGCAAACTGCACTCTGACCTTCTCTCATGTTCCTTAAGCACAGCTGCTGTTGGGAATTCATTGTGGAGATGCTGAAGCTGAGCGTCGCAAGGAGCCTCACCTGTAGGAGTCTGTGGGCTTAGGCTGATGGAAAGTAGCTGGGATGCTTTCAGGCTTAAGTTGTCCCTGGAGGCAGTTTCACCATGTTAATCACTTAACAAGCCCAGGCAGGTTAAAGCTGATGCCTGCAAAAAACCACAACAAAATATTAAATATAATTGCACTTTCATCACTGTCTTCAGTATAGAGCTTATATCAGAGTAACCTGTAGAAAGAAAAGAGTGTTGGGCTACACAGCAGACGAAGGCATCCACAGGTGTGGATGGGGAAGGGACCATATGAATCTCTTATCCATATTAAGCATTTAAAATGTGCTGATGTCTTTATAAATTCTAAAACTTAATTTCTTATTTTTTACATGTTTCTATCCTATCACCGATTTTCCAGTAAGGGAATTTTACATTGCTGACTTTCAGGATTTTTAGGGAAAAAGTGGATGTTGGTCTGATTTAACCGTAGTGTTCAATTACAAATAAAAAAATTTAGGTGAAAGAGTGGTTACACCTGTCTGAGTGTTTTGAAAGAAGTCCAGCAAACACCACAGAAGTATGCTTCTCCCTAAGAGCAGCAGTATTTAAGATCAGATCTTGAGCTGTCTGCTCAGCTGTATGTTACAATTTGTGAATTGCTGTGTGAAACTGAAAAGTCTGAAATCCCACATCAAATTACAAGATCTATTTCAATGAAAGAAGCATGAATGTAAAATGGAGCATTATTTTCTGCATGAGATCTAGGTTTTTACTCGCTAAACAATGTGAATCAAAGAAAGGAGTTGAGTAATTCTACGTGCAGTTGCATAAGGCTACAACATGAAGTGATCCATTGATTTCCAGTCACAGAAGCTATTGAAGCCAGTTGTCTCATGTAATGACTGAGATTGCATTAATTTCGTTATGTGAAATGGAATATTTTTGTTATCTCTGGGTTATAATGCTGGGAGAATGTTTATAGCATTGCCACATCAAATAAAATACCAACATACCTACTTAAATAGCAGAACAAAAGCGGGGGCTTGAGGTGAGTGGTTTGGATAAGCAGCATGAGGTAATATTAAATGGTGAAGAATGGAGAATATGCAAGATCTGACTTATTCTTAATTGTTAATATCAATATATTAATGTCTTCATAATGCATCCATGCTTCACAAAGGAAGTGTACATTTTTCTTGTGGGCTGTATGTAGGTTCCATGGAAACACATTTTTGCTCCTATTTTTCTTCAATGTTTTGCTTGCTGTTTGGGTATAGCTGCTCCTGCCAGGGTGCTGTTTCCTGCCCTGCTATAAGAGTGGCAGCACTTGTTTTTGTGATACAAAAAATAATAACATTTATAGATATATAATGTTTTTGTGTATAATTTACTGGTAAGGAATAACATACAGACTGATTCTGCAGGTGATTTTCTACTGCTGAGATCTACCCATAAAGAGGAATGTGAAATGCAGGTCCTTTATAGGAGGAATCAGCATACAGCTAGTGCAGTTGGGATTATTTACTGTTTAGGAGAGTTAGCTACTAAAGACTGCTCTGCATCTCAAGAGAGGAAGAGATTGTATTGGATTAAATTAATTTTCTTTTTACATTTTAACTGGATGGATTTATTGATTTAAATTTGCTGCTATTTTACTTGCATCTCTAAATTCAGTGACACATGCTGAATCATTATAAATGAGACCTAAGCCAACATGCCTTTCATTAAATAGGCAGACTGTGTCTATAGCAAGCCAGGATTATTTTTTTTTCATCAGACTCTGTGAAGCTTTTATCAGCATCTTTTTGGCTTTAATGGCTAACAAAATGAGATTAATGACAAAACTTGTTAAAGGCTCATCACTCTCACCTTTTTATAGAACATGTTAATATCATGTAATTCATGTTGCATACATACTTTTGAGTTTCTCTCAGGGACAACTATCTCATTTCTAATCTTTAGAAAGGAAGTGGAAAAAGACAAAGAGAAAGAAAAGCAGTTCCCATAATCCTCTCAACAACAACAGAAAAGTCAGAAACTTAATAACAAAAAACTTAAGGCTCTCACTGAACTCTGGGTTTTAACACTTCATGAATAGTCAGCTGGACAGGCTGTGGTAGCTAGTAAGACAGATTCTCTTCAGAAGAAAATAATTGACCTTATTTGATGGTTAGTTTATGGTTGGTTGAAAAAGGTCAAAGTGGAACTCGACAGAGTAGAAGTTGTTCTGCCAGGGCCCTGTGTGCTATAGATATGAGTTTCTTTGAGTCTGTAGTAGTGTGTAGTATTTTAAAGCTTTTTTTTTTTAAATAGATGAATTAACTCTTAAACTCTAGCTTGGCAAAATATTTCATAAGCATATGGTAGACTTTCTCTAAACACTTCATCTTGTGAGCTTTGCGTCACTGAGTCTGCGGTGTTCTGTGGTTCCTGTACACAGCCTGTCAGGGGAGTACCTCCATGCCCACAATACGTTGACTGAACAAAAATACAAAAGTAAAATTAAATATAAAAAGCTGTGGGGAATTTGATAATGGAAATTCTGTTGCTAAGGTGAAGTTGATAAGGAGGTGCTGTGTCTGTTGATGTATCTGTCTATAAGCAGAATGTACTCTGTAGCTTTAACTGACAATCACAGCTTGGAAAGTGCTCCTCAAAAGTCAGTGTAAAATTGCTTTTAATTCAATTCTCTCTTCCTGAAATATGTCATCACAAAGCCGTTGCCTGGTAGATGTTAGAGCTTCTTGTAGGCTGCTCTAAGTTGTGCTGCCCATGAAACATCTTTGAAGAGTTCGTAGAGAGCCTCCTGTGAAGACATTTCTCTGTCCTGTTGTCTCTGGCTGAACAAATCACAGCCGCAAGCACCGTTCAGTTGATGCATTTCTGCCTGATGCTGCAGTATGCTGCAGTCACCTTCCCCTGGTCTAGGACTGCATTGCACTGGTAAAAGCAGCACTGAGCTGAGACTGCAAAGCAGAATCATTTCTGTATAGTGCTGCATTTTTCTTGTTCAGATTAAGCAGAGTTTGGAGGTTGGATATCATAAATGAGTTTGGCTGAAGTGTTAAATTGATAGCTGTTCATTCTGGGCTTCTGTCCTTGTGTTGCAGAAAAGCCAAAAGTGAAAGCTACACTTTAGTAAGGCATCATTAGAAAAATAAGCAATTTTGTCCTTTACTGATCAAGGTCCTGAGAAAATTCAGAGTTAGAGATATGGAGTAATTCTGCTGCTTTTACTGGGTTGTGGTACACTTTGAAACTGCAGGTGCTTTGCCCAGACTGGGGTCTGTAGTTTGTATTTTGGAGATATTCTTGTATTCATTGAGGGGGCCTGTCCAAAGCAAAATGAATGAAGTGCCTAAATGTTATGTAACTTCTGTTTTACTGAAAGTGCACATTGCAGTTACCAGCAGGCATGATTTAGGTATGTGATTCTGGGTCTTCAGCACCACAGTTAGTAAGTGTAGCATAGGCAGTATGAATGAAATCTGAAAATGTGGGAAGATTTTACAGCACTACACAATTGCAGTCAGGGAAGTACTTTTTCTGCCTATGGTCTGTTGGGATTTATGATGTGGTTATCCAATAACAAAATGTGGTTGCCTTCATTTTTCTCCTGTGGTCTTACTTGTCTGGTAGGATTGTCTAAAGTTATTTTTCAGTGTTTTCAGTATTTTGGTTTTGGAGCATGAGCCAGCAAATAGCGTTTTTGTCTATAGCTTAGTCTTGTTTTAAATATAGAGCAGACATAAGAATACTCTGTGATCATCAGCCAGTGCTTTAGATGAGAATTTTAATGGTTTGATCATATATTTTGATTTCAAATGGTGTGGTAAGCTTTTACAGAATTGTAAGCTATTGGTTTGAAAATCAATAGACCCTATCTTTATTAATGGTCTGTCTTCAAGCCCTTCTTAATTTTCAAGTTAATGCCTTTTATTCCTGGGTTCCCTTTCAGACAGAAGTTACAACGTAGCCCCAAAGAACTGGAAAATCCTTGTGTGATAGCTGTGGTCTCTTTTGGATCAGGACTGTACTTTCATGTATATTGTTGTGGTTTAACCCCAGCCAGCAGCCAAGCTCATCTAGCTGCTCATTCACTCCCCCACCTGCAGTATGGGGGAGAGAATCAGAAGGATAGAAGCTGGAAAACCTGTGGGCTGGGGCAAAAGCAGTTTACTAGGAGAAGCAAAGGCTGCACACACAAGCAAAGCAAGGACTGAACTCACTGCATCCCATGGAGAGGCAGGTGTTCAGTCATGTCCATGACAGCAGGGCCCCATCACAAGTAGTGGTTATTCTGGAACACAGAATCACAGAATGAACTAGGTTGGAAAAGACCTTTGAGATCATTGAGTCCAACCTATGACCTAACACCTCCTCATTAACTAAACCATGGCACTAAGTGCCACATCCAGTCTCTTTTTTAAACACATCCAGGGACAATGACTCCTCCACCTCTCTGGACAGACGATTCCAGTGCCCAGTCACTCTTTCAGTGATGAATTCTTTCCTGATCTCTAACCTAAACTTCCCCTGGTGCAGCTTAAGGCTGTGTCCTCTGGTTCTGTCAGTTGCTGCCTGGAGAAAGAGACCAACCCCACCTAATTACAACCACTTTTCAGGGAGTTGTAGAGAGTGATAAAGTCTCCCCTGAGTCTCCTTTTCTCCAGGCTGAACACCCCCAGCTCCCTCAGTGGTTCCTCTCAGGGTTTGTGTTCCCAGCCCCTCTCCAGCCTCGTTCCCTCCTCTGGATGCACTCGAGCGTCTCAATGTCCTTCTCAAACTGAGGGGACAGAGCTGGACACAGCACTCAGGGTGTGGCCTCAGCAGTGCCGAGCACAGGGTAAGGGTGATCTCCCTGCTCCTGCTGGCCACACTGCTCCTGATACTGGCCAGGATGCCTTTGGTCTTCTTGGCTGCCAGAGCACACTCTGGCTCATGTTCACTTGGCTGTTGACCCCCAGGTCCCTTTCTGCCTGAGCACTGTCCAGCTGCTCTGTCCCTGCCTGTAGCACTGCAGGGGTTATTGTGGCAAAATGTCATCACTCCAAATGTCTCCTCCCTTCCTCCTTGTTCCCCCACTTTATGTTCTGAGCATGATGCCATCTGCTCTGGAGCAGCCCTTTGGTCAGTTGGGGTCACCTGTCCTGGCTGTGTCTCCCCTCGGCCTCCTGGCCAGCGTGGCAGCACAAAAAGGCCTTGGCTCTGTCTGAGCCCTGCTCAGCAATCACAACAACATGTCTGTGTTATCAGCCCTGTGTGCAGCACAAATCCAAAACACAACCCCATACCAGCCACTGTGAAAAAAATTAACTCTACCCCAGCCCAAACTAGCACATATATTTATCTATCAGTTTATCTTTTATTATAATAGCTAATTTCTACTTTGTAAGTGGATTGTTATGGAGTAAGGAGAATGACCTGCTTGCTGTGAACCAGTGTATCCTAAAAGAATAGAGGATTGCTTGTAGTGTCAGTTGCAGATTTTGTCACTTGGTGTAGGATTTGATGGTATTCCAAGTACTTAAATAGAAAGACAACAGTCCCATAAAGCAACTGTCTATGCGATGTATATTGCTATGAAAGAGCAATTTTTTTTATTGCCTAGTCCATTATATAGAGTCAAAAGGGCATTTGAAGAGTCTGTGCTGTAGACTGATTAATCTGTCATACAGCAGCAGAACTGCAGTTCTGATTTTTCTGTAGCCTGGTCAAATTTGCCATTGGTAGCAAAAGTGTTTTATAAGGAATCACTTGCATTGCTGCAAGTTTCAACATATTACTTTTCAGGTTTTTATAAAGCCTGAAACTGTTCGCAGTCATGTCTGCGCTGCAATTTTTTTTGTTTTGAAAAAATCTTTAGGTTCAATGCTGATTAAGTTTGTCATGAAATATGTGTCTGCAAATCAGGTTATCTTGATCTTTTTTGCTGTTCACACATCAGCTTCTGACTCAGTTCTTGCACTGTTTTCCAAATGGGCAACTGCCAAGTGAAGCTTTAACCAAGGCAGTAACCTGTGTGAATTGTTCTGAAACAGCTCTCTCCAATTTCACAGGCATTACCAAAGAGCTTGTCCCAGTGTTTAGGAAACAAATTTCAAAATACATGAAAGCTTTTATAAAAGAGGAATCATCTGATACATCATCATCAGAATAGTGTACTTAATAGATGTTTTATGTAGTTTGTGTCATTGTTTCATTAAAATTCAGCCTTCTCTTCATATGAACGGCTTATGCTTGTGCACTCTTACCTCAGTTAAATTCAGAAAATCCAGTTCTTATTCCTGTCATCTCTTCATTGACTTGTTTGTCAAGCTGATTTTATTCAATGTCTGGTGACCCATATTTTGGACCTGCCATGTGCATAGGAAGTACATAATTTTACATCCTTCACAAATGCCAGTCACGTGTGTGCTTACTTCCTTGTGAATCTTTTTGGAAAGCCAACAGCATAGCCTGTGCTCCAGCTTTCTTTGTGTGTGTCTGAACCATTGATATCTACCTGAGGAACTGTAACATAATTCAGTTAAATATAAGTCTGGTTTTGACTGTTAAGTGCTGGTGTATTTGCAGGTTTTGTCATGTTGCATTTATGTATTATACTACTAAAATAAGCTCATTCAAATTGAAGAGGATTAATATGTCTTGAATAATGCTTTTAAGATAGTGCCAGAAAAGGATTTGCAAATAGGAAACTATTTTTATGGGTTGTAGTAAACTATTAAGTACTAACTCATTCAGAAATACAGTCCTAGCTTTGCATCAGCATCAGGTAGTCACATGAGATTTTATCTTTCTGAAGGGCTTGCTGTGGCTAGTTGTGAAATCCAGCTGTGGCTGGTCTTTCTGGCTATTTTCTGGTGATGTTTGAAATGCCCAGACCCAATCCCTGTCACCACAGAGCTTGGTATAACAATCACAGTTCAATTTGAGGCTCAGCTTGATGAAGTACTTTCAACAATGCAGCTTTTCCTCATCTTGTACATGTCTAGTACAGAACTATCTGTACTCCTGAAAAACTGGGTCCTTCCTGTGCAGGAAGGAGTTAATGATCTCTCCTCGAGCCCGGCTGAGGCCCTTCCCGTATCTCAACCTTTGCCAGTAATAGCAAACTAGTAGGGAATTTATCACTGACAGAGGTATTAAGAAGGAAGGAAACAGATTTTAGAGTGCATCAGCCTTGATGGAAAGATGTGGCATTGGACAGAGAGGACCTAAAAGACACTGGGGATTTTTTAAAATTTATTTATATAGCATGAGAAAAGTGTTCAGTTCTAATACTGTGAATGGGATTTTCACTGTGTCTCAGGGAAAGTAATTTGCTTGCAAAATTGCAGTGAGTGTAACTTGCAATTCTCCTGGGAATCAGAGTAATACAAAATTAATAAAGCATATACTGTCATATATGTACCTGGGGGATGCTTTTGAGACATTTCAGCTTCAAAAGGAAATGTTTAACCTATCGAGTTTTGGGACTTTCACAGTTTGCACACTTCCTTAGGCACAGAGTGTCTTTGAAGGATTTTTACCCCATTTTGTTCATAGAAGCAATGTTTTCTTACAAGTTTTGTTTTCAGTTAATTTCAATATAAAACATAGGGCTTACTGTTTTATACTTTATATTTGTTCTGGTATGTTTCATAAACTTAGGAAGCTGCAAAGAAATGAACAGATTTTCTTTGTTCATCAAGCAGGTAAAGAATTGGAGTTAGTCAGTTGCATCAACACTCTTAATGGCTTCCTAACTGAGAGAAACACTGAGTTTCAGTTCAGCTTCTGAATTGAAAACAGACTTTTTTTAGAAGTCATGTTTTACTTTCTTCAGTGATCCTTGGAGATATGCAAAAAATATACAGCACAGGCTGTTGTTTTACATGAATTAAATACATGATGATTTTTTTATATGTAGGCTATGTGAGCTCATAAAGTTTAAAAAAGTGAATAATATAAAATATTTGTAAAATACATGTTTTGGTTATATGTTTTGCAGAGGAGTGTGATGCAGGATAGGATTGTCTGGTTTGATCTGTATATAATAGAATACATTCTTAATCCAATTGGTTTTGTAGCTTTTTAATTACTGGGTGTTTTATTTTATCTGGAACATCTTAAATTTCTGAAATAATGTATTTACATCTGTATATGTCGATATTCAAAGCCTATTGAAATAAGTAACCTACACATTTCTGACATTAAATATTCTGTTCTATTTCATATGTCTTGGGAACAGACATATGAGATTGTTGAAATATGAAATTAATTTTCTTTTAAAAAATGGATGTGTATTTATCTTGAAGATTATGTCTCAAATGCTCTAGATAAAGTTGACAGATTACCTAGAAGTTGTAATAGAGGCCTAATTATTTCTTGTACATGTGTAATAGAAATCTCATTAAATTTTTTAAAAGAACTTGGAAGCTCACAATTTGGTTTACAGATTAATCCATTGCTCCTGAAAGATAATTTATGTAACAAAAGTCTCTGGAAGTATTAAAGGAAGATAAAAATATTGCTATACAGACTTCACTTTCCTACTTTATATTCTATGAAATAGCATAGGTTCCAGGGTTCCAGCTACATCCCCTTGTATCCATGTAGGCATGTGAAGCAGATGGCCAAACTTGGCACTTCATCGCGTGGCGATACCAGCACCAAAGCGAGCAAAGCTGCTGTTTCCTTTGCTGCCTTTTTATCTACTATTACACCACAAAATTAGGAAAAAAAGTGGTAGCACAGCACTTGTTTTTCAGTTTCTTACTTCATACATCAGTAAGTCACACAAAGGCTCAGCAGGAAGAGGCATCTCCTTGGTCAGCAGTGTAAAAACAGGAAGGAGGAAGTCTATTGCAAATGTGGGTGTGCTGATTATCAGTTGGTGTTTGGCTGCAGAGGATGTCCATTAACAGCCATCAGCGTGATCCATTGCTTATCCAGCACGAACAATGAATGCTCGAGTGCTGCTACTACAGAATAAGGACCCTGCTTATAGGAAGTAATGTTAACTAACAAACTGTACTGGCCCTTTCCTGCTCATAGAAACAGGATACTATTAGTGAGAACAATTGACAGAAATTGCACATCCAGGAAAACCAGGCAAGCAAAGCATAACAGCTGAACTAAGATTAATAAAATCTTTTCTCTGAATAGGCCATAGCTGAGTTCTGTGTTGTTCTGGCATGTAATGTGAGCTTTTAAATAGAGTGGAGAGATGTAATTATGAGTAAGAATGGCAGAACTGGAGCATAGGTAGCATCTGGCACTGAAAGGCTGCTTAGGTTTTAAGAAATGTGCTTATTACCATAACTGCAATTGAATTACAGGAAACACCTGGACATTATTTTATAAAGCTTTTTAGGGTGTATGCAGCCACCTATATGAAATTACTCCATGGAAAAATCCCTACAAAGTTTGCAGCTTGTGTAAACAGAAAATATCTTTGTATATTGTAGGACAAAGGAAGTTTCTGCAGTGTTTCCTGTGAAATTGCAGCTCAAATGGAGTGTGTGATACAGTATCATGGTTAGGGATGCCATGGTTATAGTCACAGTGTGACAGGGCTGTTTTAAGGGCAGAATCTTAATTTGCAATGTCACTGTTTTCTGCTTGCACTGATCCCACTGAACTCATAATGCATATTTAAATTGTAAATATTACTTTGTTTTTGAATTTTATTTAGTATAGCTTAGTGTTGTTAAATTTTGGGATTTTATTTCAATGAAAAGAAAAATAGGGAGAACATCTAGGGGATTACTTCTTGCAGTGTCTATGGGAACTAGTTGGGAGCATCTCTAGCATCAGGACAAAATTGGCTTTGGTAGCAAGATATGAATTCTAAAATCATGATTATCCATAAGTACAGTTTCTTCATTTGAGAGTTGGTACATTTGTGTGTGCGTTTTGTTGAAAGTATTACTTTGAAAAATTGAATAAAAAGTGCATGTTTGGGCAGATTTCTTTTTTTTTTGTGCCTCATTTAATTGATCAAAGTAATTATAATTTTTTCCCCTCATGGTGCTTCTTTTGAAGCTCTACAAATGAATCTTTTTCTCTTGCTTCTGTTGAAGGTCAGAAGTTGCATGGTCAGACTTACATTCCATGTCAAACTCATACAGCTGTTGTACAGATATGTACAACATATATGTGTAATTCCTGTCATTGTCACGGCATTCATGGAGCTGTAACTGATTGGCACTTACTGAGTGGTTATCAGTATCCTGAAAGGAATGTGTACATACAGTTTTTAATTGCTTCATATGTCTTGTGCAATCAGGAAATGAAAGACTTTGTGGCAATATAGGCAGGGGTGGGGAAACCTGCAATTCATCCTAGAAATGGGACAGAACAGGATGGTTTGGGGGAGGTGTGAAAATGGTGAAAGGTGGCAAGTCATTAATAAAAAGTTTCTTTGTCCTGTAAAAAGATTGCTGGATTTTTTCTTTTTTTTCTAACTTTTTTTTTGACTATTTTAAAATACATGATCTGATTTAAAAGTCTGTGCTGCTGCTAGAACTTATTATAAATGATTACTAGAAGAATTGTTCTCTCAAAAAGTTTACAGTAATGCTCCATAAGCTCACATTTGTCTTTCCTGAATATGGATTGCAATTAAAAGTTGAATCATTGCCCATTTAAAAGAACACACAAAATAATCCCAGAACCTTTAAGAAATAGTAATTTTTAAAAAACTCCAGTGGGATTTATTAAATATTACTTTATCATTATCTAGTAGACTGTTCTAGTAATGATTTTTAAGTGAAAGAGTTATCACCAACCAGGAATTCATATTATCTTCTGAATTACTATTTTCTTATGAAAGTATGGGGATTTTATTTTTAATAAAATAAACTCTTCAAGTTCATTTTTTTTTGGCCTAAAGCCTGGGTTCCGGAGTAGTTCTTCTCTCCTTTGAAAAGTTACAGCTATCGCTATAGATATGAGAAAAAGTTAATTTAGTTCCCATTCTGATTATTCTTGAAATCTATTTTTTATGCTAAAACAAGAAGACTACAGTAGAAGTTTTACTTAGGTCTGGTTATTGTAATTTTCTGGTCTTGAGGCCATAGATGTGGAGCTAGACAGGAGATGAGGAGGGGAAAAAGCAAATTTGGGGTATTTGCTGAACTTCCAAAAATTATTTTGGGCTCCTCTTCTTTTACAGTTAATAGTCTATATGCACTTCCATTGTCTGCCCTTCCAGTAGTCCACTCAATGTATTAAATTAATTCTTGGGCTTATACAATTTTTTTTTTGCTTCTAACTTTTTATTTCCCTCCTCATTGCTGAAATTCTCATCCTCTTTTACTCCTGCCTACACTCAGACATTTAAGGACATCTATCCTGATTGCATGCACAAATATTTGTGTGAAATTATAGCAGAAATATGATTTTGAAGGGAGCCTGTAACCATTTGTGAAGATGGTTTATGATGCTCACTTAGAGTGATAATATGTATGTATGGAGTTGTCATTATGGAATAGATGATTTCAGGATAATTTATTTTGAATATTTTTTTTTAAAGGTTGTGTGGAATTCTTGGCGTGTTAAGTTTTAGTTCTCTGGAGATTTTTGATTACTTAACTGTTGGTATTTTTATGCATAGGATGGTGCCCTCTGGTGCTTCAGTATATTTTTGCATGTAAACACAAAAGTCATCAATAAGACCTATTAAATACATGTTTTTCATATTGTGTTTCAGTTTTGAAAGTAAAAGTTTTAGGAAAGTTTATTACAGTATAAAGTAAACTTATTTTATTGTTTTCAATTGGAAAATGGTTGCATATCTGCAAATCCTCCTTCATAATTTCTTGAGACCTGAATTCAAATCTGTTTATGCTTGTTACTCTCCCTTCAGTCTGCTTGGTAAGAAAGATCAAGGTAAAAATATCCCCATTGCAATAAAATGTATCCAGTGAACTCAGACATTTTTCTCCTTTAGGTCACTCTCTGCTCCTAGTTTATTTTTTTGCCTTTTTCACGTACTTTCTACACTATCTTCTTTTTACCTAGACTGGCATTAATATGACTCATCCAATTGTTGGAATGAGTTAAAAAAAACCCCCCAAAAAAGTCTCAGTTTATATACAGATTTCTGGGAATATAAACAGATATCTGCACATTACCAGGAAAGTTGCTCAGCTCTGCTTCTGTTCTTCGTGGATTCCCTGCTTGCCATGTTGCTGAGGAGAGAAACCAATACCAAAATGATTTGCTGTAGTGGTGGTTGAGTAGTCACTCAAGTTAAAGCTCTCTCATTCCAGATTGAAAATTGATGATGTTATGTTGGTTTGGTTTTTTTGGGTGCCAAAATCAAATAGAAACTTCTGTCTCCAGCATTAGTGATTTTCTCCTTTTTTTTAATCCAGTCTGAAGACTCATACCAAGAAAAAAACTTTCCTGTCAGAGTTTCATGATATGAATCAACCACTAGTAGTCTATAGTTGTGCAGATCAGAGGTTGGAAGCAGTTTTAATAAAAACTAATAATGTCTTTCAGCTTGACATGGTTCAAATTTGTGCTGTATTTCAGACCATCAGCGTCCACTTCAGGGGCCCATAAAGCTGAAGGGGATCCTTGGGGCTCTTCATTCAGAGGCGTATAAATGTAAACAAAACCTGAAAGAACTGTGTATTACACATGTAAAAATTCCTTTGGTATCCTAGGAATGACACTTGCTACTGCTGGATGTGAAACAATTTACAGTGAGAGAGTGATTTTTAGGGTAGACATAATTGCATGTAATTGTCATCTCCTGAAGAAATGGAGCTGGAAGGGTTACTGCTTCCTCACTTGCTTTCCAGCAGAAGTCTGTGTGTGTTGTAAATTCAGTTAATTTTGTCTTGTAATTTTAAAGAATTATCTCTAGGATGCTTTTAGAATTTCACGTCTCTCCAAGATATTGCAGTATTGGTGATTTGTCTGCTTGATTATTTAGCTCTCAAAAGTGGAGAATTTTTATCAGCATCTCTAGCAGTGTCATAATCTGTTGAAATGTACACTTTCAGATAATTATTAAGAGGTAGAAATAACTTCATTTAGATAGCTGTAGGTAATCTTTGAAATAAGTGTATGTATGGAAAATGAGTTTCCGTATCAGAAATGAACTATGGCGTGTGGTGTTCCCTAAAAGGTAAGTCAGGTGTGTATTGTCTCAGTTGTGTTTTCAGGTTTGAGAAAAAGCCTAATTTCTGTCTGTGGCCAAAGATGACCTGGCTCTCCAGTGTACACTTTAATTTTCAAGAAGGCTGGTGTTTTAGGCCAGACATTATTCTGAAGCCTCTGAAACTGCATGTGTGAGGTGTCCTCAGAGGACAGTGTCCTCAGGGAGTCAATAAACCTGTTTATTCATCTTCTTCTCACCTAGATGAGAATGTTGTGATACGAAGTGTGAGTTTTTTTAAAAATACACTGACGATTTATTTCTGTAAAGGCAAGCAGCTCTGTCTCATGTGCTGACGAGCGTTGATTTGTTGTTCCCACAAGATGGAGCTGTTTACGTACGTAATTAACATGGAATTTATACTACTAGTGCATTTTAGGGAGGTCTGACAAAGTACTGGTTTAAATCACAGGTCACAATTTTATTAGTATCCTTACAGAAAAGGGTACAATGTACAAGACAAAATAGTAACGATTGTTTTAAGAAGGTAGGGTAATCTTGTGATTAAGGTGTTGGGAGATACACAGTATTACTTTCTTCCCCCTTATTTTGAACATTTATTCCCTGTATTATTTTCAATTAAATATTGTGTTACTACCCCTGAGATTAAAAACCAGTACTTTACTATAATTAAATTTAAGTATAAGCAGCCTTAATATCGAGGAAAACATAATCAGCACATATATTTATAACAGTGGAAACTCTGTTGCCTGTGCTACATTGTATGTAGTTCAGAACTTCCGGCTGTGTTTTCTGGAATTTTTTGATAACATTTTAAAGAGAAATCTTCTGATTGCAAAGGATTTCCTTTTGTCAGTATTGTAAGAATATGTCTGAAAGTCTTGGCACAGATGTGAAATAGATAGTTATCAAGGCAGCAATTGGATACCCCCAAATCATCAGGCAATAGTTAAGTCCAAAACCACACACAGTGCGTTGCTACCGTCAAAGAAAGTTTGGTGGTTCCTCTTGTACCATCTTTTTGTAGTCTCATTCTCATTTTAATTATATTTTCTTTACTGAGTTTTACTGCTGCTTTCATTTATGCTTACATGACACAATTTACAGTTTGGGCACATAGTGATAGATAGAAGTCCCCTGTCTTTGTGATAATGATGCTCCTTTCTCACTTTTCTTTGAGAACACTGGAAGGAGACCTAAATTTGGAAGCTTCTTCCACCCTTAAACAAAAGGCTAAAGAAGCAGTAATAATTTGAACTTTTTTTCTTTGAGGGTTTTTTTTGTTTTGGTTTGTTTTGTTTTTTTCTTTAGCATACAGTGCAGTGTAGGTAGTGAGTCCAGCCCAATTTGAGGAAGCTAATGCTTGCCAGATATCTGTGAAGACACTTTGATTATCTGGTCCTCCTAATATTTTTTTTTCTCCAAGAGCTCTGAAGACAGTTGGATGCCCCTCTGTGTCCACCCTGCAGCTTCCAGCATCTCTGACCCTTTTCTTAATGGAACAGCACTCACATGGCTGTAATGGGTATTTTGGAGTGCTGGCACATCAGTCATTGAACCTTTTTCTAATCCCTTCCCCATTTCTGTCCAGGTGACAGTGCTATGGCCCACATTCTTGTCCCTGTGCATTCTCATGCAGAACATCAGGCTGCCTAAGGAAGCCTCACTCAGTGCCCACTGTGTCTTGTACCTTTCTTTCCTCCCAGGCCAGGATGCTGCTTCTCCCTCCAGCCAGCACTGAGTTCTGCATGTGGGTGTTTCCCCTGGTGATGCAGGTCACTTCTGACCATGCACCAGAGCCCTTTAAAGCTCATCCTGGGCAGCCTTGAGGGAGCCCTTTCAGGCAGTCTGGCAGGAGCCTCAGGAGGAGACACTTCTGGGCACACATTTGCTCCTTCCAGGTGTCATTTCAAACTGTGGTGGTAGAAACAGTGAAGGATAAACTTGATGGGTGAACAATCTTATTTTTCCTCTGGTGCACTTTGGAGGAAAGAGCCTGCTTTCAGTACCATAGCCTTATTTTCCCATCATAAGGGGGTATTACTGGAAACTTTTATTTGGTAGATTTTTCCCCTGAATAAGTATCTATAACAAGCAGAGTGTAAGGAATTGACTTTCTTCCCTAGCCATGTAGGACAGCATATTGCCTTTCTTCTGTCACTTGGGTTCAGTTGCTTCTCTGAATATATTGTACAAGGTCAAAAGGAACTCAGGAAGTATAAAGAATTTTATAACAAGAGTCTTTTCACTCTCTTCTGCAACTTTTCTTCTTTGAAAGGTCATGTTCCTGTCAGACATTCAGCTGTAGGTTTGTTGTGCTGATGATGAACTCAGATCTCAGCAAAGTCCAGATGTCTGGTTAGAAAAGAGAATCTTGAAGAATATGGGAAACCACACTTCTCCAAGAAGATTAGGAGGGAAGTAGTTTCTTACTACTTAAGGGTTTTAGAGGCTGTGACTCATGGTTGCCTGGGTCTTCTCCTTCTGTAAGTAACATTGAAACGCTTGGAATTTCAGCTTTCTTTTCTTTTCTTTTCTTTTCTTTTCTTTTCTTTTCTTTTCTTTTCTTTTCTTTTCTTTTCTTTTCTTTTCTTTTCTTTTCTTTTCTTTTCTTTTCTTTTCTTTTCTTTTCTTTTCTTTTCTTTTCTTTCCTTTCCTTTCCTTTCCTTTCCTTTCCTTTCCTTTCCTTTCCTTTCCTTTCCTTTCCTTTCCTTTCCTTTCCTTTCCTTTCCTTTCCTTTCCTTTCCTTTCCTTTCCTTTCCTTTCCTTTCCTTTCCTTTCCTTTCCTTTCCTTTCCTTTCCTTTCCTTTCCTTTCCTTTCCTTTCCTTTCCTTTCCCTTTCCTTTCCTTTCCTTTCCTTTTCGTGAATGTTTTTGAACTTTTATTTTTTCTTAATCAGCTTCTCCTTGTAAATATCTAGAGAAAACTTTATAATTGTGAAAGGAAATAAGAGGCTAAAAAAACAATTTAAAGATTTTTAGTAACTTTTTTTAACGCTTGTAGTTTGCCATACAAATGTGTTTGTATATGTATGATTAAATCATTCTCATATTTCTGTTCTCATTCTATGTGAAAAGCTACTTCAGAACTACCAGTCTTTGCTGTTGTTGCTGTGTCAAAGTATTAATCAATTTTTGGAACTGTCTATACCTAGCCTTTGTTGGGAGACTCCATACCTTTGATTTTGGTACAGTTCTATATAAAGCCTCTTTTCTTGCTTACTCTGCCAAAGTCTAAAGCCTTAAATTTCCCTCTGCCTCCTTTGCCCCTTCTCATGCTCGTGCATTTTTCCATGCAGATTTCTGTTTCTGATGCTGCTTAACAAACTGCACCAGTAATTTCTCCCAAGTCATGTTTCCTGCTGGAGTTCTAAGTGAATTATTTGAGAATTAGTAAAGTAAGCCAGAAGACCTGATTGTAGCCCTTGCAGCAGTTAGGTGCTGTGGAGGAGGCAGCCTTAGGTGTGTGCACGTCATGGTTTTGCCCTGGGAGCTGTTGGGCAGGGATGGAGCCTTGGGGGTTCCCTTTTCCCGCGCGCTGCTCCGGTCATTCCGGCTGCAGGCCCCCGAGCCTGATTGAGTTGGATAACTCTGCTGTTAGGAATACCAGGAAAGCAAATTTGTATGTTTGCACTTCTTTATATTTAGCAAAGAGTGGAATTTGATGGAAAAGCGATCCATGCTATTTGAGGTGGTTGGAGAAACTGATTCTTTTGTACCCATATTTGAGCATTAGGGCATAAATAACAGACCAGTGAGGCTCAGGTCAACCATGATGTAACTGGTTAAGCACCTGGATTAATGCCATAAGGGCTGGGTTTTGTGCCATCAGTTCTCAGTTTTGTGCCATCTTTTCTTCAATGCTGATTTTGATGGAGTGGATGCACCAAAGGATGCCACCAACATCAAGTTTGCTTGCTATTATTTTCTTGTTAAGACAGGTTTCAATAAAGATGGTTCCATACATGCTATTTTCAACTGGTGAAAAAAGTAAACTTTTATTTTCTTATTTGTATTTAATAGGTCTGTATATGATGACCAACCAAATGCACATCAGAAGTTTATGGAAAAGCTTGATGCCTGCATACGTAACCATGACAGGGAGATAGAGAAGATGTGCAATTTTCACCATCAGGGCTTTGTGGATGCTATTACAGAACTTCTTAAAGTTAGGGCTGATGCAGAAAAGCTAAAGGTAAGGAACAAGTTTTTCAGAGTTTCATATATCACTGTCGTTGAATCTAAAAGAAGGAACTGGACTCTTCTGCTGAAGATTAATTGAGTGTTTATCACATGCACTCTGATGTGCACAGTAAATTTTTACAAGTGAATTCATCAGGATTTGTGATTAGAACCATGTTGCCTGATACAGTAATTTATATTTACAAAGCTGAATATTTTATTAGATCTCATTTTGATTTTTTAAATGTATGTTGTCAGAAAATGCTACCAAATTATTTTGCCTTTTTATAAAGCCTTTCTCAGAAGGTAAAGGACAGCAAATGATAAACACAGTATTTCTTAAAAAGGTCTTTTCTTAATCATGTTTTTATATGTCAGACCTTAGAAGAATCAAAAGTCCTTATTAGAAAACTAAAAATGCCACAATTATGCGTGGAAAAAAACACTGTTCTTTACTTTATAATGAGCAGCAGAGTAGGTGATGTTAGTAGTTTTCATGAGATATGAGAACCAAGATTTCCTCACAGATCAGAATGCAGAATAGTGAATTATGAGATACGTCCCTTTTAGCTCTCCTTACACTTTTGAGAGCAAAATATGCCCACCAGACAGAATGAGCATAGTTCATCAGAGGTTATGATTAGAAGACCATTATATAAAGGATATTCAGATAACAAGAGACCAAATACAGCATCAATGAGGTCATTGAGCATCTTTGTTCAGAAATTAATGAGATTTTTAATAAACTAGAATGTGCTTCCTTATTATGATGACCTAATGAGTCACTTACTATGTGGGAAAATCTGAGGTTGAGCTTTGCCTGCACCTGCAGCATTAAAATGTTGCTGTGGTTTGGAGATTTCCACGTTTGATGTTAATCAACCACCCAGTGTTTGCATTCAGCAAAGTATGAATGTTTAATTACCATAAAATGCAATCACCATTTCTTACAGACAATGAATGGCCCATAGAGCTCATTGAGGTTATCAAAAAGGGACCAGTGGTCAATTGGGTCAATGATTTGAATTGTTTGACAGACCTGCAGAAACAAGGAAAGTTCAAAAATCCCAAGTAAATTTGAGAAGTTTGCCACAGAATCTGTTAGAAAGAACTGTCATAAGTAATTGAATTTAACAAAAGCCCTTTGCGATCAAAAGTTCAAGTTCAAGCTGTAGAGTTAATTTGAATTTGCATTTCTTTGTTCTAAGTTTCTCAGGAAGCATGATCTGATTACAAGGGTGAGCAGTCACATCAGGGCAATATATGCATATTTGTCTAACAAAGGTGAAATTATTTTTAAGGTCCAAGTTACTGATACCAACCGAAGGCTTCAGGATGCTGGGAAAGAGGTGAGAAAATTATGCTTCCTATATGGACATTTTGAATATTCGTAGCAAAATAAGTTTATTTGCATAATTTAAGTGTGATTTTCTTTCCTTTTTTTAAATAAAAAACCTTTAAGGTGATAGCCCAAACAGAGGAAATCATCCGATGCAGAGTTCAACAGCGGAATATTACAACAGTTGTGGAAAAACTACAGTTGTGTCTTCCAGGTGAGTGACCTACAGTGAAATATGATGGCAAATTAAATAAAGTCTCAATAGCCAAAAGGAAAAGTCTTCTATTTTTTCTAAGTTCTGGTCCTGTAACATCCAGCTTAATGAAAAAATGAATAGGTTTTTTAAAAGATGCCAACATGAAGGTTCCATATCTTTTGCAGTATTTGACACAGAGCAATTGCAACAATGTCATAAGCAGTGAGACATTTAAATGGTGCAAACCATGTAGCCACGTACAGCTGTGAATGAGTAATGTTTTTAATATGGTAAAAAAATAATTTCTTGCTTGAGAGGGTGGGTTTTAGTGCTTGAAGAGTGGGGAAAATACTAATGATGTTCTTTCAACATTGTTCTTTTAGCTCTGTGTCACTGCAGGTGTTTTGAAATAAGCAAAAAGGCTCTAAATGTTGTTTCAGGGAAGTAATATTCTAGGATTGCACACAGCTCCATGAGGGTTTTATCTTGTTTGTCATATTGGTGTAAAGTGCATTTGAAAATTTTTCTTTATAAAGTCTTGTTGTTCTGAGTACAGTAGGTGGTACTGTTGCCTTTTTATGGAGACAGGCCATGGACTGGTAATGCAGATCAGGTTGTGGCATGTAGTAAGTGAATGAATATGCTTGATATGTATAGTTTTGTCTGGTTTTGGTTAACCTTAATTCTTTTTAATTTAAAAGTTGTTAAGGGTTCAGTTATTGTTTTCATACTTTCAGCTGCATTCTAGAAAATTTTTTGCTAGGTTTATCATGTTTATGCTACAGTAGGAATTAAATAAGGTAAATATAGCACATCCTTTTCTATTTCTAATTTTGCCCTTTACAGTACATATTTTCCTCTTTTATTAACTAAAGCCACAATATGACTCACAAGTTAATCTGCTTGCTTTTATGCAGTGCTGGAAATGTACAGCAAACTAAAAGAACAGATGAGTGTAAAAAGGTGAGTAAACTTATTTCTATGAGAAAAAAAATAACATTTGTGTGTAAATTGACAGAATAGCAAACACTTATGTAGACAAGTAAGTGTTCTTAGTTTGTAGCTTGGTATATGTGTAGTCTTTGTTTCTAACACTGATCTGTGTTTTAAGAACATTTGAAAATGCATTAAAGAACTTCTAGGACCTTACTGATTGCCATGAGAAATAGTGCTTACTTAAATGGGTATGACATGTAGTGAAATTATTATTATAAAATATGAAATTAAATTTACTGGTTTTTATTACTTAAAGCACTTTAAGAAGCAAGAAAAATAAGACCCTTAGAGACTGAAGGTCTTTTAGAGTACATTACTATCTGATTAATATATCGTGATATATTTAAATTAAATGCATAATACCAGAAGAAAGGACATTTTACTCCTTATACCTTTCTTTAGACCTATCTGGTTTCTCTATGCTTTTTGTCTAAATGGGACTATGGGAATGAAGATAATGTGTTGTTTGGGGGTTTTCCCTCTTTGACAAATTGACTTGTTAATAAGAATTAAAACTATAATTATAAATTAACTTCTAGGATAATAGTTTATAACTGATGCATGACCAGCTGCTCCTTCCTATCGTATCACCACTTTTCATTTTCTCAGGGAGCCGCTCACTGCTGCTCTAGTCCCAGAATCCCCAGCTCTCCCTCCCTCCATGGCAGCTTGGCTGCCCCTGCCCCTGCTTTATCTGCATCCTGTCCCACTGGGGCTGCTGCCTGCACCATACACACCACCCCAGCAATGCCAGTGCTGATGTTTTCTTCTTCATGATTTCCCCATCATCACTGCCACCGTGATCCCTGCCTGCTTTTCACAGCGCCTCAGTCACACCAGTGCTCTGTGCCTTTCTGGGCTCCTGGTTGCTGGTGGTGCCTCTTTGTGCACTTGGCACCACTGCAGGGAGCTCCTGCTGACAAGTCTGTCTGGACAGGGCTGTTCCATTTGGAACTAGCTGTGCACAGTCAGTTGGCTGCAGGGCTGCTATGTAATATAGATTTACTTTTGGACTGTTTGTCTGGATTTTGGTTTCTGGGTAACCTACACCTCCTACCATACTGTTGGACGTCTGAAAACCCTCAACAGCAGCCACTGTGTGAGCAATCAGCTCTAAAGCCTGTGTGCAGACATGTCCAAAATGCTTCAGATTTACTGTACACATCAGATCTATGGACATTGCAGCAGATCTGATGCATCTTTGACAGTCATATATGTGTTATATGATACCTATGCATGTTTGCTTTCCAGGAGGTCTCCTGCAGAAATACAGAAGCTTTAAGAATGACCTTACAGCTATGGCACTATGGTGTCTTTTATTAAAATTAAAACTTGCTATGTGTGAACCAGTGTGGTAGATCTCATCAGCTTGACTGCTATACAGTGTTACCTCTGAACAGGACACTGCTCCAGCATCTGCTTGGAGTAGCTGGCACATAGCAGTAGTAGCAGCAGCATGTTGTTGCAGTGTTCCTGGAGCAGCTCTGCAGAAAGATGTAAACAGACCCCTTGCTACTCCAGTCAGAGATCAGACTGAAGAGTGTGCTGTCTGAATGACGCCACTTCCCTGTGCAAGGTCTATTGTGGACAATGCTACATTTAGTGTTCTGAAAATATTGAAAACACTGGGTTCAGTGCCTGCATGCTGCCTACCCTTGCTCTGTCAGGCAAGGCAAGCAGCATTCCTGGTTTTAGAGTTGTAGGGAAAGTAGTAGTTCCTAATGTCATCATGTAAAGATCATTTAGGTGAGATAAAATTGCTGATGGTTTTTAGCATTTTGATTCTGTATTTGCTAGTGCTTTTGTAAAGTCCACTGATGGTGGATGTGCTTTCTGAGAAGCCATCAGTACTCTTCAAATCTTAAAGACTTCTATCTGACAATTTTCCCCTGGAAGTTGTTGCCAGACAGGAAGTCTTAAAAGTCAAAGGACTCCTGAATTGAGGGGTTTGGACATGTTATTGTCATACCATAAAGAGATCTAAAGGAGAGGGGAGATGCCATAGCTTTGATGTACCGTGCCTTGAAAACACATGGAGTGAAGAAGGCTTAGGCTCTGCTGCAGGCTACTGCTGCAGCTCAGATAACTCTTTCATTAGCTATGCTACAGTTATTATTTTGCCTGTGACTTTCCAATTCCCTATGATACAGCCTACAGGTGGCTATTCCGTGGAACTTGCCGGTAATTCAACTGGTAATTTCCTTGTGGCTCAGCAGAGTTCATGTATTCTGGCTTTTATCACTACTAAAAGATAGAGCAACTGCAAGAACATCATAGTGTCAGTGCAAAGACCTGACAGCTGATGTGTGCACATAAAAGGGAATTCAAAATTGATCTTCCTAAGTTTTGCTGTGAAGGTTTTTCATGGAAGAGTCAGTAGCAGTCACAACCCAAGACATAACAAGGCAATAAGGACTGTTTATTTTAGGCAAGGATAATTTCTCATAAATCTTGATTGAGATTTGTTAATGCAGCAAAGCTTTCACTGCTCTTTTTTTATAAAAAGACATCTTGACTTTCTCTGCTTGTGGCTTTTTAGAACATATTTTTATTATTCCATTGTCTTACAGTCTTGCACCATGAATAAAAATCTCAATTCTAATGTTTAAAAGAAGAGAAAACAAAAGTGTGGGTATTATATATGCTTGTGGGATAGTTGTTACTGAAAAAAGATTGGAATTTCATTTCCTTTTTCCATGGCAGATCTCCTTTAAGATAATGCAGGATTTTGGATCTGGAATACATGCTGGTTTGTGCAGGTGAAATAGAGGTTTACAGAGGGGTCCAAAAACCATCTATTGATAGCAACTTTTGGTTCTTTACCAACATGGGTAACGTTTGAACTGATGACCTAGAGGTGAAAGGCTCTGTATCCTATTTATCTGTGTCCTGAGCCATGGATAACACAAGTTGACAAGAACTGTAGTAGTGAGAGGAAGTAACTGCAGAATCTACTCTAAACAGACACAGTTGGCTGGAAAGAGCTGCAGAGGGTTTAAAGTCTTAGCTGAGGAAGCACAAAGGAGAAGAGTTGCTTCTTTGCTGCTCTCCCAACAGCCTAGTGGGGGCTATGCACTTACACAATTCGAGCTTGAATTTTCAGTAGCAGTATTGAAAAATCCCAAGGAACTCCCTTAAATGTGTTTGGTAGCAAAGTTTTAGGTATTTACTCAGTGGAAATGTAGTAAGCAGGACTATACAGTGTTTCCTCTAAGGGAAGTCCTAAAATTGGAGAATGCTACTATTTTTTCTTTGTAAACTAGGTTTGTTTCCTTAATTAAAATAAAATGAGGGCTTTATCTCTTGTGTTTTTTCAGCAGGAAATTTTGAGATATAACTACATGTTTTTTTACTTAATAAGCTTGTGTGCAAATAAAGTACTCTGAGTAAAATTCAGTCTTTGAGTTCATCTTGCTCCTGATTTGTGTAATTTCTGTTTAACTTGATGGGGCTTTTAAAGTAAGTTATGGTACTTCTGTTTACTCCCTCCAAACAACACTCTGGTGATAAAAATCTTAAAAGTTCTCTTTATAATTTAGAGCATAAAGAAATACTTAATATATACTAAGATAATGGTAATTTTCTTTTAATTTTGGGATTTTTGTGTGTTGATACAAAGAATAAGATGATGCAAAACACTAATATTAATTTTTGGAGGGTTGAGAGGTAGTGGTTGTTTCTTTGTTTTGAGGTTTTTCTAAATTTACTTTTGTGTTGTGAGTTGGTTTTTTCTTTCCTGATTCTTGCTGGTATTAAAGGTTCCATTTTTATAGTTTTAGTAAGATACATTGTACAATTTTCTTGTTCTGATGTTGAAACGGATCAGTTCTGCACAGTCTTATCATGTGACCCATATTGGTGTTTCAAACTTGTGTCTTCAGTTTGAAAAAAATTACAAATTTTGCATTGAGGAGCATATTGTCCCAAGATCAGCTCAGAAGAGTAGATAGAAGAATGCTGTATTTATATGAAAAAAAACTTTGAAGATACTTCTTTAATTAATTTGTAGTCAGATGGGCAATCTTCACCTTATGTGATTGATGATACATGATAAGAACTAATAATATTGTCAATGCCTTCATTATTGAGTTAAATCTATGGAAAGTTTTAAAATCTAAATATGTAAATATATCACTCTGTGAAATGATATCCAAAACTTTTTGGTTTAAATCCTGACCTGCAGATGACCTTCAAATTAATAAGACTTCAGTGCTTTATCAGAGCAGATGTTAAAAGGGCAAGGTCCTGAGCTCCATATATATGTAATTAGTAAGGGACTCTAGAATGGATTTAGAATGGATTATGTTAATTCTGATCTTAGAGCCAGCAGTCAAAAACCCTTCCAGATGAACTAACAGTGTTCTGATAAGCTGATCTGTATAATTTAAATAAAAAGCTTTTATAAGATTTTGACGGTATTATGGTTTTATTCCCCAGAAGTCTCACCATGTGGCACTCGTGGCCATTTTCTATTTAGGAAAACAAAACCCGCACACATAAACCCCCCAGACCTTTTCTTGTGTGCAACATTCCCGTCACCTTATGTATGTTTTATATAAACCAAGCATATAACAAACAAAAGCTCCTAATTTACACTTGAAACCTCTTTATTTGCAGTCTTCTGAAAGCAGCTCTGTTCTGGAATAAAAGAGAGGATTTTTCCCATCCTCCAGCTATGCTGAGTTGTTAACTTAGAAATGTCTTGATTAAGAAGGTTCAAAACACTGTCTTAATTTCAGAATTGAACAAGAAATCATGGTTCTAGTGTTAGTCATTTGTTATTGCTTGTCTACTCAAGGAAACCAGAAGCTTGAATTACATTTTTTTAAAGTGTTTACTTACTATATTTAAAAAGTAATATCTAGAAACTAAAGAACCATAAAGGACATGTCTAGGTTTTCTCATTTGAAGGGATTTTCCTCTTATTCAGCTTTTTCCCTCAAAATCATTTGGTAATTTTTAAAAACAGATGATGTTGGACTTTAAGGAAGGAAAAGGAATTAAAATTATGAAATAAAAGGTGAAGGATATTACTCCACATTTGTGAAAAGAAAGGGTTGGAACTAGCAGCAAATTAACTCCATCTGATCTGAGTGTTTCTGCTTTTCCCGTTTAAGACAAGGTAGAAGACATTGGTTTACCTTATTCTGTTCTAATTGGACAAACTAAATTCATTTTCCCAACTCCCTCCAGGGCTGAGTAGCTGGTAAGAATACTACATAAAGGGAACTTATTGTCACATCTGCAATTGGCTGCTGTCCTGCTCATGTTTAGCCTGGTTCCTGTGCCTCTCTTTAAACTGTGGTTGAGATCACAGATTTGTTTATAATGTAACTTTGTTGATTCAATGTAGTTGTTTTCTGGATGGGATAGACTGTGTTTTGTCAGAAGAGCTAATAGGTTTGTGGTTTACAGCAAAATATAATACACTGCTGGAAAAAAACATTGGTCAGGATAGGTGTATACATGTATTTTCTGACTAAGGATGGTGGAAAGAGGGTGGGTGTAGATGTGTGCCTGTGTTCACATATGCCTGAAGACAGCAGATATCTGTAGGCATGCTTTTTCAAGATTTTTTCCATTGTTTGGTGCAGTGTTGGGTGATTGGCAGTTTGTGTTTCAGAAAAAAACTCCAAATCATAAAAAACCCCTAATCAGTTCATTCTAGAAGGGCAGGTGATGTTTATGGCTTCAGTGTCTCCATTCTGCAGGATGCAGACTGATAGTCCAGCATAGTTGGACTATTGATCAAAACTGTTGATATTATAGGAGTCTACTTAAAGTTTGACTTGGCTGAGTGGCTCTTCACTGGGTTTTTTTCCAAACAAAAGTATTATATGGATGACCTTTTGATTGTTAATTTTTCTGAGAATAGAGTAAATTAATTAGATTTATTTATTAGAATACAGTAAATTAATATTGATTCCATGTGTGATATTGATATATGTATTTGAAAATTTATTTTACCAACTTTTTATAAGAAGCTACATAATTTTATTTTAATCTCTTTATAGATACTATTCTGCTTTGAAAACAATGGAGCAGCTGGAAAATCTGTATCTTCCTAGAGTTAGCCAATACCGCTTTTGCCAGATAATGATGGAAAATCTTCCAAAACTGCGTGAAGAAATAAAAGAAATATCCATGTCAGATCTCAAGGATTTCTTAGAGAGTATTCGAAAGCATTCTGACAGAATTGGGGAAACTGCCATGAAACAGGTAAGCCAGCCAAACAGAATGACTTCAGTCCTGTTGTTTACTGAACATTTCAGTTTCATTAGTCTGAAATTACCCCTCAGAGGTTACAGTCATCCCATAGACCTCTGAGTAAAGGTGGAGAGCTGTGAAATACAAACTTGTTGTGTAGTTTCCATCAGTGTCCTAGACAAGAAGTAGTTTCCTCCCTGAGAAAGGAAGGAGAGATGCTGTATATCTCAGGTTTCAAGAAATTATGAAGTACTTTGAGTAGTCAACTCCTGGACAGTCTGTATCTCAGCAGCTACTGCACCAAAACAAAGAGCAGCCTATCTGGCCAGCTGGCCTGGATGAATTAGACAAAAGAAGTGTTGAGATAACAGCCTAGTTCTCTCTAAAGTGCTACTCATACAGAAGACTGAGGTAAGAGCCAGAAGGAGACTGAGACAGCTGGAGGCCTTGCTCCATCACAAAATAATCTGCACTTGAGAGCACTACTACTAGGCAAGCTTTAGAGCAGTTAATGCTTTTAAAATTTGTTCAGAGAGCAAATAAGGTTTTAATTTGACTTCTTGTTGACAGAATTGAGGTTGGGTTGCCATTTTGTCATCTAAGGTTCTTGTAAAATGCAGCATTGATTATTATAAATAAGATTTAATTGCAAGGTTATGCTGTGCTGCCTTCAATAGTAAGGGCAATATGGTGCCTTTGATTTCTATAGCTGACTGCTCACTTAGACTTAACTGAAGACAGCAAAAAAAGTATCTGGGAACTCAGATACCTGTTTTTCATTTAAATATTGATTCTCTGCAGTTTATGATCAGATAAATTGCATATTGATTTTAAATTTTTTTTCTGCCATTAAAATGTCATTCTGAGGGTTAGGGAAAAGTTATGCAGGATTCACTTTTGAATTCATTTATCATCCCAAACTAATTAAAGGCAAAATCACTGGTGTAGGCTGAGGGTGTGCTTGCATCTTGTAGTTATACTGATGTGTATTCAATTGCAACATCTGTTTTTCATGTCCTAGCATATACTCATCAGTATTGAAATTTGATTTGCATGCCTCTTACTTGATTCTACTCTTAAAACAGGCACAGCAGCAGAAAACCTTTAGCTCTGCTCTTCAGAAGCAGAATAACGTAAACTATGGTCGGAATATGCATTTAGGTAGAAACAGGATTTTGGAATCCAAGAATGAAATCACATTGAAGCGAACATTTGAAGATGAGGATGAGCATGATGAGGAGGTAATTTTGTACTAAATCAGTTAATCTTATACAAAGTGAACAAAATTCACTGTCTTTACACTTTGTTTAGATGGTTAGTTAGAAAAATACACAGAAGACCTTCAAGGTGTACCAGTTCAGATCAGCAGTTGAGGGTGAAAAATTACTGCTAAAATATTATTTGTATTAATGCTAGCTTTAGCATTATGTTTGAGGACATTCAGTTACACAGGACTTCCAGTTATTCTGGAATTCAGTTGCAACTTACATCATATATTGTCTGCCCACTGTTAGTGTTATGTGGTCCACTGGAATATTCTGGTGTTGCTAAATCCTGCATTTTGGTGTTGATGACCTCAGCTTAGCTAAGTACTCTTTCATCTGTCAAGTACTCAATATTCCTAAATTAAATAAAACAGTGAGTATTTAGACTTTTAAAGCTCTGGAAACACAGAGAAAGGAGTGTGGTATTATAACACAAGTAAAGTTTATGACTGTAATGCAAAAGGAAGAGAGATTGGAGCAATTGTTTATTGTTTTCCAATAGAAGCTATTTTTGAGTCCTTATTATATAGACAAGTTCTGTAGGTAATATGTCCCATTTTGCAGATTATATGCATATATGTTTTATATACTCTTGTTTTTCCTTTCCTTCTTCAGGTTTTAACTGCCCAAGATCTTGTAGACTTTTCTCCAGTCTATAGGTGTTTGCACATCTACTCTGTTCTGGTATGTGTTAAAGTGACCTTAAAAAGAGAATTAAATATTTGAAGTTACATATTCATTTTCACATTCTTCATACTCTTAATAGTTCCCAAACAGGCAAATGTATTGCTTCTAGTGTTAGTAGTTCTGGATGAACCAGCTGAGATGGGTGTGGGTACTCAGGACATGAGTTCATGTGTTCTTTTGTATGCATAATAAAGGACACTCCAGAACTCATTTATTACCTAAGTATATTTGTAAAATATGCAAAGTATATATGTAAAATATGCATGTTTGCCTTAATACTGGTATCTACACTTTCACAGTTCCCACAAGTGTTCCATGTTAGCCAAATATTTGGATGAATGTTACAAAACATAGGAATATTCAGTCTGAATCTTATGGAAATTAGAGTAGTAGCAAAAATAAGAAGCAAAATCTGTAGATTCTGGCAGGGTGTGCCCAGGCAGATTAGATTGGATTCAATGGCAGAGACACAATTGCCTATTTTAGCTTCTGTTAAAGAGATTCAGTGCACAAGCTTAAAAGGAAGAAAACATTTTTTTGGAAACATGGTACTGAATTATTTGTTGTTTTTTTCTTTCCTGTGTCTCATTTACTTTTGAAGTCAGATTACTTATAGAATTCAAGTACCAGTGACACATAGGTGATGTACTTGTAAGTATTGCTAATCCTACAGTCTCAGCTGCACCTGCCTTCAAGCATTCAGGCTAGGTTGTCTTCTTTTTATGGAATACTTGCAGCTGTGGTACATGAAAGCTTGCATATTGAAATACTGTTTAAAATGTAATTTCACTGGAACTTTTTTTTTTATTATTAAGAAAAAAATGCAAACAAAACCATCATTAATTGTTCGTCTCACTGAAAAGTTGGGAGGAACAGAGAAAGTCAGGCTGCCAGAACTATTGAAAGAGTGAACTGTTTATTTTAACAGAGAGCAGTGTGAAATAACACATTAAAAGGAATGTGTAAAACTAAGCATACCAGTTGACAACAGCTGCTACTTCTTCCTTTAGTATAATAAAGGAAGAGGAAGTAAATTTGACGGATGACATTTAAAAGTAATACATAATTATATTTTTCACTTTGACAAGGATCCTGAAGTTCCAATCACCCTTGATCCAAAGATATGCTTTTTGGGTTTACACTGAAAGTTTTCCAGATTCAAATTTACTGGAGACAGAAAACAACTTGGAGTGATCCCTGATATCAAAAAGGGTTGTTGATGTAGATTCCTGTATTTCCTGCCAGCATAATTTCCTTAATCAGCCGTCATAGCATCATCTAGAGTTGTGCATTAGCAACTTTTGGGAGTCCTTGTCATTTACCTTGTGTTGAGTTTAGAGAACTTGATGATGGCAAAGAAGGGGAGTTGATACCAGATGGCTTTTCATTTCTATAATTAGAATCCTGCAGCAAGTGTTATGTTCTTAATGAATTCTGTCTCTGCTACAAAATTGTGGAAAATATTCTAATTTAATACAGTACAGAAATTTTCTACTCTGCTGCTTCATGTTGAAAGAGAAAGCATGGTTTTTTTATATACCTCAGAATATTACACAGCTTGTGATTCCAACCTAGTGATAGCAAGATACATACATACCAAACACAGAGTGTATTTATGGGCCAGTAACCTTTCTTTAGACTAGAAACTTATGAGAAATGTACGTAAAGTTTTTCTTTAACCCGTGTATTTTGTGAGATGCTGTATATATAAATTCTGGTGAAGATACCCCTGCCCCTTTTGCTTGTACTGTTACCTTTTCATAAAACACTGTATCAATGTAAAACAAGTGGTGTGAAATAGGATTTGATATATTAGCAATATTCCTAAAATTTATAACAAAACATGAACTGATTTATTGTTTCTGTTGATGGAAACTGTAATCAGTAATTAATGTAAACATGTAGCTTTGGAAGCTGGGCAAAACAAATGCATTGCTTTTTTACATTTTATCTTGCCTAGGCTTTGCTGATTCAGTAAGTGAACCATCAGGGCTGTTGGTGTATTCTGCTGATTGCTGCAGCACATGTAGTTCAAACTGAATTGTTAATTGTGCCTGCATAGTATAGTGTGGTCTATAAATAATCATGAGATATTTTACATCTCCACTTGTGGTGTGGATTTGAGAAGAACAGCTAGTCCTTTTCACTCAAGAAGCTTTTGTCAGGACTGGCTGGAGATTTGATACTGGAGGTAGAAGTCAACAATCTGAAAACTGCACTGAATGTTTGGGCTGGAGGTGAATGGTTGTATCTGTGATCTTTATGTTTGTATGAATTGGAGCATACTGTGTAAAGTTCTGCTGCAGTAGACAGTGCTAGTAAATTTGCATCTTGGTTTTGAGTGGATTTTTTTGTTTTTAAGCAAAGTCTTTCTTTTAGGCTTTCTTAGGTTAGCAGTATTTCTAAATATACCTAAATATTCGTTGTTAACTAAATATTCATTATTAACTAAATTTATATTTTGTAAAGCTTAGGTAGGTGATGCTGGATCAGTAGGATAAAATGTCTGTAATAATTTGGAGACTTTTTGGAAGACCAAGTAATGGAATTCTAAATAGCAGTGGCCTAATAATAGGCTCATAAAGCCAAAACAAACCTTAAAAATGCTAAGCTGCTTTATTTTGCTTGCATACAAATTGCATGTGGTTTAGTAGATAGATGAGTCAATGTAGCACTGATTTCAAATGGACAGATGGTTTCTACAGAATGGTCATCTTAATGAGATGAATAGGATGTCACTTGAATTCCTCATAATCATTAGGCACAGAAGGTATTGTAGTTTTGAGGATCATGATAGGAAAAAAATCTAATTCCACACTCTTTATAAATCCAGAAAGAATAAACAAATATTCAATAAATCTCATATGTGTCTTTCTTCAGGCAAAGCTGATGCAGCTGAGTATTCAGGTGTGTCATACATTCAGAGAAGCATTTTTGTAACAACTTTATAATGCAGTTACTTTCTTGAATAACCTAGAGAAATGTTTTAGGAGACAATGAGTTTCAGTTATTACAGTAATAGGGAATATGCCATGTCTATGAGTATTAATATACTCTGAAAGTTGTAGTTTAAAAATGGACATACTGTTTAAAATGCATGGTGTTGCTTGGCAAAATGTAGGCATGTGAGCAAAACTTCTATTTACAGTACAGCCTGTAGGCTTCTCTATAGAAAAAGGTAATTTCTGAGTATTTCATGCTTGCAAAACTTTGCTGGTGTCAGCTGGAGGCTTACATGTGGAATAAATGCAAAAAATGTGCTTAGTTTAAGAGAATTCTACCTTTAAATTAAGAAGGGCCTTTTTCACACTGAGTCAATATTCTTTTTTTGAACTACTTATGTCTTTTTTTAGGGTGATGGAGAAATATTTGAAAATTACTACAGAAAACAAAGGAGGAAACAAGCAAGATTAGTTCTGCAACCACAGTCAAGCATGGTAATCAATACTTTCAGTTTTGCATTGATTTGAGTTGAAGCTAATGCCTAGTTCCTGAACTTGTTTTCTTTTTCATTGAAAGCATGAAACAGTAGAAGGCTATAGAAGATACTTCAGTCAAATTGTAGGGTAAGTTTTCTAAATGAAAATTTATTTCACTTTTACTGTGTTGATTCTTAATTCAACCTGTGTTCTCCTGTTGTCCAAGAACTTTCTTCTGCAGCAGGATTCAGTTTCTGCACAAATCATGTGTGGGTGGTTATTGCAGGATCTGAGCAGGAAAGAGCATCCAGATCCTGCCAGCAGGAGGCCCTACAAGGGCCCTCCAGCAGCCTGGGCTCCAGATGGCATGAAACAAACTTTTCACATTTTTCCTTCATTCTGGATGAAGCACAACACCAAACCTACCAAAGTGTCGCTGCTCCAGTGGGGAGGGTTTTGGCTATGCTTGAGTGTGAAAGGTAGTACTTGTTCTAATGTTAGAAACAGCTTAATAATTTCAGTATTATTTTGTTCTAGTTTCTTTGTAGTAGAAGACCACATTTTACATGTAACCCAAGGATTGGTAACCAGGACATACACTGATGAACTCTGGAACATGGCGCTTTCCAAGATCATTGCTGTTCTTAGAACACATTCAGTAAGTGAGAAGCCTTATCAGTACTGCAGTTTAAATCCTCTTACTTCAGAGCTCTGTGTATTTAAAGCTGGGATAGCAACAGAGTGAAAAATTACACCTCATGTTTTCTTTTTCTTGTGATGAAAAATTGCTCAGATTTGGGAGGGAGCCTGCCAAGCTTTTGTTTTTCCCAACAGTATCAGGCTGTGATCCACAGCCATGGGCTATTTGCATAATCCTCCACTGATTTACAACTCACTGGGTCTTCCAAACCTTCTCTTAGTCCAGCAGTTTAGAATATGCAGAGTTAATCTGCTGTTATTATTGCAATCCTTCCTCATTAGTCTCAACTGACCTCTTCATTAGATCAGATTGAATAGTTCAGCACTGAAAGCACCACCAGGAAATAGTTCCTAATTATCATTCCAAATGCTGTGTTTCCAAAATAAACTCCAGCAGCAAAACCCTTGCAGCTCTCTCTTCAATGCTCTGGTCGTGTTATGTTTATGTTGAAGTAAAGGTATTAGAGAAATTCTGTATCACTTGGGTATTTCAGTGCATTCAAGTGTGTCTCCTAAAGTTATATTCCTACCTTAGCTGCAGTGATGCTGGATGCTCTTTCTCATTCCTCTGTGAAAAACCACTGGAATACACATTGTTCACTCAGACTGGCTGATAATAAATTGCTTCCATGTTTACTATTGGTGTAACTTTTACTGTCAGAAAAAATACAAGAACTTTATCTTTCCCCTTTGAAGGTTTGCCAGCAGCATTTTCTTTATGCAGTGTTGTTTTTTATTTTTATTAAAAATGATTTTTAATTCCAGAAGCATTTTATATTTCATATATCCTGGGGAAAAATGGGGAAAAAGTTGAGATTGCAACCATAGTTACAATTTATTAGCATTAGTGGTACGTGAGATGTTCTCATAGTTTTTTACTTCTTTTGAGAGGATTATTGAGATATATTCATCCAGCATTTTTTAAAGCTAAATACTTTGCTAGTTAATTATCTCCATGTGGATTTATAAACTTATATAAGAATATGATAATTTAAAGGTTGAAAATAATGTAGCCTCTAAAGAACTCTTCAGTCTTGTCATGTTCTTGGTCACTATTTCTTCTCTATATACATAACTCCCATCAAACTCAATTCAATCCGAATCTCTCTAACATCATCCTGCTGAAGACTAATGTTTAGATAAATAAACCATACTCTTCCTTTTAATAAAGTATGCCAAGAGCAAAACTTCAAGAGAGGTGAAACAGGTGTATATTGTCTTCAACCAATACTTATTCTCATGCAGCTTTAAATTATTTTAATAGAATTTTTTAACTTTATCCAGTATCTCAAATAGTGAAGCTGAGGTGAAAGCCTTAGTTGTATGACTCTACTCCTCTAAAAATCAAATTTCAGTTTCAGTCACCTAGTAAATAACTTCATGTCTTGACCTTTTATCATCCAATTAATCCAATTTAAATTTGAAATTATTTAGAAAATATTGTATTAAGTTTCGCCCATACAACTGGAAAAAACTGTCTGAGGTGGTGCAGCATTAGTTAGACCTAAGCTTGGTGGTCAAAAGAATGTCCTGTGGAACCTCTTTGACACTGATTCCACCAAATGTGCTTATGTGCTTATTTTAGTGTTCCACTAAAATAAATGTAGTTTGTTGATTTTCAATCTCAGTACACCTTGCTAGTACTTACTGAATCACATATTTTAGTTGACTTTTTCTGAACTATTACACCACTGATAGTTATATAAAAATTTAACAAATACTTTTATGTAGCTGGACTAAGTAAAGACAAATGAGTCTAAATTGTTTTTCACTAAGGCTGGAGAGTTTAACCTATGATACTATTCTTTGAAAATGTATGTCCCATATTTTAAATTCTTTTAATAAAATCAGAATTTCTCACTTTCAGTCATATTGCAGTGATCCTGACCTTGTTCTGGAACTGAAGAATCTCATTGTAGTATTTGCTGATACTTTGCAGGTACACACTGTATTACTAATTTACCTGAAATTCTTGTAGACAGATTTTACCTTTAGGTGACTGCAATGTTTGTGTTTTCGTAAATCATATATACAAATCGAACCCAAAATTGCACAGTAATATTAAAAAAAAATTATTTCTTGCCTTAGGTCCTTATTTTCATTATTATGAACTGAACATATGTGTTCTGGGCCATCCAGCAAGCATCAGTTATTCATCTCTGTGCAAAATCAGTGTTAGTTTTGTAATTTGTGTATGCTCTTGTCTTTAAAAAATGCTTTACTTCTCATCATAAAAAATAACAGCATTCCAGTAGTCATTAACTCTTTACCTGAAAGACTAAGTGAGCATCATTAGAAAGTATTCTTGCAGTTTTTAACAAACAAGGAGAAATGGGGCAAATTTTCCAATGCATAGGATAAATACTTTGGTAAAATTTTAATAAATCAACATGTAGTAGTGTGCTAAAAGTACTGTAATTTGTGTTATAGAGATGATAAGATTGAATATAAGTCTTACCTCAGACTTGTGAGGTGTTGTGAGAGGAATTGAGTGTATTGGTTCTTGAACTATCTCCTCTTCATTTTCATCCTTTAGGGCTATGGTTTTCCTGTGAACCGACTATTTGATCTTTTATTTGAAATTAGAGACCAATACAATGAAACGCTTCTTAAAAAGTGGTCTGGATTGTTCAGGTTAGTAAATCAAAGTAGTTGTGCCTTTTGTATTGCATTTATTGTTTTTGTCAGAGCTCAAGTTTTTATGATGTAATTCAGAAAGAATTTGTGAACTCAGGTGTTATTGTGCATGAATCTCAGGTTGGTTAGGACTAAGATACTCATCACATGTGACTACTAATTAGAAGGAGAGACATCAAGTACTGCTTCTCTAGTTAATGGAAAGAGGGAAGGTCTCCAAAGGGACATTATCAGAGAGACAAGCAGGAGAGAGACATCTGTTTCTCTTCTTTAGGAATCTGATAATTCCAGGTTATTGCAGTAGGGCTTTAGTTTCCTGATTTAGGTTGTCTTAATATCTGCTGTTGGCTGATATGCACATCTGCCTGACAAGCTACTGACATTGCCACTATGTCTTCATGTTTTTTTAATGAAGGATGTTTTCCATCACTTCCTTGGGATCATTTGATTGAAAAAAACCTAAACTCAGGAATAGATCAGCCTGAGACTGGCCTCCAAAGTCTCCTTGCAGATAGGGTGTGATGTCTCAATGTGCAGAAATTGTTTGCTATAAAATATTTTATTACACAAAACCTTACTATTAAATTGACCACTTAATGTTCTCCAGTTCTCTGTGATTCTGTTACAGACATTTGACTAGTACAGAAGTGCAGAGGGTGCCCAAACAAGGTGACCATCTCCTGTTTGAAGCTGTCTCAGTCATCTCCATTGACCATATGTAGCTCTGGTGCCAGAGTGAGACACTCTGAATATCAGCTTTAGTGTAGGAAAAGTGCAGGTTTCCCTAATCAGTAGGTATATTATGGTTTATTCTGGAGTGGATTAGTTGCTGTAAGGTTCCTTTGCTGTATTAAGCACATATGAAAACACTTCTGGGTATTTTTTTCCTCTATGATTAGACATGCTGTAAAGAGTTAAGATATATGATGTATTTCCAAAGTAATCAAAAATACTTGGGATGTGTAAAGTTCTTAAAAATTTTTGAAGTTGCAGACCTAAGTGTGGTGAGAAAATTGATACTTATTTACACATTTTAACACCAGAAAATACTATAAGTTACATGTCCAAATTTTTTTCACTTCACTTACTCACCAGGGATATTTTTGAAGCAGACAACTACAGCCCTATCCCTGTAGCAAATGAAGAGGAATACAGAATTGTTATTAGCAAATTTCCTTTTCAAGATCCAGAACTTGATAAGGTAAGGGAAACTTTTATGTTATTAAAGTTTGTGGAAATCCAGTTGAAGACACTAGGGACAGTAATGATTTCTATAATTAAAAAACAATTAAAATTTGAAAAGCTAGGTCTATTAAGAGGCTTAATCACCTTCTCTGTGTGTAATTATCTTGTCATAAGTAAGTATAAAAATGAAAGGTTGAGTTCATTTGCTCAGATGTTTGAGTGAATAATGAAACCCATTGTTTTGTAAACAAATTAATAATAGAGTTTAATTGATGAAGTCCTTATGTAATTATAATGCAATCTGTTTGTAGCTAAATTTTGTTGCAACTCATGTTTAATTACTCAGTATAACTGTTGTATTGCAAAAATACATGTAAAATAGAGATTGGTTGGAGACAATGATTTCTGTATTTCACTTTAAATATTTATGTTTGAGCATGTGGGGCAAAATAAACATGAAGGGACTGTGAATAATTCTACTGTAATAGCACTGCAGTAGGATGTCCTTTTGTAGCCTCAGCCATTCTTTCACTACAGATTGTGTTCACAGAAAGACGATTAACCTGTTCTGCTATTCAAGTATGATTTTAGAAACACCAATGGAGAAGTAAGAGGCTCGTGATGGATCTATAGAGGAGCACTAGGTCTAAGAACCACATGACAGTGGGAGTAGCTGCTGTAGGGGGAAGCTGTTTTATACAAGATCCATTGCTACAAATACCTGCAAAAGTGAAAAGTTGTTTTAATTCTGTGGTTCAGCAGGGATTTGCCAGCAATTGTAACAGCTGCATGTCATTAATACAGTGCTGCAATGAAAATGAAAAATTAAAGGAGGTTTTTATGCTGATTTTTGAATGAGATTCCAGAGTGCTTTCTGGGTGCATTCCTCCATCAAATTAAATTACTTACCCATTATAGTACTAAAATAAATTAAATAGAATGGAAATCCCTTACAGTATTGGAAATATACTATACCCTGGATACTATTTAGCAGGGCATATTTTGCTAATAATCTGCAGAAATTTTTAATTTCTACTGAATAGTTTTATCTGCTGTACATATATGTATGATTACTACAAAGCTTTGGCTGCTATTGATGGATTCGTTTTTCCTAAAGATAAATTGAATTATTCATGGATGATACCAGGTGTTAATTATTTTTCTCATGCATTAGTCATAAACAGAAAAATAGTTTTTTTGTAAATGGCAAAAATTATGTGTTCAGTGCAGAAATACCTATTTAGTCTGTGTAGGTTTAAGTGAATTTATTCACTTTTGTTCTCCCAAATACAGTATCAGCTTTAAAATTCAAGTAAGAAGCATGATTTTATTATTATAAACATATTACTATTTCCTACATGTTAATCCAAACTGCCTTGGTTTTGTGAACTTTAAAAAATAGTCTAAGCATTCTCAAGCTACTTTGAGAATCCCAGAAGTGTTGAACTTCTCAAACTTTTTTTTTTGCACTGTTTTGTTTGTGAAAGAAAAGTTTGTATTTTTGAACCTCTTATCCTGTTTACATCTATATTATTCACTCAGATTAAAAGCAGTTTGAGACCTGCTTTTTAATGTATATTTGTAAATTGCTTTTTCCGGGGGCATCTTGAACTACATAAAATCTCCAAACTTTATTGTAATTTAAAGTGATAAAATTCTCTTCTGCTTATAAGCTATTTAAACAGATGTAGAAGTCAGCTCAACACGTGCAGCTTTGTATTTGATGGAGATCAGAAAAAGTTTAGTTAGATTAAAATGTTGATAATGTTAAATGGCTTTCTAGTTGTTTGGTATAGTACCAAGTTCTTGTTGGAATCAGTATGATCTCTTATTTCCTCAGCAATCCTTTCCAAAGAAGCTTCCAATGTCTCAGTCAGTGCCTCAGATTTATATGCAGGTGAAGGAATTTATTTATGCAAGCCTTAAGTTTTCAGAGTCACTTCACCGCAGGTAAGCTTGAACTGTCAGGAGTGTGGCTGCAAAGTACCTTGTACTTTTCAGGTGACCTAAAAATACATATACTAAAATGAAAATTTTTTTCATATTGTTGTGTACTTTCTCGCTGTGCTTGTTTAATAATTTACATATATAATTCTTCATATATATTTAGTCTATGATTCCCAATGCTGTAGCATGTATTTATCCATATGTGGGTATGTAGATACTATACAACATGTGCATTGGTGAGTGTAGCTTGATGGGGTAAACAGTTTAAAACACTGCTGAGGTTCCTTAAACAGAATTGACCAGTTAGAATAATCTAGAGAATTTATTTATTTAACAAAGCATGTAAAGATTGAAAAGAATACTTTGATACTGACCATTTCAGAAGTAATTGTTTAGTATCCCTGACTACTTCCTTGTGTTTCATTATTCAATCCTTTAAGTTTCCTTAGCAATGATTTCTCCTGCAAAAAAAATGTGCTGTCTCCATGTTCATTCCCTTTCCTATCCCCCCTTGTTCTGAGGGAAAACACAATTCACAATTCACCCATTTCCTTTCCTCTTCTGGCCTTCAAAAGCTTAGTTTTAATTGGATAAAATAGAATTCAGAGATCTGAAATCTGGAAGGGATTTGTGGCCTTGTCACCCATTTCTGCACTGTTAAAGATGTAAATTACTCTCTTTCACACATTCTTAATTGATACTGTTTATAATTTACACGTACTAATGAGCACATGTTGACCCCCTTAGTAACTCATTAAAACCCACAAATTACTCTTTACTAACATCTGTGTCAATAAACATGTCCAAAATCTAAAAATAACAGATTTTGCTTCAGTGTTGAATTGCAGTTACTGGATAATTTGGTAGGTGAAAGAGGTGTTCTGTCTGCTAGACCACAGAAAACTTGGAGCAGTCAAAATTTAAATGCACATAGAGAATTCTTAGGATTGAAAGTACCCTTGACAGGGAAGAAATTTAAGTATTGCTGTCAAAGTATTGCTACATGCAGCATAATTATAAAAATAATATTTTTTTTCAGTTCAACAGAAATAGATGATATGCTCAGAAAATCTACAAATTTGCTGCTTACAAGAACTCTAAGTAGTTGTTTACAGAACCTAATTAAAAAACCTCATATAGGTTTAACAGAGGTAAGTTTTGAAACACATATTCAAAACTATGGGTTTTAAAACAATCCATGCTAAAACTAATTTGGTAAATGTAGATACACAGGCATTGACACTGCAGTATGAGAAAATCAAGTACTGTTTGTTTAACAATTAAAAATGAGAATAAGTATAAAAAGCATCAGTTTCTGTTACATACATAAGAACAATACAGTGTTGGGTCTAGTTGGGCCCAGGGATGCCTTTTGAGAGAGACATGACAATGAAAGAATTTTGTGTTTTTTATGATAAACTGAGAGTTGCAGGAAATAAGCCAAAGACATTTACACTTTTGTTTACATGCAGAGCATGATTTGTGTGTTCTGTCTATCAGTTAATACCATTAATGTTGAGCTTCTTTCTATAAAAAATAGAGTGGAATGGAATATAAGATATACTTGAATGTGTAATTCTGCAGACAGTGTTATGACTATTTAAGAGCAGTAAATTTAAAAAATCAAATGGTACAAATTAGTGATTTTATTTCAGCAATATATTTTCCTTTATTTTCCCTTTTTTAATTCTAAACTATCAATTGGATTTATTTCACTGGGTAGGTAGATTTCACTGAAACTGTTTTTGAAATGGCATAATTTGTATTTAAGCTACATTATTACTCCTTAGCGGTATTTAAAAGCAAACTTGAAAACTAACAGGAAATAGGTGGTAACCTGAAATACTGAAATGAATTTCTAGTAGCATTCTTCCTGAAAGAAGTAACCATTTACAAAATTAAATGACAATAGGTGATATAAAAAGATTTTTACAAGAATTTTTGTTTCTTGTAGCTTGTTCAAATAATCATAAACACAACACACTTGGAGCAAGCCTGTAAATACCTTGAGGATTTTATATCTAACATTACAAATATTTCACAATTGACTGTTCACACTGCAAGACTTTATGGACTTTCTACATTTAAGGTATGGTATATCTCATCCATTATATGACTATGTCTGAAAATTTATGTAAATGAAGCATTTTAAAACAAGAAGGGTAAGAGCAAAGCTGCTTGTCTTCTCATCTTTGAATCTAAAATAATTCTGAACTCTTAAGCATTCAGTTGAACACTGAGTAGTTAAACAGTGGATTTTTATGTTATTAGTATGAGCTAGAATATGTTAGTACATGAGAAACCTCAATATTATCTTTCAAGTGCATTTTTTATTAAGTTGTGAAGTGACAGTTAAAGCTTAACTTCACCAGAAGCTTTTACTAAATTAAGCTCCAGTTTGTGGAACTTCTCCTGTTTTCTGAATGGAATCAAGCAAAACAGCTACCTTGATCTAAAATGTTTGTGTCTATTTTTTATTCTACAATAGAATTATTTTGTGATGTATTTTCAAAGGGTGTAAGTATTGGTATAAAAGAAGTATTAGCAACTAGTGCTTGAACTAAAATGATTCTAGGATATTTTTGTAATTTAAGCCACAAAACCAAAGTCATCAGGGATTCTACAGCAGCTGCAACTTGAACTTGAGGTATTTGGTATTTTTTCCATGCACACTGAAACAAAGGAGAGTGATTTCTTGTATTTATGGGATAAAGAGAATTAATCCTATTGAGAGAGTTCTGTTTTCTGCAATTCATTTTATCTCTTGATGCACTATGTGGTCTCTCCTACTGTAATATACCCTCTGGCATAAATGTTAAAAGGTGGGTGAGGTGGAATAATTGCAAGACACTTCATATTTCCAATTGATAGCTAACGATTCTCCCATTGGCTGTTGCTTGTTTTGCTAATGATTAGTGCATAAGGCAAAACAGAAGGGATGTGGCCTAGCAACCATACTTGGTTACTATTGCCTTCCCAGCAGTTTCCCTAATTTTGGTCTAGGGTGTCTAGTTTGCTTGTTGTGTCTTAGAATTTGTGTATCTATAGCTATTTTCCTCTAAGGGTAATTCATTATCTTTTTACCAATCAAACATGCATTCAAAACCACTTAATACAGCCATAGTCTCTGATTTCAGTAAGAGGTGAGATATTCTTTATCTTTGAATTTCATTTAAGAAGTGCATTTGCAAGTTGAGCTACATTCTTTGTAGGTTGCTTATGCTGTTTAGCAGTTAGGTTTAACACTCCTACAAACTAAGTTCTGTTGGAGGGATCCAATACTGTGTCCGTTCTTAGTGAGTTTGCACTTTGGAAAAATATGGGACAAATGCTGACAAACAGAAGGGCTTTTTTGTGTGTGTGGTTTCCCTCCTGTCTACTTGCCTGGAGATCTTGTTAGCACAATGTTCTCCAATTATAGTGGAAAATTCTTTTCTTTTAATCCCTCTTTCTTCCCTTTTCTATTGTAATGAAAAACTGCTCACAGTTCCCCAACTGGGCCCTCACAGAGTTTGGTATGTTCTGCTGTTATTAAATTCATCTCCTAGTGGCAAATTGTGTCACCTCCATTCTTTCAGAGTGGTCAAAAATCTCCTTTTGTTAGCAGCATTGGTCAGGTTCACATTCCATGAGATGAGCTTTTACATCTACACTGTATTTTTTTAATGGAAGACAAAAGCAGAAGGACTAGTCTTGCCATTGCCAGAAAATAATTTTAATTGTTAAAGGTGATACGACCACTCCATGACTTTGATTTAAAATAAAAAAAAAATTCCAAACCCAAACAAAAAAAATTAAGAAATTTTGCTCTAAGCCTAGGCAGATACATTTGCAAGTCCCATCATTATAAATTGTTGCAACTGAGGTTTTGTTGTTAATCAGAAACTTTAAATGTAGACTTGACTTTAATTGAAACTTTCTTAGTCATTACCGTCTACAAAATTGTGGGTATCCACATACTCCTTTGACATGATGACGGGTTGCCAGATTCTTGCATGTTGGATTTGGAGAGCTGTTCAGTGGAGCCTTTCTCAAGTTGATTTGACAGTAAAAATGCTATTTTTAGGGAATCATACTTTGATACTTATTTATGGCAGGGCTGCGTACTTTCTTGTTTACTCCTGAAGTGCGTCTCAGCCCAGGGCCTGATTGAAGACTAAATTTGTCCTCAATGTGAGGACACCTTTAAGCTCATAAATTTTTATTTTTCTTTTTGCATTTCTTATTTATGCTTTTCTCAAATGCCATGTTTTTTGGATTGCTTTCTTCTAGAGGAAAGTAGCAATGGGAGTTTCATCTGCTTTTTGGTTACTTCAGTGTATCCAGACTGTTTTTACCCTCTAAAAACCTTAAGCAGCCAATCCATTTGGTTTAAATCAGAAGTCTTACTTGAATTATTTCTCCATATCAGTTAAGAAAATTTTATGTTGAGACCAAATTAGAAAGATCTCAATATCTTTAAACTCCAGGCTGGCAAAAGTACAACTTTCCAGCAGCACACACACAAGCACGTGCTCATAGGTCCTGTTGGATCTCTGAGGAAGTCCCCTGTACAAAAGAGGCAGAGACAGCATTGTAAACTCAGCTCTCACTAAATGCAGAATTTGCTGTTCCAAAAAGTAGAATCCAGGGTGTGGCAAAGTAGGAGCGAGTAGGGGAGTGCTCTGCATCACGGTATGTGATGATCAGGATATCTAAAGGAGGATGAAAAATAATGAGTATTCTCCAGGTGTGCAGCTTTAAGACAATAATTGCATAAAAAACGTGATTGCTTGAGCTCAGTCCATAAAAGACAAAATGATTAGATTCTTTTATTATTTTCTTCATAAAAGAAAAATCAACTTTGTGTCAGGATTGATAAATTGTAAGGCAGAATTAAAGGTGTTTTTTGAAGTACATTAAAGTACCAAATCCAATAAAATATTTTTTAATCTAAGAAAAACACAAGACTTCAGTTTCATTGATGGATATAATTTTATCTGCATTCAATAATATTTTAGAATTCTGACAAGCATTGCACACTTTTTTTTTCAGGATGCAAGGCATGCTGCAGAAGGAGAAATATATACAAAACTTAACCAAAAAATAGATGAATTTATTCAGATTGCTGATTATGATTGGACAATGTCTGAGTCAGATGGAAGAGCCAGTGGATACTTAATGGACCTAATTAACTTCTTAAGAAGCACGTTTCAAGTTTTTACTCATTTACCTGTAAGTGTTCAAAATTAAGTTTAATTTCAAACTATTTGATCATAATTTTGTTTTAAAACAGTAAGGATTGAACAAAAGGTTCTGGTTTTTTATTTGTGCACATGCTGACATGTATTTTTAAGCTTTTCTCAGCAGAGAAATATTGTCAAATGTATATCAGTATGTTGGAGCTCACCCATCAGAATACTTAAAAAATACTTTCGAGTACTTTAGTCTAAATATTGTTACCAGCAACTAATTTACATAGTGTAAGAATTCATGCAGTTTTCTAGAGCCTTTTTGGTGTACCATGTTCGTTTTGTGTGCACATGCATTGGTTCAAAAAATGCAGAATTGGTGTAAATCCTACATTTGTGCATAAGATTGTGTTGTGTTCTCCAAGGTTTTTAGCTAAATATTTTTGATCATAAAAAGTTACTTGATTCTGATTAGCCGACCTTCATTGAATGAATTCTTGCTCATATTCAAATATCCTGTGTTATTTTTTGTCAGGAAAAAGGGTTCTGTTAACCTGTCTTATGTATGAATTGTTACATTGTGTTGTCTGATTTCCCCTTGCTTTTAGATAAAAAAGACTATTTGTAATTTGGCTTACCATCGTAATGGTTTATAGGTTTATAGTTCTGGAGTAACTTCAGTAAGTAATTCAAGCTGCATCTGCTTTTATCAGCTTGTCTTTGGTTGTTACAGTCACACTGATGTCTGAGTGCTTTGCCCACCTGCAATGCTTAGAAAGAATAAGTCCTCAATGCATAGAATGTTTTGAGGCTTCAGACTGAAAGAAACAATTTCTTTATGTGCACAGCAAGATGTTGAAGTTGCTGGCATAGCAGGCTGATCTTGTCTTCCAGATATCACACAGAGGCTGTGATTCTTCTGTCTCCCGTTCTTTTAACTGACTCAAAGACAAAGGCCACTCCAACTGTATCATGTGATACTGATGTGAATGTGTCATGTGAGGCATGTGCTTCTGTGCCAAATCAGTGGAGCGTTTTTTGATAAAGAATAGCAAGTTTGTTAGATAGCGTAATTCATTGTAACTTAGTATACAAAGCAGTGTGAACAAATGGCACTGCTCCTCAGTGGCCATATGCATATGGCAGTTAAGGGATGTGAAATTTGTAGAGCAAGATGTATAGAAGTCTGTCATGAATGTATGCTGCTAAATGGCTGTTCAGAAATGAGCCACAGACAAAATTAGGTAATGTGTTAAGGGAATGCAAAGAAGCAGCTGTGGCATTCAGACTTAAGAAGTGTGGAAGGTATAGAATTATGTGCCTGGGGGTACAAGTCAGCCTTTGGAGAAAGCTAGTTTCTGTAGAGAGGTTATTCTGTAATTTCAGACTCTGGTCAGGTAATAGGCAGGATGAAGAACTGTATGGACAAGTAGTCTGATGTGGCAAGAGGTATCTTGTAATGTTTTACTTATCCTGCATCTCATTCCCTGTCTTATCTTGACCAATTGTAGAAATATACAGTCCTGTGAATGTTGTGTGTGACCTGTGGAGTTTATATGAAAATGTGTGCACACTATGGTGATTCTAGTTAGATTTGTACTAGTAAGTTAGTTCTGTTAAAAAAAAAAAAAAAAGTAAAAGTATTTTCCAAGATTAGCCCAGAACCAGGTTCTATAACTCGTTAAAATAGTAAGTGCTTTTGGAATGATAAACTGAGCTAGATTTTTCACATGTTGTAATTAAGGTTTGGAATACTTTTAGAATTAATTTTCGTTAATGAATTATTCCAATCATGTCACAGTGTCATTTCTATAGTAATTTTTGTATGGCAGAAACATTCCACTGCTCAAAATAGTTTATCAGAACTTTTTGTGTAATTAGCAGTCAAAGACCAAATCCCTAGCACACTGGCCATAATTCTAATAAGGAAAAGAGTGGAACAACTAGAGAGGTCTCTTCTCTTCTGCCTTTACACACCCAATTGTGTTAGAGGGCATTGGGCTAGGACTAAGGACCCTAGTTGGCCACAGTAGTTCTTTGTTGTCACACTCCAGGGTCAGTGACTCTCTCTTTGGTATTGTTTCAAATGCTAGTCTGCCTGTAGAAGCGTTATAATATGTTCTTTAACATTTTTTTTGTTGCAGTTAGTGGGTTCCTCTCATTAGAATCTTGTTTTATTTTTGTTGTATGTATAAGCTGTGTAAATGCACAGGGATGTGTCTCCCTTTGTGCTTTTATGTGGGGCTGTACTGAAGTGTTGCTGTACCAATGTAGACATAACTTTTCAAAAATGAATCTTACATTGTATATCTGGATTTTGCAATTTTTATTCTTTTCATTGGAATATTAGAACTCTAAATCAGGTAGATCATGAACTGTACTGAATCTGCACACAAAGTGATAGAAGTTAGTTGGGGTCTGATATCTCTGTTGAATCCCTGGAAATGTCTTGTGTCTCCAAAGCTTTTTTCCCCTCTCAAGTTTTGCGTGTTAGTTTTCTCCTCTGTGCTTGTTTACTGTACTTAAGAAACCATTTTGGAAAAAAAAACAGCTTTCTTCAACCCTACAGTTATAAAGCCATAACTTTAATGTTAAAATTTATTGATGGGTCATGTTATATTTAGATTCTTACTATCCTGAGCCATTTTAAATATTGCTTGAACAAAGTATGTTAATAACACAGAGATAGCCTCTTTAAGCCATAATGGTAAACATAGCATTTATTTTTCAACCTAAGACTTTTGAAGTATATTCTTTCTTGTAATGAAAAGCTCTTGAAAGGCATTTCAACAGACACTTTGAAGTTTGATATTTTGGCATACAGTTCCTTATTACAGAAAAACATGTTATCACCAAATTAGTATTATTTAAGTTATAATCTCTTTGTTACATTTCAACAAAATACTATATAAATTCAGAGGTTTAGAAAACACTATTATGTAGCTATAATTGTTCTTTTTGTACGCTTTTTCTTATCTTTTATTGCTACCAATTTTTTTATTCTTTTTTTTTTTGAAGTTGACAGTACATCTTAATTTTTTTGTTTTGACTGCCTTACTGGTTTCCTTCTCAGCATAACAACAATGACCATGCAGCTATGTCGGTAAGTAGATGCAAGGTGAAGAAAAAGCATGTGAACAGAAAAACTATGAACTGCCTGCAGGCTTATTGCTTCAATTTTTAATCATTTAATAAAAAGACCCTTTCTGTTTTGCTGATAACTTGCTGTGTACCTTGTGTGGATGCATGCAGGGATCAGGTTAATGACTAACATTGGGCTTTCATACACTGGGACAGACAGCAGGAGTCCTAAAAACCTTGCAGAAGGTTGATGGGGTGTGCCTTGCATCCCAAATGAGGTAATTTAGAGGCTGAGACCTTGTGAAAGAGAGGTCAGGTATCAAAATACAGCTATGAGACATGCATACAGAATTAGGATAGACTGATATAACTGAATAAAGTAATCAGTGGAAGTTTTATCGTTCCTCTGCTACGTTTGTCTGGGGTCAGGGGAATGTGTGTACTGGTGTTCTTTATTTGCTTTTCCAATTTTTTTATAGAAGCTGATGAATTTAAGAATTCTCCTATCCCCTGGTTATTTTCGCATTGTAATTTTTTTTCATACGGCATAAACATTGTCATGATAATGAAAGTGATGAGGTTAATTTACTAAATAATTAAAACCTGGAGAATGAATCTAGCAGTGGGCTCCCAAGTTGTTCAGAGCCTAGAGCACAAGTTATTAGTGGAACTGTAGGGAGATGGAGTACATAGTCTGTTAAAGAGAAGGCTGAGGAGAAATCCAGTGGCAGCCTACAACTTCTTGAAGAACAAATACAGAACTGGTGGAGCCAAACTTTTTGGTTGGACTGACAAATTCAGATGTAGCTGTGGTCACAGGTTGAAGCTTGGGAGGTGGAGCTTTGATATTAGAGGGAAGGTGTTCTTAAAGAGAGTAGTGCAGTGTTGAAGGAGATTGCACAAAGAGGCTGCTGAATTCCCATCCTCTGCTACTTTGAAGGGTCTAAGAAAAAAGATCTATGGACCTGAAGTAGTGTTGGCAGCAGTGCTCCAAGTAGAAGGTTGGACTAGATGACAATGTTGGTTCATTCCAATCAACACTTCCATCATCTGAATACTCAGTGTGCTGGTGAACTGTCAAGCTAATAGGTGTCATGAGCTCTGTGTTTTGTGTAGAAATGTTTCCTGTTAGTATTGTGTAGGTCTCAGGCTGATGGTTATTTCATGATTGAGGGCTAGCGGAATTCAGCAATATAGAACACAGAAGCTGTGTGGCTTTGGGGAGGTTATAATTGGAAAGTCATGCAGTTTTTAATTATTCTGTTTTCTGAATTCAGAAGAATTTAGTCTTTTGGGATTATGTTTATGTCCCATTTTAAGTTAATCTTGCAGTTGATAGTGCCATTAGATGCTTTGAATCAAAAAGCAAATTAAAGCTTCATTATACAGCCATTAATCTCATGAAATAAAATGGATGATCGAATTTGTTATTAAGAAACTACCTTTTTTAGTTTTGTTTTGAAGAGTTAGGGGAAAATGTTTCTTTGTATTTCCAGATCAGTTAACTCGAAATTATGTGGACCTATATGTAAGTGGTTTAATCTGAGTTTAGAATTAGCTGAAATTTTATTCTAGATATGTGCCTTGTCAATACAAAATTGGAAAAGAGTGGCCATTGAAAAAAGACTGTTGCAAATTACTTTCAGTTAGGTATTTTTAATTGTTTTGGTAGCATTTGGGGCAGAGACTGGAAGTAAAATTGATTCTTAAAAGTTCCATTCATGTTTTTATCATACTTGTATTCTATCAGTAGTTCAAAAGTTTGAGGTTTTGACCTTGAGTGATAAAATTTGTATGTTTAATTTATTTGCATTTTCAGAAAGAATAACATTATGTTATTTCATATTGCTATAATAATTCTCCACCTTAGCATCTTAGAGTTAACGGGTAAGATTTTATTTTCTTTTTATGCTGAGGATGGCAGTTTGTGTTATTTTATTGTTTCTGTGATTGGCAGCAAAAGCCTAATTTCACAGCTTGCAGTGAGGGTGAAGGGGTGGTGGTTTTCTGCAGCTATATTCAAAAACTGTCAATCAACATCCTCCACAGGCTACTTAGAGAATGGGTTTTCTTACTGACTTCTCCAACTGCTGCTTCATGCTGTCTTTGATTGGCACAGCCTGGCAGGGAGGATGGATGAATCTGTCACTGGCTGGTTAATTGTGTTGCTGGTCTCAGCCTGACATCAGGTCTTTGACTCCTAAGTGGCTCAATACAAAACAAATTAGCAGATTGTAGTCATATTTCTCATTCTATATGCTTTGACTTTGTTGAATGTAGTCCATAAATCATATTGACTGACACCATAGTGAATGATGAAAGCTGCTTTTGAGACAGCTAGCATGGGCTTTAGAAAGCAGCACCGCGAAGGTGCCGGGGAAGGATGCATATGGCTGACCCTTTGGGAATTTCCTAGGAGCCAAATGTCTCTTTACTACAATTGTTCTTAGGAGAAAAGCTTTTGGGTCCTATAAAAAAGGATTTAATATGTCAGCAGATTCTCTTTACAAGCTCCTTTGAAATATAAGAAGTTTGTCTAAGGGTTTTCTCTTTTTACAAACTTGTATTTCAGCAAAATGTGGAGGCTGGGTGAAAAAACAGTTGCCTTTAACACTGTTAGCAGGTGTTTTTGAGTATAGAATAGGGTCCTTGTTTCCTAAACTTTACACTGATTGAGTGGAAGAATAGGTTTTGTAGATAGGAGCAATTAGCATAGGCACAGCAGAGACAATAGTAGTGTCTCCAAATGGGTGGCAACTGGGGCAAATTTGAGAAGCCTGCTGAATCTCTGCATGCTGTTGAATATAGGTATTTAATTGCTAGATAACCATGGCCACCCCCACCCCCTTAAATAATAATAGTAATTTTAAAAGGCAAAAAACCCAAACATCAAGACTGTTTTAAAATTAGCTGATATTTGTTCAATCCTGAAAAATAAATGTTATTGCTATGTTCACAAATCATTATATTTCCTCTTCAAAATGCTTTATGAAAATTTGGCAAGGATTTGATGATGTGGTAGATGTTGGAAATTTGGAGATGAATTTTTAACTAGATTCTATTTTTCAAACGCGAATGTTAATTTTATTCTTTTCTGGGTATCATACATCCAATGTAATTTGAACTGGGAAGTGCTGAATTTTGAAGAGGATAACATAGTATAGTTCACATTTCTCTTAGTTAAAATTCAGCATTTTGATAAATATGCATAGCTTTATTTTTTCTCTAAATTTGAGACAATTAAGTGTTTTTTAGTAAGTATCTACTGTGTATAGTAAACTTGTAGTATTTGTTGATGTGTCATTTGAACAATAAGCCTGTAGTTCAAGTTACATAGTTGGAAATAGTTTATATGTTAGGATGTTTCCATTTTATGAAACTTCAAAACCAACATTACATGTACATGTATTGATACTTATTTAAAGTCTTAGTGGCTTTAGCTGTGTCATTTCTGTATTGTAACCATTATCTTGTGCTCCAGTACTATTGATATTTGCCAGAATGTAACAATTAACTACACATGCTTGTTAGAAATATAAAATTCTGTCATTTATTTAAGATAACAGATGAGTACACATTGTTTCCATATGAAATAAACTGAATGTTAAAATTTTTCATGACAACCTATTAATCTGGTTGAACTTTTATTACATTACAGTGGCAGCATAAATAGGACATGGAGCTGATTTGATGGAGCAGTACATTAAACAGAGATGCACTAGTTGTTCCATTAAATCAAAATGACATTTCCATTAAGTATTTCAAATGCACTACACTGTAATTACATGAACTGTGGCCCATTTAGTCCCCTTCTCACCTCCCTTTTTTGCCTATTCTTTTTTTCTACTCCCCCCCCCCCATTCATATTGATATTGTTCTGCTTGGGGAATAGAGCTGCATGTCTCCCAGTATAATTGCTGTTGGGTTTGGGAGACTTTTAAGCATGCTGTTCTTGTATTGTTTCCTACATTCTTTGTTGTCAGTTCATCTATTTTGCTCAAATATGTTATTTGCTTTTCTGAGATTTTCAATTAAGAAACTGACATGTCATTTTAGACAAAAAGCTCCTTACAGTTCAAGGTGTCCTAATGCTAGAAAAAAATCAGCAGCAGCCATTTAATGTTTCAGTGTGAATGTGAGGAGAGTTGAAGGCTTTCTATTGTATTCATTATATTTTAATTACCTTTTAACAACTAATGGATTTTTAAAGCATGATTTGGGGCCAAATTTGCTTTCTCTTATGAAAATTTTCTGCACATGAAAATTCAGTCATCTTAGCAAGTTGACATATTAAGGACAAGATCTGGCTCTTCAGATGCTGGAGCAGAATTTTCCAAACTTTTTGAGACTGTGAACTGTCTGTTATAGTTGTTCATTACTTATATGTGTTTCTGGGAGTCAACAGTGAATTGATCAACCTGACTTTGCAGAAAACAGCTGGGGAACCATTACTTTAGAGAAGCAGGTGACATCACTGTACTGATGGATAGAAGTAAAACAATAGTGCCATGTGCTCCAGTAGCTCTGTTATGTTATTAGGATTTCTTTTGTATAAATGTGTTGTTACCTTTGTTTCAATATCATTGTAACACACACATCAGTTGAAAGCAGTGGTTTCAGTACATTAATCTACAGAGATTCTTGTAGTTGCGTTTGACACCCAAGATCACTCTGTTTTAAGAGATGGCAGTGCTGTGAATGGAATAGTGCCATCTGGTTTGGTATCTGGTCTCAAGTGGTTTTCTTAACTTTAAGGTAGAATTTTGTTATCTTTAAATTTTAAATAATTTATTCAGGTTAATGTCTGACTTTGTGTTTTGTTTTTTGACCTCATGTTGGGAAAATTGTCTCAGTTACATGTAGATGATGGGGAGAGCAATATTGCCAGCCAGACTGTGATTGGGAAATTATTTCTATTTTGTACAGCAGAGGGCTGCATTTCATTTTGTAAGCAGTTGATCACTGACAGCACTGATTTATTAAGCACCTGAGATGATGGATAAGCATGAATTTTTAAAGTAATTCAGCAACAAACTTTGAGATGGAATCTGAGTAGTTAAACTACCAACAATTAGCACAAGCTCTTACAAGAAATGCCTCAACCAATTGCAGTCATTTTGGTTTATGTGAAGTTGGGGGGTTATTTAATTTGCTATTGTTAAAAATATGCTGCATGTTGATTTTCATTACATTCTTGCTTTCATTCTGTTTGGGTTAAAAATACTTAAATAAATCCACAAAGCTGTTCATATGCTTCAGCAACTTTAATTGCCATTGTTTTGGAAATGTCCTTGTATTCGTGAAGACTGTTGGATTGCTGGAAGAAATATCCATAATTGCTTTAACATCTATTTAATCTAATTCTCTGTTTGATCTAATAGAAACAAATCTAATAGGTCAAAGAAATAACAGGAAGTGTGATCTCTCTCCTTCTAATCTAAGTTTTGTATCATTAAGACTTAGAATGTATATTAAAATCCAATCAGATGAGCAGTTCTTTAGTGACGTATCATTTGTTTCTATTGTAAAACTTGTTGCTTTTTCTACTAGGGAAAAGTGGCCCAGACAGCTTGCATGTCAGCCTGCCAGCATCTTTCAATGTCCCTAATGCAGATGCTACTGGACAGTGAATTAAAACAAATAAGCATGGGAGCAATTCAGCAGTTTAATTTAGATGTGATACAGTGTGAATGTAAGTATAGATTCCCATCTATATTTGTCTTAATATTGAAAAAAGTTATTTAGTGTAAGCTATATCGTGATCCTTTTCCATAATCTACTAAAACTTTGTCTTTTATTGAAAGTAATTTAACAGTACATCTTCTTGTGAAAGTATTTATAAGTAAGTATGTTGGCATTCCTGGGAAATTTTTTTAATGCAACATTTCTTTTTCTTTTTCAGTATCTAAATTGAAACATATGTTGTTGTTACTCCTAATGGGATCATAACCACTGTATCCAGTAAAGATTTAGTTTAGTACAAAATTGCCCAAAACTACTACATAAATATTAAGTTTTAATGGTTAGGAAAAAAAGTCAAATGTCTATAAAATTCCAATGTTTTCTCTTGAGTTCATCTATTATGATACAGATATTTAAATGTGCTGTTATGTAGGGTTTCCTCACTCCTAGAACTGCTACTGCCTTACTATGCAGAATAATAGTACTCATTTAGTAAACAGTTTTTTTTAGATGTTTAGATGTTTTTTTGCTGTCACTGTTCAAAATATGGTATTAGAATTATTTTACAAACTGGTTCAATACAGCACTGAAGGCAGGATTAATTACCTTGTGTTTTGCATGGAGCTTGTGGCTCAGGGTGAGCTGTTTATCTGTAGGAAGGAAGTTCCAAGAATCGGTGTTAGGACTGGTTGTATAGTTGGTGGCTGAGATACAGTGGAAAGGCTCACTAGAGATTTTTTCAATGTGTGTTTTCAGATTCTTCTGCTCTGTTGTTTTTTGTTGGTGTTTTTTTTTTCCCCAAAGTATCTTTGCTGTTATGTATTTGAAGCACAGAACTCAATCATTTTGGTGACAACTGTGAAATGGGGCAGTTATTCAAGTCATATCCTGAGGCTTTTAGTTTGGATACATGAAAAAATTTGGTGACTATTCCATTAGCAGCCACCTATGGGAAACTGAAAATATAATTTCAAGCAATTTGGTTAGTATCACAAAAGGTTCTTGTGGGACAGACTTAGGGGTGTTTTTGACATTTTAACCATATACTTGTCTTTCCTTCTCCTGCTTTATTTGTTGCATTCCAGCTGAACTCAGTAACAGGCAGAGCAGGCATCTTTCTGACAGTCCCTCACTGTCCAGCCTTAAGGCCTTTCAGGGCATGGAACAAACTGACAGGACTATCAGGGTCAAATTGATAGAATATTTGTAATTGTGACATTAAAATTCTGTGATTGTACACGTCAACCAAGCAGATCACGGTTTGACTTTTTCTTACTTTTAGTATGCTTGATATTGCAAATTTATCAGTGTACTTTTCAGGTAGGTACATGGGAGTGTGTTTGTGCATTTGTGTAGCTTCCTATATGTAAAAAAGATACCAGTTGTTAAAAGAGAAATTACACAGTATTCATAGCACTGACATCATAATCATTCATCTTAACAAGCTGAATTAATGGAAGCACTAAACCATCAAGTACCTTCTGAACACATGGTGTAACAGTGAAGAAAACTTGTCCATTACAGTATTATTCTGTTTCTAATATTTAAAATATCAGCACAGTACTTCACTAGTCTCTGTAGATGACTAATGCTGTGTTTCACCCTGGGATTTCTAGCAGTACAGGGATAAAATGCATGTCTTGCAGTTGACTTTCACAGTATGAGCAATATATTCACAGCAAAGAAGGGAGAAACTCCACTGTTTCCAGCTGTCATCTGGTCTTTGGCTTGTTTTCAGACTGTTTCCTTCTCAGGCAAAGGCTGATATGTGCCCTGATTTGTGTCATCCTAATTTCTGTTGCCATTCTGTCTACCATCTTTGGTTGATGCACAGCAGAAACTTCATCAGTGAAGAAATCTTAGTAGAGTTTTATTTAGTCTAACATGATAACATTTCATTATTTTAAAATAAAAAGGCAATATAACTGTAAGACGACATGGTTTTTCATATGTAGCTGTTATTCTGAGTATATGGCATGGACAGGACATACCAAAGCTTTGGCCAAAATAAGAAAGTTTCATAAAGCTAGTAACTTAAAAACTGGAAAATACATTCTTCCACCACTGTGTAATTTCTAGCATGGGATGTACAAGGCTAATAGAAGGAACTTAATTTCTTCCTATGTGAAAAGCCTTTAAAGCATGTTAGGAAAAATTATTTTGCACAGAAACCCTTTGAGCACCTTAAATACAATTACGGAAGCTTGTCAGAATGGTTTGTTGCAACAAACCACATTTTGCAGTCTGTGGAATAAAGGAGTGACACAAGGTTTTACTCAGACTGCTTTGCTGATGTGGTTTCATTCATAAGGTCCATCACAGGCACATTCCGGGCCTCACTGTGATGCCTGTGATTTATGTTCTTGCTCATCACCCTCCCCCAGCTTTATTCTTTGATGCTGTGGGATTAATGGATACGACAGTGACATTTCAATTAGTGCTTAGAGTGGGCGAATAATTCACAACTGTTGGGAGTTTTCTACTGTATTGTATTAATGGGTTTGACATTGTAATTACAATGGAGTATACTCAGATGAATTTTGAACTAAGAATTTAGATGACATATAGAAAATTATTAATATCTGAAGACAAAGTTTTAAAAGTTCTTGCCAATATTGTAGAATTTTTTTTCTGATCTTAAACATAATTTTACTCTTTCTAATATGAACTGGAGAGATCTAAATAAAATCAGAAAAATATGATAATTTGTTAGGTTTTTTTCTTTTCTGTTTAAAAACAATGAACAGTCCAAACAACAATCCAGCAATCTGTTAAAGTCAGTAAGTTCTCTTCTTAAAAAAAAAAAGTCATCATCATCTCACGCTTCTTCTGGCATGTTTTTTGTTTCCTTCCAAACATTCCAAAAAGATTTGAGTTTTATTTTAATTTTTCCTGTTCTAATGAAAGTATTTCTCTACTTCCTCTGCAAATTTTATAACCTAGAGCAGTGTTTTACCCCTGTATTTTGTACCATTCTTTCTTAGTGGTTATTTTCACTAGGATGATTGAGATTAGTGAAGCACTGTTTAGAAAATAGAACGTACTAAGTCCCATTGAATAAAATCCAAACAGCAGTCTTTTTCTTGAATATTACATTTTGGTTCCCCAAGGAAGGAAATGGGTTGGGAAGGGGGTGTTTCTGTTTCTTGAAGATGAAATTCAAATGTGGGTTACTGTATTTCACTTTACAGGAAGAAAGGTGTGCATAATAAAACATTAGCTTTTCAGAGGCACCATCCAGATCTGCTTAGCTTACATCAGGTTCTTATTAAGGAATTCAAACTTATCTAAAGTTGTAAATGTTGGAAGAGCTAAATGTTTTTGTTTTTTCTTATTTATGTATTTTAACATGAATTGTGAGGCAGGATTAGTTAACAGAACGAAATATGGGTGAGTGAGCATCCTTCTTCACCCAGATATGAATGGGTGAAAAGGTTTTGGGTCTTGCCTATAAGCAAGCAAGGGTTAGTGGAGAGTTAGTACAAAGTACTCTGTATTTTCCTGATCAGCCCTCTGTGTGGCTTCCTGGCAGTCCCTCCTTTCCCCCACTGCGTGGAGAGTGGCAGTGTCCAAGAGCAAGTGACATCCTGACCAAAGTGTTGTCTCTCTGCTGAGCACCAAAAGTGGTCTCCAGGTGGGCATACCAGAAGCTGGGGAGCTCAGATACTGCATTTCCTTGAAAAGGCACATACTCTTCTCTGGAGGCCCCTTGCTTTACGTGCCTCCTGTCCCCTCTGGGCAGTCAGGTTAACCTCTCTGGCTGGAGGCCATCCTTCATCTGCCGCCCGCATGTGGCAGCGCGGGGGCACAGGAAGCACAGAGACCTTGCTGGCACCGGGGGCTGCTGCCTGGCCAGCTGGCAGCTCCCTCAGCAAGGCTCCCTCCAGGCCTGTTTGAACAGCTGGAGCATCCAACAGGGCTGCAAAGTGGCTGAGATAGTCGCCTGATTCTCTGCTCTTCCTTTAAAAATACTTCTGTAGCTTTGCTGTCCCGCCTGTGAACCAATGCTATGAGGCTGGAGTTAAACTGTCCTCATTTAGCTTTTGATTCAAACTCTGGACTTTGGTTTTTCATTTCTTCCACTGAACAGCAAAACTATTTGTCAAGAATTAGGTTCTGAATTCCCAGACCAACAGAGAGGCACAACCAGATGATGCCTAAAAGATGGGATTTTTAACCAATAAAATTAGAAGACCTGTTAATAAATCTAGAATTGTGTAGAAATTCAGTGCAATTTACAGTTAAAGATATCTTAAATTCCATTTAGTAGATACAGCCTTTATCTTAAATCTCCATTAATACATATATGTATATATGTCTATTCTCATATATCCTGTATACAAAATGTAATTTTAAGATCAAAGCACAATATTAAAAAGAAAATGGACTGAAGTAATCTTTGCAACATTTATATTAATCATTATAATTTATGTGTTACCTCCCATCCTGTTTTTGTATATTTGTTTCATTTGATCCTATCTTCTTTATATTTCTAAACTCTCCGTTACAAGGAAGTATGTTGAGATTTAACATACTGAGGACCCACATTGTTCTTGTTCTAAATACACAGTATCAGCAAAGCAGAGGAAGAGAAGATGTTAGCAAAAACCTTGTGAATACCAGATTCATATAATGTATATTTTCAACCGATTTTCCCAAATATTTGAGTTTTTGATTCAAACTGCCAAACAGCCATTTGTTTGCCCCTAAGAGTGACAGTTTAATAGTGATCTTTGCATTTCATTCTCCTATATTATAAAATTCCAGAATGCTTTTATGCATATTAAGCCAAACAACAACCAGCCCCCTACCTCTGCAAATCCTCTTTAAGCCTAGAATGATTGTAGGGGGTGAATATTTTAAAAGATGTATATATGACAGTGTTTCATTACTATCTAGAAAAGGGCCCTTAGGACAAAGACATTAAGAATGTTAATCCTGTTCTTATATCTTCCTAATATGCTGTGCAGTAGAAAATATTTAATTAGCTTTGTAAAATTGTTAGCAAAACTTAAAAGCCCTGTGCTGAGGGTGGAGGGGGAACTGTCTGACTGTTACCATAAGTAGATTATCTTTTTGCCCTCTGAACTCATGAAATTATAATAATGAGGCAAATTCTATTGTAGTCGCCTGTCAGAATGTTCCAAATGTGAGAATAAATGTTTGTGCTATAATGAGTGTCCCTAATGTTGTAAATGCATTCGTAGTATAAAATTGTAGTTTAAGAGAACAAAGCTTGTACAACAATTAGGTTTGGTACATTATGTACTTCTTGTTCTACAGCTGCCATGCTGCTAGGTATTAAGTAGAGAAATGTAATTATTCTGTATTATTTAATGCATTGGGATAAATTCCAAACTCTCTTAGCTTGATGAGCACATAAAAGATGCAAATATTTGCCCTGTGGCATGTAAGAGTATTCTGCTGTAGGAAAATATCTCCCGGAGTGTAAAGTGCCAAAAGCTAACTGAAAAGACTTGCCAAAGGTCACAGTTTTCAGTTATATTTATTTTTCAGTTCTGTAACCCTTTTTTTGCCATTGATCTTCTTTCTCCCAGTGCTAGCTATAATTGTGGAGCAGCTGGAAGAGCTGAGGTTCTGGTGGGGGAAGCTGATGACAGTGTACTGTGTAAGAACAGAAAGTTAGGATCAGATCAGATGATCTGGTGGGCCTTACCTTTCTGCTTTAAGGGGTGTAGAAAAGACTCCTTTTTACCACCTTGCATATCCTCCTTATTAATGTGCTACCATAGCTCACAACTCATGTATCTCTTCTCATCTCTTTGCTGTGGAGCTTTGCTTAGGATTCCGTGCTGGAGTGTGGTGTTGTGTTTTAAACTCTGGGTTTGGCTGGCCTCAGAGCTCAGCTTTGCTGTCCTTAGAAAGGGTGTTGCTAGTGGCCATGAGATACCTGCAGAGGACAGCCATGTAGACAGACACACAGGCTTCAGCCTAGGCTGTGCAGTAGGGTGCCTAAGGTTCCTAGGCTTAGGCATCTTTGTAATTCTGAAGGCTGGTGATTGTACAAGCTGTTTTGTCTTTCCTGATTTAAAGAGTTTATTATGAGAAAACTCTCCCTATAAAATACTGAATGTAAGGTATGTTTTTCTACTGTTTTCTTTCTTTTTTTTTTTTTTAAGGGCATGTTTGTGGTCAATTAAAATTCCATTGAAACGCCTCTAGAAAGTTGGTGTTACTTATAAAGTAGGAAGACCAGACAATTTAAAATTCACACTTGAATACAGTAATCAGTGAGCATTTGCCAATGTTACCAGAACTTGTCTGTGACATTACAATGGTCTCCCTAAGGCATTTGATTGTTATTTTTTTCTTTAGTTGATAAAGAATAAAGTTCTATTGCAGTTGAATTCATTCTCCTATTACATGACTCTCATAAAATAACTTTTGCACTAGTGTAATACATGTAATAAATTCTGTTTCTACTGGTAAAGCTGCTTCTCTAATACCATATCCATCTATTACCTAAGCTATTTTTAAGTATTCTGAGATGGTCCTAGTAGTTTCTTGTACCATTTAAGTAAGTATCTAAAATTGTGTTCCATGTAGTCATTTTTAGACTTGTGAAATAGTCCGTCTGAATTCATTAGTCTGCTTTAGGTTGAAACCATACATTCAGAAGTAAATGTTTGAGGCCATTATTTTACCATCATCTTAGCTCAGACAGCAGTGGTTTTCTGAATTTTACCTCCAACATAATCCATGTTTTCTAACTAGCCATTTAAGAAAATATATTAATGATTTCATATAACTTCTAAATGTTAGTATTAAGAGCACTAGAGTTCAGCGCTGGATCTGGAAATTGGATACATTTGTTTTGTTTCCTCTACAATTGAATGACCTGTTTCTCAAACTTGGAAAAAAATATTACCTTTCACTGCCTTGGATGCTCTTCTCTAAAGCTGTTGCAGTAGTATCTACTTTGTTTTGTTCAGAGTTCTACCTGAAGGGCGTAAGAAAAATACTCTCAAGTTCTTTTGAAATAAGATATCTAAACTGAGTGAGGATCTGAGGCATATGTTGTTTGTCTTTGTTGCTAACTTGTGACTGGGATAATAACAACAAAAAGTGCATTTATTCTTAAGTTTAACAACTATTGATCTTTTCCTGGTTTATACAAGTAGTTGACTTTCTTTCACTTTCAGTGTTGCCATTTTTGTATTATAAATATATTTTTGCTTGGCAATTTTGACAGCCAATTTTGGGTTCAGAATGAGCAGAAGTTCATTATGGATAAGCAGGCTAAAAGGCATGAGCAGGCATTTCAGCTCTGCACTGACCATGGCATGTAGGGCTTTCTACCTGTTGTCTACACATGAAACCAACTCTCACCTTAGTGTTTGTCTTTTAATGATGTTTGGCTGGAGGTGAAGGTTTGCTGTAACAAAGGCAGATGTCTGAAAATACATTGACAGCCATGGAATTGGTATTATTTTGAAATTCTTCAGTAATCATGCACCTCAGGCTAAAAAACATCTTGGTTTCTGTGGTTGTAGCATTACTACTGGGTTAGAACTTGAAGCAAAATTTCTAATAATACTCCTACAAATATTATTATTTTGGATTATGGGAAAAACTGTCAAAAGGTTGTTTGTTGATTTGTTTGGTTTAAATCACTGTGAATTGTTAAACTATTCCTATGAAACTATGCTACTTAGCATTTATATTGCATAGAGCTTGATTTTTCTGTTAGACTAAAAAAATCTACATCCGTAATATTTTAACCTTTTCTTTGCAGTGTTTGCTAGTTCTGAGCCTGTGCCAGGATTCCAGGGAGACACCCTGCAGTTAGCTTTCATCGACCTCAGACAAGTAAGACACTAGTTGGTGTTTTTTATCCTTCTAATTTCCCCTTCTGACCAATGCTGAAGTTACTAAATTCAAGAACCTTTCATGGTTTTGCATTCCCATGTAATTAGTTGTGAAAAGCAGTTATTTGAAGTGTTGTTAGTGGCACTATTCCCTGTAATTTAGTATAAAACTGTTTCTCCAATGTGTGGTTAGGGGGCACTGTGCTACTGGTAGTACTGTTATGGGAATACTGGATTGAATTTTGGTCCTGACAATTTTGTGAAGATCCTGTGATGTCTTTTTGCAAGAGTGTACGTGTCATCCTGGTGTGTGCTGGTCTGATTCCATTGTGAGCATTTGCTTCTGTCTACAAAACTACTCTCTGGATAGCAGAATCAGGCATCGTATTATTTAACATTTCCTTTCCTGAATTTGTTGCGTAGAATTCTATTAAACTGTTGGAAACAGCTTTATTCCAACTGGATGATCTTTATTCTACATGAAATTTAATTTAATTATATTTTAAATGCTGTAATATTGGAGGCACTTTTCCACAGACCTTGCCAAAAGGAAAGCTTTCCCAGACTAAAATCTACTAAAATCTTGTCAATTTGGACTTACAACCACCATTATAAAGAATCTTCAAAACATTTTCATGCTTGAAGTTAGCTTTTACAAAGGATTTATTATTTCACAGAATTGTAAGTATCATATAAATAGTGAAATGAATAATTTACTGCACATGGGAGATCTTTACCCTTCTGCAGGTGTTGGTGATATTTTTCAGTGCCATTATGAGCCTATCAAAGTCATTAAAAAATAAGAGAAAGTAGAAAGAATTCTATACCAAATACCAAATGAGAATATTTTTGCTTTTAATAGTTTAGTAGTTTTTTCACAACAAGATTATTAAAGGGCATTTCAGAAGGGAAGCTTCTTGAGGCAAAAGTATTTAGATTTCTCATGGTAGTTAGAAAGGACTTAGTAAAATATTGTGTCTTTTTAAATAAAAAAAACTAAAAGCTAGAGTTGTCTGTTACATTCTCACAGTAATATAATAATGAACAATATCTACAGTGGGTAGGTGTGTACAATGTGAGAAGGGTACAGGATTATGGCTACAAGACTTGTTCATGCCACAAGTCTTGTCTTGACTGGCAGCCTTCCTCTTTTGGATTCTCTTTTAACTCTGTTTTTATTGTCAGTGTTAAAAGAGCTAAACAGCTTCCAATTTGTACTTAGATAATTTCATTTGAAGGGAAAGGATGTTTAGATTTTGGCACCATTTCTGTCATTTGCCTAAGTGGAGTCCTTGCAGAGCCTATGTTTGTTTCAAGGGAAAACATGATTTCCATATATGCAGAGGGGTGTGTACATCCTGGCTACAGGAAGTAAAGATTTTCATATGTTTTAAGCACTAACTGAGGAGTATGTTACTTAAGTAAGTATTATGTTGTTTATGATAGCTCTTCATTTATGTTAGCAATTATATTTAGAATTCTCTCAAGCACTTTGCAGAGGATGCTCTGTAGGTCATGTGAATTTGATTGACTTAATATATTTTATAAACAGGAAAAGTGTGAGCAACTCTCTATTGGCTTGCAGCTGGAGCTTGCAGATGTAGAACAGCTCTAGCATATTTGATTTGGTTTGGTTTTTACTATATTTTTGTGTGCATCACCAAAAGGTATTTCAAGCACACATCAAAAACTTCTACCATTTAGTAAGGATTTTCAGTGCTTTCCCTCTTTTCCTTATTTGTGATGCATTTCTGTCTTAATAGGGTAGATGACAGTTCTTTTCAAGAATACTTAGAAAGGCAACAGAGCCTTTTTCAGAAGGTTCTTATAAAAGGTCATGCTTCTGTTTTTTAGTTTGAATTTGATACTTCTTCATGAATTGCAGGATATGAAAGATAAGGAAGTAGGTCCAGTGGTCAGGTTTTACCTGCCCACCCGGACTGTGCCCTGAGGTCAAACTCCTGATATTGGCTGTTTGGTACAGAGGAGCTGATGACAGGTAGGGGCTGATACAAGGGGGAAAGCTTGAACCATATCAAAGCTAAAAGGCAGGAGATTTGGGACTCAGTGAGAGACTGTAGCTAAAAGATGGATCAGCAGGATTGCCCTCTTCTTAAAAAGCAGCTGACCTGCAAGGGAAAAGACTTTATCGTCCTGCCAATCACATGGTTGCTAATGGAAGCCAGTTATCTCAACAACAGCTACTCCCTCTGTGCTGTACCAGTGCAGTGGGTTAGATTAATGAGGATTGGGCAGTAGCATATTCTAGCACGTTTTACTAACAAAGTACAGTCACTTACAGGGAGCCAGCTTGGAAGACAGAGAGAGGAGCTACACCTGAATGATTACCATGTAGGGAGGACCAGCTTTGAGAAGAATTGCCATAGGTATTTTCAACCTAACCAATTCTTGATCCTCTGTCTTTCCCTGGAGACAGTGTGTAGGCAGCATGTTGCCCCCAGCAAGCCCACTTTCCTTCTTCCTTCCACAGACATAGAAGAGCAAACAGAAACAGCTGGCACAAGAAAGAGTTGTGTCTAAGAAGACAGCAGTAGTTAGTAGCAGGAAGCTCTAAGAGGACAGAAATCACAAAGGAGCAAGCCCTAACCAATGTCCCGTTTGAGCCACCTTGGTCTCTTTATGCTATTCTCCACTCAGGACTTTTGTCATACTTAACATGCTCTTTAAAGATCTCTGTAATCTGAAGAAACCCAAGTCAATAAAGATTTTTGTGCTATTTTTATCACCACAGTATCTCAGCATCTTACGCAAGTGACTTGGTGGGGTTAGCTGATCCCACTTGATCATCTAGAAAGAAGCTTGCAGTTCCAGCTAGTTTAGCAGGCAGAAAATTGGGGCAGATTCATGGATCTGTGCAGCTGCAGTAATTGTGTCATGCCTTATGCCACTTGTCTTAGCATATGACCTGAGGTCACACCTAGGTGCACCCTTTGACCCCACTTAAAGCCATTGAGGGGCCATCTCAGTAAGGCAATTATCAAAGTGGCATGTGCTGCTTTACAGAGACTGTCTCTGGCATCTTGTGGAGATGACCCAGCTCTCCTGCAACTTGCTCTCTGACAATCATTTCTTGCTACTGTCTGTACAGGGAACCTGGGTAAATAGTGCAGTTTATTCCCCAAAGTAGGGAAGAATAAACTTTGGCGATTTTGCTACCAATTCAGATCCTAGGTCAATTGGAATTAACCTTCCAAAATAAACAAGTCTTCGTTTGTCTTACTCGAATCGTCTCTGAGGAGGAAGCACAGGCTCTGACATGAATGAGTTTCTTCCTGGTTATGATCTGTTCTTTACCGCCTAAAGACTAGGGTTACAGTTCTGGAACGTGAGGCAGTTTCTTGTATGTCCTGTACACTTAAGTACTGTGAGGATAAGACATGAATATTATAATTTGTGTGTTATTCTTTGGAGAGCCAGTGTAGTATGTAGTGGACAAGAACAATAACCTTGTGGTAGGCTGAGAGTTCAGCAGTTGCTGTCCTAGGCCAAATGTCCTGATTCTTAACTGAGTGAGTGCTAACAGATACCTATTCTTCAAATCAAATTATTTCCTGCAGAGATATAACTAGGCTGCCAACACAGCTTGACTTTGTTTCACTTTTGACTTGACAAGTTGTTCTTCATGTTTCTGCCCACCATCAGCACTGCTTCTTAGGGGCTTCTTCCTCTGTCTCATCTCAGACAAGTACTCATCTAGCTTGATGATTTGTGGAATTTCCTTGTGTTGCTGGGTTGAGGAGAACTGTGTCTTATCTATGTTCTTTTGGCACTTAAGTACATGTTGTTAACACCTTCCAGCTGCTGTCAGTGTTGGTCCTGCATCAGGCAGCAGTCTCAAGTGAAAATAATCATAGGCTGTTAGTAACTGCAGAGTTAAGCAACCACAGTAGCAGTATCTCCACCCACATGGCAAACAGAGTTTACAGTCTGATGGTGGTGTCCTTCAGATGGAAGACCAAGGGCTGTGATCCACAATGTCCATAAGCTCTGCTTAAGTGTGGGGGAAAATTTTAGAAGATTTTCAGCAGTTTTGTATTTTCTCAATGTTAGAGATAAATTGGATGCAAAGTCATGACACAATCAATATGATTAATATAGAGAGTAATTTATCATAGAAACATTAGAAGATACATTTTTGTCAGATTTTTGTTCATGGTGTGTGTACATAAGTATGTGTCACTTCTAGGAACTGAAGTTATTGGTAGTATGCAACATGTATCCATCAGCAAATCCTGATATTTAGAAGTATAATACATTTTCTTCTAATTCTGAATCATTGATAGTTTATTTGGTTGCTTGTCCATTTATACTGGAATGTATTTTCTGGTGAGAAATACTGCTAACCTTGTGAACTGTACTGTTCCATGCAAAAAATGTAATGTAAATTTATTTGAAAGAAGAAGTTGTTATTACTACTTAATATAGTCCTCCTCTTTCTTCCCATTCATTACTGAGACATAGCATTGTCATTCTGAAGTAACTCAGAGGTAACTCTGAGGTAGGTAGGTAGGTAGTATGTAACAGACCACTGGGCTTCAATCCTCAGTACAGGATTTTCTGACACTGAAGGCAGGGTGACAGATCAGTCTTCCCCACTGTTATGCTTGCAGTGTTTAAGTTGAATTAATTTCCTGCGGCAGTAACTACATTTGAGCTCTGGCTTGTCTCCGATTCCCAAATGTGCAGCCTGCCAAAGCTCTTGCCATCTGTATTCCCTGTGGAGAGTGCTCTTGAGCCCTTCAGAGAATAAGTTGCAGCCTGTTCCCAAACCTGTTGGCCATAAGTCTTGGAGGCTGAGGGCTCACAAGGTGTGCTCTGGCTTCCTTTACACGCTGCCAGCCCACAGAGTGCCTAGGCTTTGAAATTAGTGGGGTACACCCACCCTGACCTCTGTTCTGAGTCTTGAACTGAAAAAACATTAGGAGTTTTCAAGAGGGAGAAATCCCCAACAGTATGTTTAGGAGTAAGTCTTAAAAACTTCAGAGTTTGAAGATAAAAGTAAGACATTTTTCATAAGGCAACAGTTTGAATTTTTAATTAGAAAGTAGTATAGAGCATTTCATCTTTTGCTTCCCGAGGGAAATGGTTGCTGAGACTTTCATCTTCGCAGAGGCTCTTTCACAATGCTTACTGATCCCTTTCCCCCTGTTATGCACTCCCCAGCATCTCTGAAGAAGCAGAGGAGCATGTTACATCTGTAATGTGAAGCCCAGCCTCAGGCTGCTATGTAATGGGATTTGTGCTTCTCTAGTTTTCAGTGCAATGCTGCTTATTTAGCTAAATGAAGGAGCTCAGGTTTCAGACAGCAACAAAGCAGGAGTTGCATCTCCCTGGATTTCAGAGTATGGACCCTCACTTTGCTGGAAGAGGAAGGCAATTCTTCCTGGACTTTCCTTTCTCCATAAATTGACTTGTTACTAAGGCAGGAGGGCTTGAGGCACACTGAGCAGAACAGGCACAAGTTGACGTTCAATATCTCATGTATTTGCATCATACAGTGGTAGCATGCATATGCATCTCTGGGTTTAAAATGACAAAAGTTATTTGAGTATGACTGCAGGCAAAATGTGCATTACCTGCCTTGCAGGGAAGACACAATATTTCTTCAGAGTACTATATTCTTCCAAGTAAACAGGAATTCTTCACACAAATGTGACAACTTGTTTGTAAGTACTTATATTCTCCGGTGGAATCTCTTTTGATTTCTCCTTCTCAGCTGTGTTCTGCAAAGCCTGTAGTTAATCACAGTAGGCTCAGATCACAAGCTGTGTGTATAGATATTTGTGAGGATGATCTCAATCAGTGCTCTGTACACAGAAACAAGCTGGCTCATCACTGGGATGGGATTTATACCTGCCAGCTGGTAAGAATTAGGAAGCTTGGGAAACAAATGCACAGAAATTAGCAGCAGGGGGTCAAAAACAAGCATGGCTTTGGATTCACTATCTTGATAAGGATTTGCAGAATCAAAGCAGAATGGCAAGTTAGTAATTTCCTGGTAGTAAGTATTCCTACCCTGTAAGTGCCAGAAACTAAAAGCACACATGCTGGGTATTAGGTGCCTGTGTATTCTTTGGGACATTAAATCATTCATCAAATTCAGTGTGAAACAGATTGTATCCAGTTCATGTAAATACTCCTTTTTTCAGCAGAGAAGTGTCAATAACATGCTGATCATGTACCAGGTTTTTGCTCTAGATCATGGTGTACTAACAATGAGGGGCCATACTTGAAAACAGGTTTGAAAACCTCGATGTACAAATGCTGTTACTTCACTAGCTCTATCAATACCTCACTTAACAAAAATGATACACATATGGGTGTTTAACTACAAGATACCCCATTCCATCTATGACAAAAACCTACTTAGTAGTTTCTCCAAAGGAAAGTATAGGATATTGCACAAAAGGCTGTGAGGTATTAATGTGTAAGCAGAATGCCATCTCTTCATCAACAGTAAGGAATGGCATAGGTACCTAAATCATGGAAATTATAAAAAATAAGACAGTTCCTTATTGTTTCTTTTAGTTAATTTAAGGGATACAATTTTTTGAGTTCTCCTCTTACTTAATGAGATACACACAAGAACTAAATGAGCCAACAAGAAATCTGTACTATATATTTAGAAACTACACAGAACTTGGGAAGCATTGACTCAGCTTGACTTGGAGACCTGCAGATACCAGTCTTTGAATAAGATGAATGCCCTTTGAATAAGCCTCACTTAAGGCATTTTATTTTGTTGTTTGGTGATTTTATAATTTTGGAACTGAGACAGGAAATCACATTTATTGATCTGGTTTGTGTGGGTGAAACATTTAACTTAGAACTGTGCAGAGCAGTTTCATCTTCTAAATGGTACCATCATGGAAATCACTAAAAGTTTCACTGGAAAGGTTGATCAAAGCAGATATGAAGGAAAAAAAAAAAAAGAAGAAAAGAAAAATTTGGCAAAAGCTGCTGTCAAGACTATGTAGATGGACATATCTGAATCTCTGAATACTACCAACTGTCACATTTAATCAGCTTTAGGCTCTTCTTGGTCATCATCACTTTTGCAAGTCACAGTTTAGAAATAGTTAATCAATTAATTCAAAACCTACAGAGCTGTTGTTATGATGAAAACTTCATATATCTGGAAAACCTTTCCATTCAAGAAAGCTCATCCCATAGTTACAGAGGAAATTCATATAAGACTGGGACCTAAATTTTATCCTTGGTAGTTGAAGTGATCCCTAGAATACTCTGCATGTAATGTTAGAACGCAAAGGCTTCTGTTTCCTTGGGCATGACACTTAATTTCTTTAATAACTGGCATGCTGTGGAACACTTTGTGAGGTAGCCATTTCCAATGACATTATGAGAGAAGGCACTAAATAAACTTTGTCTGGAGAAGGTTTTATTCTTTTGCTGAAGGACCTGTTGGTTGGAAAGTTTCAGAAGGTTCACTTCCAGATAATTTCTCAATTAACAAATATCTTCCTTCAATTAGAAGCTGATCTGTGTGCCTGTTATGTTTGCAAAATCCTGCTTACACTTTGAATCACTGACATGCATTCTATTCAGTGGAAGTTATTAAATGAAATGAAGATTCTCTTTAGTTATTCTTTAGCAGTTTTGCTCTCATCCGGTCCTTGCCTTTGTCATGTAATAAATTATGTACGTGCAAGGAAGAAAGATTTGGGTGCACAACTTTCCAAAGTTTGTGAATACATTATATCAAGCTGTTGTCTTCCTGCTGACAGCCAGTTGCTGCAAGATCTCCACTTTTGTGTCTGGGCCCTTCTGTAGCCCTGAATTATGGATGGAGTTCAGTTTTGGAGCCCCATCTCCCCAGTACTTCCTCTGAATTCTGTGAGCAATATGTGGTTCCTATGAGTAATGAAGAAACATTGTTAATTGAGCAAGACAAGAGAAGAAAATTATTGGTTTCCTTCAAGTTACATGTTATTTGAATTCTCTTAATGTTTCTAAGTCCTGCTCTCCCATTGGGGAGCCACAGAACTGGCAGCTGTGTTAGTGTATTAGGTAATTTCTGCCCCAAAATCTTACATTCTCCAGCCTTATATAAACTGGAGGTACCACTGGTATGTAGTATGTACTGAGCAGCCCTACTAACCCTTTAACCCTACAGATTTGCCTTCAGTATTTTTTTCAGTTGCATCAATCAACATACTTAGGTTTCATTCCTTTTCTAAATTATCTGTCAATCACATGCAGCAGACAGAATACCCCATTTTTTTCCTTTTGCTAGTTTCTTCTGTGAAAAAGAAAGTCCATCTCATCTTTGTGAGTCACTGTGGTGAAAATATAAAATCCAGTAAAGTCAAAGGAGTGTTTTACATCAGGAAAACAAGACTTTTTCTCAGCTTCAGAACAATAACAACACAATGAAGGAATTGCATGGACATAGTAAGGCAGTGACTTGAATTGGTGAAATGTAGTTAATGAATGTTTATTCATTTGGATCATAGTATCTTAAGAAAAAAGATCGTATGTTCAAAAGTGTTTATATAGGGTGTACCATAATGAGACACTGATTTGCAATTGGCTGTCTTAGAACTGCAGAAATACAAATTAAAAAGTATTACTCTGTCTAGCTAAACTGCCTTCAGTCAGTCAGTGAAATTTGGGAGATGAAGTTATTACAAAGATACCAATAGCTGGCAAAAGAATCATTGAATTTCATCCTGGTTTGTTATAACTGGTTTCTGAATGAAGTGCACTAGTTGTACTGTAAGCAGTATGACTGAACCAGCATGTTCTCAGGCACAGCTTGTCATATATGTTACCATTTATGGCTCTTATGGGTGTGTCAGGTTTGGAGAAATTTATACTTTCACAAATTGTGCTATTTTAAAGAAGAGTGGAATAACAAAGTTCACATGGAAGGTTCACATATAGATTGTGTCCTCCTTGCAGAGGACTTTATCTAGAGCATTAGTAGCAAAGGAACAGTGCAACTTAAAGACCCTGCAGTTACAGAAAGTGTGAATAAAGAGTGAATAATAACAGAAATGCAGAAATAAATCAAAATATGAGTAGATGGAAGCACTAAATGATGGGGAAAAAACTTAAAAATATGGGATGAGGTGATAAAAAGATTAAAAGTCAATTTGTGTCTGTAAATGTACTTTGTTATTCTTACCTTTCTCTTTCTATGTTTATAATTTTTCATGGTTTATGCTGAGACCCAGTAAGAACGTCTGTTTTTAAACAGTAGAAATTTGAAGAGATGTTTTTACCCAAAAAAAGAAAGGACTTTCAGTACACAGTTAATGATATTTAAAGCCCCTAAAACCATGGGCTTGCCTTATTCCCAGGAGCACTCAAGCTTTCCCAGTTTTAGTAGTGTGCCTCCAGGAAATCATTCAGAAGGACACATAATTAGCCCACACTTTCCAGAGTGCAAAGTGTAACTTGATGCAGTTAAACCAGAAGACAGTTTTTATCTTTTGATCCTGTGTCAAATGTGTCAGTTGAGTAGCTTACCTGAGATCTGTAAGACAACATAGGCCATCAGATATTTTCCCATAGAAAGGAACATGCAGTAGGACACACACAAACTCACAATTTTAAAACTTATTTATTAAACGTTTAAAACTTACTTATTTTCAAAGTAACAGAAAAAGTGGCCATTGTAAGTGGCACAACCCAATGCATTGAGATTCTGTTTCTTTTCGCCAGTCTGAAGTTTAAAGAAATATGTTTGCCCTTGCTTAGGATGTATGAAAAGGAGAGAAGTGGCTCTTTCACTTTAGGCAGCAACAAGATACTGAGTCTCCTGGAAGGGTGAATGTGATACTGTCATTCCAGTGCACATCCAAATGATAGTTCTGGGAGTGGTAAAATGCTCAGTATAGTGTCTACATCTTGCATCCATTAACATGCAGAGTAGTTGAGAGAGTTCACAGTGAAATGGAATAATGTTGAATAACTCTTAGACAGAAATGCCCTGGTAACTGGGTGGGATGGTGGGGGTGGTTTGTGTGTGTCAGGATGAGGTGGCTGCCGGGGGGACCTGTGTAACTGATATAGAAAGGCACAAGCTGAAAACTCAAGTGACACTGTAAAACGGCCCTCATAGCTTAATTAAATAAAACCAATAATGCGATTTAAACTTCTTTGAGTTAAAATTACTTTAATAAGGGTGTTAATTACTAGAGGATTAACACTGCTTACATGTGATAATAGATCTGGTCAGTCAATAAAGGGTGAGAATAATGTTCGTTTAAGAAGCAAAAGAATCTAGCACAGGATTACTCCCTAGAAAGGGATAACATTTCAAAGTGGCAAGTAAAATCAGGGGAAGATGTTTTCAAATTGCAGGAGGCATTAGAGGCTGAATTTTGCCATCATTACTCAGCAGAAGTTCCATGTGTACTGGGATCTGTTGGAGCTAAAATATTAAGAGTAATTATTGCAAATTACATATAAAATAATTTATAATTATTTGGTCTTCCAGGGAAATCATAAGAAATCATTTTTTAGATAAAACATTTAAAGAAAATACTGTCCATAGGATTGAGGAGAAAATGCATAACCTAAAGGGGAAAAAAAGCATTTTCTAAAGAGAATAATTTCTTGAAGGTGTATTTCTTAGAAAAGAAATTGTATTGGATTATTGCCTTTAAGCAAAATGGGGTTTTTCCCTAATGTGTTTGCAAACCACAGCCCGAGGAGAAGATTTTTTGCAAAAACCCAATTTAGAAAAGGAAATTTCGAGGTATCCAGGTTGCAGCTTGCTGGACTTGGAAGCCTTTGTTAAACCAAGTTATCTAGACAAGTTAGCAAGACAAAACCAGGATTTTATATGGGCTATAGTATTTGCTAAAGTGTTTTGAGAGTCATTTGATAGATATAAATAGGGAAGTAAATGTTTTCTTGTAGCTGAAGAGGAAAGTGAAGATTGTCCATGAAAGAATACGAGAATTTTTTCCTAGTGATTTTGGCTTTCCTTTTAACTCGTCTGTATTTACATTCCTGAGCTACTGACTGCTGAATTCCTTGTCCAGAGGTTCTCAGGTCTAGCATAGCTTTCCCTAAGGGATGTAACTTCATCTGCTATAAGGGGTGGTTATGCAGCCATACCCTGAGTGAACTTCTTTGGAAGAAATAACTATCTGTTTACAGTAAACTTACGATGGCCACATCTCTAAGTATCTGTGCCTTATGGATTGCACTAGATTTTTGTTTCTGGATGCAAACAAAATTATGCTGGTTTGTGGCCTGTTATGTCTTGAATTTCAGTGGCTTTTCACGTATTCTAGCTCAGCACCCAAGATCAGCTGAGATGCTTTATTGAGCAGTTGCTGTATTTGTATCTGCTTTCTGAAGAAGCATTTCAAACAGACACTTTGTATATAAAATTATAAGTGTTTTAATGGCTGCCTAAGACAGGAATCTAGCACACTGTGGCTGTAATTTTTTACTTTAGATGTGCAGCTTTTGAGAAATGCACAGATGCTAAAAGAAACTAAACCAAAAGAAAGTTGTTAATTAAAAAATAATTACTCTGTTGTGTTGAACCAAACTATTTCCCCTTACCTGCTGTAGAACCTCAGGTTATCTCAGTGGAAGTGATGTGATTCATAGTACACACTGTAGATCATGGACTTCTGTGGAGATTTAAGTGCTGCAGATTCAAGAGGGCTCATAAACCTTGTAGACCTGTTGTATATCCTCCTGTTAAGTTGAATCAATCTCTGTAGCAGTGTAATTTCAGCATATTTCATGGATGTAGTTTTCTCTCGTGTTTTTTCCAAGTCAGAATATGACAAGAAATGGCTGGAAAGTTGGGAGAGGGAAATGCCCTGTTCACTGAATCCCTAGTTCCCAGCAGTGCCTGCACTGGTGGTGTCCTGGGTCTGTTCTTGAGCTGCAGCTTCACACAAAGAGCTGAAGTCTTCTCTTCCTCTGTAAGCACAAAGCTGATGCCATGGAGCTGTGCCATGCTCACTTGCCTTCCCATAGGCATCAGTTTGCATTTGCATGCCAGGGCTGTGTATCTAAAGCTCCTTCCTTTAATTCTAGAAGTAACTGGACTGAAGTTTAAACTTGGAGATGCATACTTGGGCAGACCTCTGCAGATGATTAGTTCTAGGGTACAGCAGCCTGTCTAGGTTAGTGGGTATACAAGGACAGTTTTGGAGTCATTAGAACCAGCATTTGTCAGATAATGACTTCCTGTGGTATGGTGTATATGCACACTTGTAAGACTGTAGGCATCTGGAGTTACTCTTATGGATAGTGCTAAATGTTAAATGTGGCAGATGGGACAAGAGTGTTCAATTCCGGAACACAGTATGGAAGTGGAAGTGAGTGTGTTTTGTATTTGAATTTTATTCTAGTTACACCAAATTAAATTAATTTTAATTAGATCCACCTCTAAACCAGAGAAGGTAGTTAAATTTTAACTTTAGATTTTTAACTTTTTGACAACATTTTTATAGTGAATCATCTCAGATGGATTTTTATGGGAAGGATTGAGACAAATGGTACAGTTTTAATCTCTGAGAAGTTTACTTTAGGACAGTGTTCCTCATCATATGCTATTTATGGCATTATTTCATAGACAAGTGAATAGTTTAAAGCAAACCTGTTGTGAGTCTAGTGCCTATAGAAAATTAAAGATCAAATAAACTAAACTATAAAATTTCTTTTTAGTAGATGTCAATATTTAAGTACTACTGGCAAACCTGTGTTTGGAAAAACAACCAGACGCCAAGCGGAAATGCCAGCTGAGATTTACCTCTGCTGTATTAAATCCTTCATAATTTGAACAGTTGAAATTGTCTTTTCAAAGTCTTGTCCAGGTGAGAGGCAGATGGCCTGTTTGGGGGGGCTGCACTTGTCACCCCTGTGTGCTGTTTGAATGTGTACACCTCTGCATCAGGAGCTCAAAACCAGAAAAAATGGTGAATGACCTGACCATTGCATAATACACAATTTTTAATCCACACAGATTTTGCCATTGACATAGTTTTATGCTTTGTCTGAAGGGACTTTGTGTACGGACTAACACGCTTGACAGGAGCAATTTGGCCGGAGCCTGTGCCCTCTGGAGCCTGACTGTCTGCCAGGCTCCTGCTTTTCAAACTCTTCTCTGCTTCTAGACTCAAAAAATGGTTCTTTTGCTACTAGTCCAGCTTATTCTTTAATGATGAAGAACACCACACTACATAATAAACATTTTCACTGTAATTAAACAAATCTTCTTTGAAGAGGTATTACTTGTTGCTGTACTGCGTGTTTCATAGGGCCTAGCTGTTTATATTTGTCTCAGAAACTATTTTTCTGTGTCTTCTGATGTTATATCTTGGGCTGCTTGAAGTTTTAATGGGATTTGTAAAAATTATATGTTGTGAGTGTTTTTCTGGTTGTGGTAACAGCAACAAGCTTGTTCACGTGGCTTCAGCAGCAAGTATTCTATTTTATAGGCAGGCCTAAGTTCATTTGAAGTGCCAAAGAATAAAAAAAAAATCATGAATGTAACAAGACCAGGCATTTCTTAAAACATAACTCACGATCCAGATTTTAGGAAAGAATTCTGTCCCTTGCAAGGATTTTTTCTTATAAAAGTATATGAACACAAATAACTTCTGTTTTCTCCTAGCATAGCAACAAATCCCAATGGTTCATCTGTCATAACATTATACATTGTACATTTATGAATGTGTTGAAGATTGTATCCCAACATTCAAGATAGTGACAGATACAATTTCACCTATAAATTTGAAACAGATGGTAGCATTTAAATACAAAATTATTTCATTCTTGTGAACATTTCAACGTCCCAAATTTGGACACAATTTTTAAATGTATGGTGCTTAAAAGAAAAAGGCAGGTTTTAATGCAGTGGCTTAAAAACTGAAAGACACTGCCTTTCTAACACAGACTATCCTTCCTTTGAAAATCCAGGGCTCAGTTTTCAAAGCATTGTCTAGGAATTTAGCGTGCGACCCCCATTGACACTAATGGGAATTGCATAGCTAAGTCCCCATAACATCACTTTGAAAATCCATTTGTTGTACCAATTCAGAAAAATGACATAAACTACGGGGAGACATTCACAGATCAAGAGAGCAATGTACACTTTGAAATACAAGACCAATTTGTGTTATTCCAGTTATGTGATCAGTAGAAGGGATTCTGAAATTCACCACGTTCACAAAATAAGTCACCAGGTCTAAATAAAACAAAATATTTTGGCAAGTGGCAGGCAGACTTGCTAACCAGGCTAACAAGATGTTTGTCAGCAGTAATGAACACCTACTGATTAAGTGATAATTGTGTTTGGTTGGTATGGTGTTATTCTACAGTTAGCAAACTCTTTTTTTCTTTCAAGCTGGACTTAGGTATCTACATTTTAAGTAGTTCTGTTGTTCCTTTGCAACAAGAAATGTTCAGAGTAAACAAGACTTGTCTTTGTCCAGTTTTGATTCTGATCCTGGTCCTTTATGTTTTGTTTTCCAATTTAGTAAGTGTTCTCATGGAGCTTTAATTAACAGGAACATAACTTGGTGAAAAATGAAGGTGTTATCTTCATGGTCTTGCAGATGGTTTTTGTTGGAAATAAGTGTATACCTGTGTAACATATGTTCATGTATACTTGTGCACAAAACCTAAGCAAAGATTAAAACAGTGTTGTTGTTGTTGTGTAGCTGTGTTACTGCAGTGCCTATGAGTCCCAGTCATGGACCATGGCCCCATTATGCAGGGCAGAATATAAATAAGTGTTTTAACAAAAGAAAGACAGTGCTGCCTCAGAGTTCCCAAAGCAATGAGATTATAGCTCCACTGAAAGGTTAACGTTATGTCAGAGATTATGAAACAGCAACAGTTCTGGTTGACAGGCTTCCTTTTGGGTCCTGAAACCCATTTGTCCTTAAAACAAGGCAGGGTGGGTTGGTACAGTGTGAGCTCCTTGGAGTAGGAAATGTTTTGGACTGGAACATTTGTGAGTGGCTTTTGAGAGTTTACTATGTTTAAAATTTAAAAGTCGCCTTCATGTTTGGTGCTTTGCTTGCTCCAAAGCCCAATAAAAGTATAAATAATTGAAATATTAATGTGTTTGCTCTGTCTTATGGGCCGAAATGATACATAGCTAGCAATAGTCTTTTTTTTCCCTAGGCCAAAAGCCATGCATCCTCAAGGAAAAAATTGTAACGTTACTTCTGTGTTTTTTCGTAAGAAAAGATTGGGTGTAGCTTGCAGTTGTATATGCCTGGCACTATTCGTTTCCCAGAAGAGTTCACTGTATTCTAGGCTTTGGTTTTTTTTAATTAAAGAGGTCAAAATCCATTATATCAAAATTTCAAAGAATTTGCCAATTAGCTGTAGTCTGTGATGCCCAGCAGGTGGCTTTTATACTATTAAAGGGAGATTGTTTCCATCTCTGATCAAAGCGAAAGCAAAACAAAAGAAAATATAGAATATTTTGCTGTACGCAGTGCAAACCACATGCTGTGTAAATTATGTGAAAACTGTACATGAGAGACTGTTCAGTCATCCCACTTCAAGAAAAGGTTCTGTATATTTTCACACTGATCCTTGCGAGGATTTCAGTGGTAATGTCTAAGTCTGTTTAGATTACTGATTAGCTGAGAAGGTTAGACAGCTTGCTATTTCCTAAAATGAAGACTTTAGCATTTTCCTTATTTAAAAGTAAAAGTAAAAACGCACAATTAAGTAGATAATGAATTTACTAGAAGTGAAATTAGACAAAGCTGAGCGTGCTGGAATGTTTAGGATGCAAAAAAATTCCAATTTGCACTTTTGAATGAATCTAAACTTCCCTTATTTTTGCCTACTTAAAAGAATGTTTGTGACCTTTTGACCCTTTTGTTATCCCTTACTCAGAAAGGCCTTTATTCTGTAAGACTTAGGTATAAAAAAATAAAAAGAGCATTAATGGCGTAACAGTCCTTTCTGATCACCCTGTGTAAGATGTTTATGCAAAGTGTCAATAGAAGCAATTGGCCTAACAGTGTGACAACCTGCTTTGCTTGGAAATGGGCTAATCTCCTGTTTGGGTTATCCAGAGGTCAGGTAAGGATTTCTTTTTTCGCACTCCCCGTAGCGCACGGGTACATAACCTGCAAACACTACAGGGCAGAAATCAGAAGCAATCGAGCCTAAGGATGCCACAAAGCATTTTTAGTTAATCCTGACCTGTTTGCTTTTCCTGATTTTTTTTTCTTCTGCTTTCTTTTAGTTTTTCCGTTCTTGGTCCCATCCCCGAGAATCTGAGTGTATAACACACAATGATAACAGGGACTCTACCAATTTCATTATCTGCTTCACTGTGTGGTTTTTTCTTCTTCTTCTTCTTTTTTTTTTTTTTTTCCCCAAACAGGCATCATCCCGCTCTTTTTTGAAGTTCACGTGGAAACCTACTTTAAATCTCAGTTTTTGAGAGCTGCCCCCTTTGCCCTGTCACAGCAGGCTGGAACTCAATAAGAGCTCAGGCAAGCGTAGCGGGCCGGGCAATGGGCCTTGGCGGGCTGCACGCTGTGAGCTCCTGCCTCTCTGAATCAGCTTCTGTGTGTTTTTATAACTGCCTTTTTTTTCCCTGTTAATTATGCCCCAAGGCTGTGGAAAGACAGCATTTATCTGTTTCAACAGACTAAGCAGCAAGTGTTCTGACATGTTTATCAGGCAAATTGTACCTGACAAAAGGTAATTACACATGCAATCAAGTCCAGAAGTAACTGGGTGATTAGGGGTTAATAAACTGTTTAGCATAAGAAATACTGTGAGCAAGGAGAGTGGGCCAGAACTGACATAACTGACAGTGATATATTAAAAGAATTACTTTTCATTGGATGGAATATTTGACTTTACTGAAAGGTAAGTAGGAAATTAAGTGTACAACTCAGTTTTATCTCCAGCTCCTGAATCACTGGTGCCATTTGTACAACCAAAGCTATTTGCTGATGCTCATGCTGCTTCAGAAGAGATTGCAACTTGCACCATTCCATCTTGCATTAAGCTACCTTTATAATTTACAATTAGGATTTTTGTAGTATAACCAGCACAGGGTGTAATGGACACTGCCCCCATTTCCATCTGCAAAGCTCATGTCTCCTCCTTCTGTCTGTTGCTGTGCTCACTCTGTGCATAGCTATTTCCCAAAGTTGCATTCTCTTCCAAGATTATTCCTGACAGTTGCCCAAAAGTAAAAAGGAAAGGGCATCTGTATGATATCTGAGGATGTGACAAGAGGCTCAGATGTCATTGAAAGGGCCGGATGGTCGATTCCAGCAGTTCCCAGTGCACAAAATTCTCACGTAATTACAAGATGGCCTAAATACAGGACTATGGCTGAGCTGCTCTGAACTTTAGGTAATACAATGCAAAGCTTTAGTGAGCAATGATAAAGAGTAATTTCTATTCAAACACGGCCATATCACCTAGATACTGGGAAAACGCTAGAGAACTAACTTTGAGGAATAGGTGCAAGTGCCCTATTTGAAATCAGAATTCTGTCCCTAAAAGTTTAAGATCTTTCTCTCATAGCATCAGTATTATAATGTTTTGTCTTAACTGATCCTGTTAGCTAACAAGGTCTTACAGTAGGAGTAACCAAACCTTTTAACCAAAACATAGTTTAGTATCTTTTGAAATAAGTCTTCCAATTAAAAATAGCAGTGTTACCTGTGTAATGTCAGAAATTACTATAAACTTTTACGTAAATACACATAAACACCTTTTCTTTTCCTAGTGATGTTTATTTCTACAAAGACACCTAATGTTTATACATAAAAGGCATCTAGAAAATACCTACACATGAAGGGAAAATTACAGAATCAAAGCAATGTAGAGTATAATTCAAAATAAAAGTGCAGTACAGCAACCAGAGGCTTAAGTTACCTATAATGTTAGAAGTATATATGTGACTAATAATGTAATGGTTTGGGAAAGCAACACTGTTGCACGTACAGTAGAAGAAAAGTGCTGCTCTCTGATCATCAGCCCTGATGGTTCCAAGATGTTGGATGAAGGTTCCCCTTATATCACCTTTAGAAAAAGCAAAATCTTCTAAATAAGGTGGAAGTGTGAACTGTATCTTGTAAATGTAAGTAAGTGGACAATACATAGGATGTTCTTGGCGGTGTACAGGAAAGGCTGAAGCTTGTTCTTTTTTTTTTCCCTTGTTCCTTTTTTTTTCCACAATGACTCAGACACACATCTCTGCAAATTGTTCCTAGTCAGAAGGGAATAATTGCTACTAGAAAAGCATATTCTTCTTCATTATAAAATACTTGGGTATAGTATTGCCTGTCTGAGCTTATTCTTATTTTTCATGGTTATTATGGGATGAAGAGCACAGCAGTGCCATTGTTCTTGGGTAGCAGAGTACATATATTTAGTTTATTTGGTGCTTCACAGTGTTTTTGCTGCATGATAAGCTGGTTCTGACTAAACACCCTTGGGTGGCTCCTTATGTGGGGCTGAGACTGCCTTTCTGTCAGGTTTTTTCCACACATGTTAACTTAGGAAAGATGGATGTGCAAAATAAACATTTTTCGTATTGTAATTTCAAGGCAAGTTGTGCACAGTGTAACCTTAAAGAAGTTGCAGCCAGTAGCACGAGTATGATGTGATAAAACTCTCTTGCCTTTGGCTGATTTTTGAGGCTGGGAAATGCTTATTGCCAGGACCTACTGTTTGCCCATATTTGACCGTGTATGCCAGTGTGGGGCATTCCTTGTTAGACAATACATTTCATTTTCAGTTATTGTCTCAGTAATAGTGAAAGCTTTAATAAATAAAACAGTAGTAGGGAAATGTTGGCTTTAACTTGGCCTTGATTTGATCCTAGATGCCGCAGTAAAAACTACTGTCACACAACCAGCATTGGGCTGTGCAACCACTGAGCCTGGCTGCCAGGGCAGATGTAAGTGATAGGAATGGCCAGGACACAGATCCCAAGAGCTGCACACCAGACAGCTCTTCCCACCCCACAGCATGCAGTATTTGCTGTCCAAGCCCACTGCGTACAGCAGTGTGCCACAGTGCAGAACTGCAGCTGTGGTGGGACAAAATGCACAGTGCATAATTGTGCACAGCAGCAGTCTGGGCTCCAGCAGTGTCTGCAGCTCCCTGCCACATTTAATCCTGATCCAGGACATGATTGTCACACTACAGCCCCTGAAGAGATGCACAGAAGGAGGGAAGGGGGCTGTGACTGACTGGCATGTGTCATTTGATTGCATGTCTGGGCCTTTGAGCTACCTGCCACGTGTCATGACAGCTGCTTGAACTTAAGAGATTTATTAGCGTGAGGTTGGTTGTGTGCAGCTCTTTGACCATGCATGGAGCAGGGAAGGAGCTCTGGGTACATCACCCTTGCCAATAGTGTCTCTTTAGGTGTTCATTCTTGAGGTCCAGGACTGTGTTGGAGTGCACAGAATATGCTTCATGTTCTGTGTGACATTTTTTTACCTCGTGTTAAAAAACAACAGGCTTCATGGTTTGTTTAGAGCCCTACATGCTTACTTGTGTTTGGCCAGGTGACAAATGAGGTGTAATCTTCCAGTCATCGCTATCACTGAGATTTCCCAGAGCCATGGCACAATCAGTTGAGTCAACCCTTGAAAGCATTGTATGTAACTCACTCATGCAATATTGTCAGGGAAGTTTCTTTGAACTTGTCAGCACTGTAATTGTGTCAGTCATCAATGGCTTTGGCTGCACATTGCTAGCAGGATACTTTAGGTACCTTTCACCCATATGAGCTTCAGGGTTGTTTAAGATTTACCCAGAATCCTCTATTTCAGTGGTACAATAGGGATAAGAAATGAAATCTTTCACTTCTTACTCATTGAATACAACTGCAGGAACATGGGTCCATCCTTAAGGACCATGTCCCATGTGAAGCCCATGACAAGTAGCACTGTAAGTAGCAATAAGTTATTAATCACCAGATTATATCGTTTGGGTTCCTGTCAGCTTTATCCTCACCTTGCCTTGTGCATCTGCCTGTCCTATCTTTCCACTCTTTTGGTTGTGTTTTAAATTACCTCTGTGAGGACTGGCACCTGAACTGTGTAACACAAGTGATGAGTAACATGCAGCTGAGGCTGTGAGTTTCACAACTGAGTTATCAAGCCTTCCCAAGTCTGTTTGCATGGTGAGTGAAGGCATGTTCTCAGCAACTCAATAAAATTGAGTTGTGGACACCATCTTGAGAAAGGGCATTATGGGAAAGAACTGTTTGAATTTGATCTTGGTGCTTATTATGGATATCTAGTCAGCAGAGAGGTGAAATTGCCTCCTTGGGTTTTAGATCCTTTCACCTCTATGAAATAGTTAAATGTAAAATGTGAGTAGGTGTGTCAGAGGCCCGTTATAATGCCAGGAAATGTTGCTACCTAGTCCCAAAAAATTATACTACAAATAAGGAAGAAGTAATTAATTAGAAAAATATGTATTTAAATTAGACGCTATATTTGAAAGTAACATAAGAAAGTGGTTTGGAAGTGGAAAACTTTGCAAAAGAGAGGCATTGAAATTTGAATCTGGGAAGACTGTATGTATACTTTTCTGTAAATGAATTGGTTTTATGATTTTGGGCATGAGCATTGCTGGACTCTTCTGACGGTTTGTCACGCTGAGAAGTTTAAGGCAAGGTAAGGTTCTCTGGGGTGCAGCCCTCCTCTTAGTGTAGCCTGAGAAGTCAGAGGGGTGAGCACCTGCTGCACCTCTGCCTGTGGGAGCAGGGACTGCCACTGTTGTGTCCCAGCTCTAACAGCTCTGATCAGGTGTAGCAGAAACAAATGTTTGAAATGAACAGTTCTTCCTTGAAATAGCAAAATGATGTGACTTGCAGTAGTCTGTTACATTTTTTTCAAGTAGTTTTGTTACACAAAATCCTGTTCCAGCCCACCTTTCCAGCATTACTGATTGAGGGCAAGCAGGGCTCTAGGTTACACTGAGGACCCAGCTCAGCAGAGCAGCCTCGGGCCCTGCGCGCTGGGGCGAAGTGTTGTTAATGGTTCCCAAGGCTTTTTTTAACAGTAGGTTTGGCTAACACGGGACAGCCTGAGAACAAGCCCTTGTTAGCCCTCAGCAGCAGGACAAGGCCAGGCCCCAGACGCAGGGGGAAGCTGGGGTGCCCCGCCATTGACGTCAATGGCAGTGGGGCCCACTGGTGCGCAGGTAGCCGTGGGAAAGGCATCCCCGAGCAGGGCTGCCTGTGCCCTGGCCCCTGGCAGCCTGGGCAGGGTGCCCAGCGGTGCCTGGCCTGCACCCTGTGATGGTGGAGGGGCAATCAGGCTTTGAGGGCCGTGAGGGTGCTGGAGGTTCAGTATCGCGTCTGATTGTAAAAGCAGGCTGGTTTATTGTTGAACAGCAGCTCTCAGATCATGAGTCCAAGACATGATTTGAAACTGCAGCCAAGCGTAGTATTGTGGTTGGAGACTTTTTGTTCCTCCACTGAAGTGTTTGGGTTTGTTTGGGCCAGAAGTGTGCCCAGGGCTTGGCTCTGAGTTTCAGGGATCAGTTATAATGGAGACTGCAGCCAGGAGGTGTTTAATTCACTTTAATTGGACTACCTGAACCTCGTTTAAATTAGTGTGAGAAGCAGCAGATACTAGCATCCCTGTCTTGCTCCCCACGGTAAAGCAAGTTCCTAAATACTAAATCGTGAAGCCATCAGCATCCCCTCCTAGGGCCAAACCTGCACGGCCGCCTCCCTGCACATTGAAGGAGGTGAGAGACGTTAAAGAAAAAATGGGCAGGTGAAGGGGGGTGGTGGCTGGGCTCGGCGGGGGCTGCACCCGGCCTCTCTCCGCAGAGCCTCCCGCACTCCGTCACCCGCCTCTCCCCCCGCAGCTCCTGGACCTCTTCATGGTGTGGGACTGGTCCACCTACCTGGCGGACTACGGGCAGGCCACCTCCAAGTACCTGCGGGTCAACCCCAGCACGGCCCTCACGCTCCTGGAGAAGTAAGTGCGGGGGCCGGAGCTGCCGGCGCGGGGTTGCGGAGCGGGGCCGGGGCCGGAGCCGCCCTGCCGGGAGCGGCGGGGCCGGGCCGGGCCGCGGGAGCAGCCGGCGGCTCCCGGATTGCCTCTCGGGGCAGGGGAGACGCTGAGCTTTGGCCGTGGTGAAGCCGGTGCGGGCGTCTCGGCCGGTCTGGCGGGCGGGCAGGGAGGGCAGGGCGCGTTACCGGCAGCGCGGTACCAACCTGCTGTAAAAACCGCATCAAACAAAACATGTTGTGGTTTAAATACGCTTTCTAACATTGTTTTCTCTTCTCTCCTGCCTGCGATGAAAATGTCTTTTGCAGAGTTCACAGAGGGTATGTATTGCCTATATTGTTACAAAATACTGTTTCTGTAACTTGCCTAATTTCCCGAATTTCGTTTTTGTATTCGTTGGTACGGGAAATCAGCAATATAGATGCCCGTTATTGACGGTGAACAAAATTCACCCATTCGCTGAGTCTGAATTTACCATGGAAGCAGATGATACTAACGGGCTTTTTGACTTGCTTCTCTCCTAAGGCAATTGGTAGAATCAGGGTCCTGCTGAAGGGGTATTTGCTTAATACTTACAGGTTATTTGTGAAGTAGTATTTGTTGAAACAAACACATTCTGTGCTTCTGCATTGCAGAAGTTTAATTTAAGAACACATAGTGAACAGGTTTTGTAATCTTTCAGTTCTTATTAGCAGAAAGATCAAAAGAAGAACATTAGTAAACCAGTCTAAATACTCAGATTTTTCCTTTTCAATTTATGTTTCTGATGTGTTTGTCATTTGCTTTTTTATTTCTCTAGAATGAAGGACTCCAGCAAAAAGAACAACATTTTTGCTCAGTTCAGGAAGAATGACCGTGACAAGCAGAAGCTAATAGAGACTGTAGTAAAACAGCTTAGGAGTTTAGTGAATGGTATGTCCCAGCACACATAGGCCTCTTAAGTCGACAGTATCTCATCACACCAAGAGGTGTTTCTTATCCACTATTTCTACTAAGCAAATGGTGATACCAGTTAGGACTTTTGTTTGACCGAGAAAAGGAAGAATGCAGTAGATAGATTGTACATGTAGTCTTCAACAAACAATTCTTTGTACGTATTTTTAATGGGTCGAATACTATTTTGTATATTGTAAACAAATGGTGAAAAATGAGGTTGTACAATAAAAACCAGCACAGTCGTATTGTACATGGAAGTGCTCAGCTGTAAATATGTTATTTAAATATCTGCAGATATGGTGTCCAAAATTTTGCTCCGAGTAGGAATTATTTGAGAAATGATCCCTTAGTTGCCGTTTTCTAGTTGAATCCTAATTTAAAGTTTTTAAGCTTGAGATACTTGTGTTTCAGATGCCGCTTACTGTTTTCCTGCATTAAATGTATATTAGCCCTAAAGTGATTGGACATAATTTTGTATACCAGGTTTTGTAGTCTGGAGGTATGAAAAGGTCTTCTGATTTTTAGTACCTTTGAAAACTACCGGAGAACTAGACTTGATATCCATTTAGCATTAGGACTTACAGGCTTTGTTCTCCAAAAGAGTTTAATCTTGAGGTTGTGAATGTAAATAACCATTTGATTTCTTTATAATGTGACATGTTGTTTCGTTTTGGTTTTGTTCCTCAGGGTTACTATTTCTAACTGTACTTTTGTAAGATCTCGGGTTCTTTATCCCAGGTTGCAGTAAGGAATAGGTTTGCCGCTGTTGTTTTCGTGCCGCATCTGTTTGTTAGTTTGCGCTTTCTCCTGCCAGCCCCATCCCAGCAATTGGCATTTTGTCCCACTACCGGTCTCTTTGCACTGTCCCCTCCTGGCTATTTTAGACACTTAAGAGAATGTCTAACAAATACAAACCAAATGGAACGTGTAAAAATAATGTACATTTCGCTGTATTTTTAAGTTATTGACGGTCTAAATACAGTAATATAAACCTCACCCGTATTCCTGTTTAATTTCACACACGGGAGCACACCTCGGAGCCGGTTTCGCGGGACCTGTGCAGGTCCCGACTCACTGGTGATTTTCCCCCGGGGAAGGCGGCCGGGGGGATCCGCGCGGCCCTGACGGCGGGGTGCGGGCCGGGAGCGCTGCAGGGCCGCCCCGATGCCGCTGCAGGCCGGGGAGCCGGGGGCGGTGGGGCTGCGGAGCAGGGCTGGGGCGCTCCCTGGTCGGGGGAGCCCGGGACGGGACTCGCTACCTGGGCAGGCCGGCCCGAGGGGGCGCCGGGAGCTGCCGGCGGGGCGGAGAGGGTGCCCCGCACCAGGAGCGGCCGTCCCGCCTCCGGCTCGGGGCGCCCCGAGGGGCCGGGCGGGGGCGGGAGGGGCGCCGGCCCCCAGCCCCGGGGGCTGCCCCGAGCCCCTCGGCCGCTGTCCCCGGCCCTCCCGCGCCAATCACCGCACTTGGCCGCGCTGCTTAAATATGCAGCGGATACGTCATCTCCGAAGGTGGATCGGGCGTAAGTGGCCAATATCTATATAAATGTGGCCGAGGGGCGAACCGGCAGCAGGAGGCGAGCGGGGCCGGGCGGGCAGCAGCCGGCAGGGCCCGTCGCGCAGCGCCCGTAGCCGAGTCGCGGGGCGCCGGCCCCCCGTGCCTGACAGCCGCACCCGGCCCGTCCCCGCCGCCGGAGCAGGATGCCGGCCGGGCCCTCCTGGCCCGAGGCGGCGGCGCTGGTGCTGCTGGCCCTGGCTCTGCTGATCACCCTGTGCCGGCACCTGTGGGCGCTGCGCTGGAGCCTCAGCCGGGACCGCGCCAGCGCCTTGCCCTTGCCCAAGGGCTCCATGGGCTGGCCTTTCTTCGGGGAGACTCTGCACTGGCTGCTCCAGGTGAGGCGCCGGGGGACGGGGCGGGGTGGAAGGGGCTGGCGGGAGCCACGGGCTGACCCGCAGCTCGTCCCCAGGGCTCCCGCTTCCACAGCTCTCGGCGGGAGCGGTACGGAAATGTCTTCAAGACCCACCTCCTGGGCCGGCCTGTGGTGCGGGTGACAGGCGCTGAGAACATCCGCAAGATCCTGCTGGGTGAGCACACGTTGGTCAGCGCACAGTGGCCCCAAAGCACCCATATCATCCTGGGCTCCCACACTCTGCTCAGCTCCACGGGTGACCTGCACCGCCAGCGCCGCAAGGTGAGCCTCACAGCCACCCTGACAGGGCACCCAGCCCAGGCAGCGCCCACGCCTGGCCTCGGTGGCGTGTGTGCCCCCCCTGCTTTAACTACCTGCCTCTCTTCCCCCTTCTCCTCCTAGATCCTGGCCAGAGTGTTCAGCCGTGCCGCCCTGGAGAGCTACCTGCCGCGGATCCAGAAGGTTGTGAGCTGGGAGCTGCGGGGCTGGTGCATGGAGCCAGGCTCTATCGCAGTTTATTCCTCCGCTAAAACCTTAACTTTCCGCATTGCAGCTCGGATTCTTCTGGGGCTCCGCCTGGAAGAAAAGCAGTTCAAGGATCTGGCCAAAACTTTTGAGCAGCTGGTGGAGAACCTCTTCTCCCTGCCCCTGAACATACCCTTCAGTGGGCTGCGCAAGGTACTGCCGCCTGCACTGCTCCCTCTGCCCGGGGCAGCGCCTGGGCCCTGGCGGCACAGACCCCCTGTCCTTAGGTCCACCAAGGGACATTTCTGATGGGCCAGGACATCTGCAACACCCCATTCTAGGTCTGAGGGCTTGGTGTCTTACCTACCCCAGCCATATCCCCTTCTCTCTGCACTTCTCACCTGCTTTTGGCTGGCTTCCAACACCTCTGGGCACTGGCTCCAGCTCATTATTCAGCATAGGGCTCCTCTTCTCCCTCATCCCACATATTGCCTCTGGTGAGTCCATCATGTCTGACCCTATCCGATCTGAACTCATGTCAGCCCACGGCAGAGGCGTCTGTGGGCATAAGCACAAAGACAGGTGGGCACAGCACACCTCAGCTTAGCACTTCCTCTGAAAGTCAGGCAGGCTGAGAACTTAAGGCCCACTTATAGTCCTCGGTCCCTTGTAGTCCAGCAGCCCAGAGGCAGCCCAGGGAGACGGACAGTCTCCTCCACCTCTTTCAACCTGCAGTTTCTTCCCTGCTGCTCTGTCCCTCTTTGCCTGTCTTTGCTCTGTCCCTCTGCCTGCCTCTCCACACTCCTGCTCTAGGTATAGGTCCTGTGTACCATTCTTCCTCTCACATTCCTCCCTCCTCTAGCTTTGGGTTTTCCATTCTTACCACAGCTGAAGTCTCCTGTCTGCTTTAGACAGGTCTTCCCTCATCTCTTATTTCCACTGTGAGCTCTGTCCTTTTGGATCACCTTACCCAAACAATCTCAGTTCTCCCCCATCCTCCCTGCTACTCTTCATCAAAGCTCTTGTTTTCCCTGTCCAGTTTCCCTTTGCAGGTTGTCACCAGTAGGAGCTTTCATCCCCCTGCCCTCTCTCAGGTCAGCCAAAGCCTGTCTGGCCCCAGACCAACATCTTCAACTTGCCTTTAGGTCCCCTTGTCATTCACCTTGCTCCCTGCCCTGTTTACTTTGTCCAATCCTTCCCACCTCAAATCTAAGCTTTTGTATCTTCTTCCCAATATCTGGCCATGGCCATTTTTAACTTCAAATTTCTGGTCCTTGTGGCTTTTGCAGGAGACGTTTTTATAGAGAGTTATACAGTGTGACTCCATCATCCCACGTTGCAAAGGCATTGCTGATCACTTGACTTGCTGAGATCTTACAGGAATGTTTTGCTGCACTGGAGTGCAACATAACTGAGCTGACTGTGATTAATGTGTCTATCCACTATTCCCATGTAAAACCATTTGTGCCTTGCTGTCTGGACTCAGTTTTCTTGTTACCTTTTCTTTTCCCTTGGAATAAGCTTCCTTTGCACCTGACACAACTGTAGATTTGCCCAGTGCAGATGCCTCTGAACTTTGTAGCATGGGTTTACTGTTGTCTTTTCCTCCCAGAGAGTTTCTTGGGACTTGTTGCATTTGATTCACAACAGCAAGGCAACAGAAGGTGCAGCATTTCCCCCAGACTGCTGCCTCTTGCAAAGCTCTGGGGCTGGGCAGCAGATTAAACAGTTCTTGCTGTTACAGGTCCTGGGATTAAGGATTGCTACACTTGGGTTCCCCTGGTCTCTCTAGAGAGTGGGACAGTTCCTAAGGTTCTTCTGAACTGTGTGTGCCTCTCACAGGGAATCAAAGCACGGGACATACTACATAAGTTTATGGAGAAGGCTATACAGGAAAAACTGCAGAGAAACAACCCAGAAGACCACAGCGATGCTCTGGATTTCATAATGAACAGTGCCAAGGAGCATGGCAAAGAATTCACCATGCAGGAGCTAAAGGTAAGGAGAGCCTCTGCCTTGCAGTGCCACTCCTGACTCAGTGGCTGTTTGAGAGATGTGGGCTGAGGGCCGGGAGGAGGCTTGTGGGGAGCTGAGGACCACCCCCAGCTGCTGAGGACACCAGCTCCTGCACTCAGCACACTCTTATGCCCTTGTAGTCTTATGTCTCTGCCATAGAAGGGACCTTTTAAAAGGGAATGAATGCCCTTCTACCTTTCCTCTTCAGGGCCACCAGCCTTAGCCTGATGTGGGGTGCTGGTAGGATTATGTGGCTGTGTTAAGGCTCTGCATGTCTGTGCACTCAGTAACCTCCAGGACACTCTCTTGGAAGTATTCAGAGCTACTAGTGTGCTTCTCAAACACAGCCCAGCACCCAGCCTAGGGCAGGGTGTAGATCACATCACTGGACTCCTCAGGGCTGTGAGCCCAGAAATTTCTGAGGTGATTAACCAGAATAGGTCTAGGGATGCAGCCTGGATTCCAGGTCATTCCCTATCACCTCCTCATTCATCCGATCATGTAGCTTGTGGATTGCTGTGAAGAATGTGATGTATGGCTGTGACATAGGGATGAGCCCAGTAGTCCTTAATGAGCCAAAACCACCAAGTGAGTGTTTTGCCAAAGATCTTGGGAAAAAAATTTGTCTTTAGTACTGCATCATTCATAGTTCCAGATCACATGGTATCAGTGAATGATAGATAGCATTGCATTTATATAAGAAGTTTTGAAGCAGTTTTGCATGGGTACAGCAGCTGGATATGATTTTAAAGTATTTGAGTATAGTTTAAAGGTAGTTTTACTATTTGTTTAAGTATTTCAGGATAACTATCCAAAGACTAATGTTTTATAAATATTTTGTAAAAATGCAATCGCTAAATCTAAAATATTTGAAAAACTTTGAGCAACTATTAGATATAATTAGAACCAGTATACATTACTAAATAAATTTTATTACAATTATTTATTACATTATTTAATCTAACAATGTTTTATTATAATGTGATTTTAAAAAATAATTGACAGATTCAAAATGTGATTGATTAAGATGAATTAATCTCTGTTATTCACATTAATATTATGCAAGAATAATTCCACAATCTCTCATCATATCCCTGACTCTGACCACAAATGGAATAAGAAGATATTAAATGTAACATAGATTGAGTGACATGGCAGCAACCTTGGGCCAGCTGATTCAAATTATAACATATTCATTTGTTGAAATGTACCTTCATGGTTAGAAAATTTCTGTATTTAACAAAATTAATTTCAGACTGAACTGCCTATGCTTGCAATTATGGCAATATTCTCCACCCTAATAAAACAGTAGTAGAGGTCTCATTTAATGAAACAGTGTAATTGGATAAAAAGTCCAAAGCTGTCTCAGAGTTGTGGATATATCTGTCTTTGACAAACACTTCAGACACTGGCACAAACTAGTCACTAATCTGCTTTTTGTTCAAATGATCTGGAAAGAGAGTTTTCCCAGAAATTTTGTTAAATACACTGTGATTTGTACTGCTGCTATGAACTCACCAGGGCCCTTGAAATGTAAAGGTCATTAAAAAGATGTTGCTTTGCCAACAATACTGTTTTAAAATATTTTAAACCTTGCGAAGATTTAAAAAACCCATCCTGTATAATAATGCTGTCACTGGCTGGGTGTAGTGCTGCCCATTCTGCCTCTCAGGACAGGCACAGTACTGATGAAGCAGCTTGGGAATATCCTGCCTTCCAGTCACTGGTTCTGCTGGCCTTGCTTGCAGAGGCAGGGAGGGAAAGCTGTGACAGCAGCTTTGACACATGTTCAGCAGCACTGTCAGAGGTTGATGCAAAGAGCATAAGGGCTGTTGTTTCAAACCTAAGAGCTTGCCCTAAATTCCTTGCATGCTATTGAAATGTCTTGGGGTTTAATTGCATGTGGTGGAACTGAGAGGTTTCTTTTCATCTGTGTCTGTTACTTGTAAATGTAAAAATTCCTGCTAATGTCCGCAGGAGGTGTGATAGGGGCTGACAGGGATCTGTTGTTCCAGGGGTTTTATTTCAGCTGAAAGATGCCCTTGAGAGCTGCACTTTTGCAAAGCATCTAGACCAGCCAATATATGGCACTAGGGATGGTAGCAGAGAGTCATCTTTGTTACATTATCCTTAACTTTATCAGATTTGAATCCAAGTATCTTCAGCCTTCAAGTGTTCTTCTCTGTGTTTGTGGCTTCACCTCTTTAGAACCGATTGTGTCAGAGCAATTTGAAGTCCAGACACAGTCATGTGGAAGGGAACTGCTCTGTGTCCCTGTGGGATTTTGCCCCTGGGCTGGAGCCATTAGTGCTCTGTAATACCAGTCAGGTCCCAGGCCTTCCAGGGGGACAGTTCCTGGTACTCCTCCCTTTGGCTTCTCCTTGGCTTTTGTCTCTGGCCTCAGCACTCCCAGCCCTGTGCTGTGGAGCCACTGGCACCTTCAGATGGTGCTGTAGGTTTGAGCATTATGTTTGCTGTCAGAGATGTATCATGCCATGGGCAACCCTTAACTTTTGGGAAACCATTTGCAAAAGTTGGTCAGAGGGTGCTGCAAACAGCCCCCAGCAGCCTGGCATGTGCTGCTCCATACAGACCCTGCAGACAGCCCCACAAAGGCTGGGCTGGGGGGCTGCGAGGGGACTCCTGACCTTGGACAAGGCACACATTGCAGATTTGGCTGTGCTATGGTCCATGTATCTGAGCTGAGTAACTTCCTAACTTGTTATGGATACCTCTGCTGTGGAGCTTTTGGGAACTCTGCTGTGCTTCAGGCTGTACAGCTTGAAAAGCAAGAAAGTCCTTTGCCTGGTGTGTGCTCCCTGCTGGCTACAGCACTTCCCAGGCTGACCTGCTCTAGCAGAGGCCTTCATGCTTTTGACTCTTGCCTTGAGTCCCCTCCCAGGTAAGATCAGTCACAACTGGAGATGGATCAAATACAACCCATTTAGCTGCCAGCACATCTAAAATCTGTGCATAAACCACTGCCTATATCCACTGCCTGGACAGAAAAGTAAAAGTTGGGTGCAGAGGGGAATTGGCAGATGATGATAAAAAGCATAATACTTGAAATGTATTTCACTCAATGTGCTATAGTACATGGTAAAGTGCTGCCTTAAAATTGGTAAATCTTTTGAGGAAAGCTCAGAAGAGCTGGATTGGAGGTAATGTGTACTCATTCCAGCTGTGGTTCTGCAGCAGTGCCTTAGCAAGTGGATGTCCAGTTCATACAGAAATGCTTTGGTCCCTGCCAACCCAGGATGAGTGTGGGTTTGGGGAGAGCAGAGTGGGGGCCAGGACCCCCTGCACAGGGGCGAAACCTGCAAAAGGTGAGAACAGTCTGAGACACAATCTCTTTGAAATGTTATTCAAACTTGTAATTTTCACTCCTCTCCCAGGAATCAGCAATTGAGCTCATATTTGCTGCTTTTTTCACCACGGCTAGTGCTAGCACCTCTCTGATCCTCCTGCTATTGAAGCACCCCTCAGTGATTGAAAAAATAAGGCAGGAGCTGATGTCCCATGAGTGGTACCAGCAGAGTGAGTGCTGCCCTGCAGGACCCTGCCTGGACACCCTGACCATCCAGAGCAGGGACAGAGAGAAACCACTTTCCCGCCCCATGGCCAACGACATTCAGAAGGAGCAGAGCCAGCCCCCAGCCCCAGTGGAGGAAGATTCCCTCCAGCCCAGTGCCGTGCTGGAGCCCACTGTGCCCCGGAGCAGCCCCGGCCCCCAGCTCCCGGCACCGCCGGGGCAAAGCTGTCACTGCCCCGCAGACATCAGCCTGGAGAAGCTGAGCCGCCTGCGCTACCTGGACTGTGTGATTAAGGAGGTGCTGCGAGTGCTGCCCCCAGTCTCCGGAGGCTACAGGACGGCACTGCAGACTTTTGAGCTCGATGTAAGTGTCCCGCACTCCAGCAGGCTGCTAAAGAGCTGCTGCCTGCCTTGTGAGCAAGCACCCTGTGTCCCGCGCAGTGGTGGCGCTTGGCAGTGTAGCTCAAGGGGAAATGTCACCCAGCAGCCTCTGTGAGTCCCAGCTGGGCTGGGGAGAAAAGGAACTGTAGAGCAGGTGGGCAGTGCAGTGGGGCTGTCTGCAGGCACCCTCTGCTAACCCTCCAGTAGCACAGGTATGTAACAGCCCTCTCCTCTCTCTTCTCTGCCTTCCCCAGGGCTACCAGATCCCCAAGGGCTGGAGCGTCATGTACAGCATCCGTGACACCCATGAGACAGCAGTTGTGTACCAGAGCCCCCCCGGCAGCTTTGACCCCGAGCGCTTCAGCGCCGGCCGGCCGGAGGCTGCGGGCCGCTTCCACTACATCCCCTTCGGCGGAGGGGCCCGCAGCTGCATCGGGAAGGAGCTGGCCCAGGCCATCCTCAAGCTGCTGGCCATCGAGCTGGTCAGCACGGCCCGCTGGGAGCTGGCCAGCCCTGGCTACCCCCGCATGCAGACCGTGCCCATCGTGCACCCTGTCAATGATGGGCTGCAGCTCTACTTCCACCCCCTGCAGCCCAGCCAAGGCCACGAGGCCTGAGCCGGTGAGGGGTGCACTGCTCCCCTCAGCCCTGGGGCCGATGCCCCTCCACAGCTGCCAGGAGCAGGTCCCTGCTGCCCCAGGCTGGGAATGCTGCTGGGTTACTGCTGAACAAAACCTTAAAGGTCTTTCTATTTTCCTCTCCCGGTGTACAGGCTGGTGGGGTGTGCAGGTGCTGCAGCAGGGTGTCCTGCAGAGCACTCCTGAGCACTGGGGCAAAACCTGCTGAGGATGCTGGCAGGGTGCCTATGCCATGGGGGCTCAGTCAGCCCCTGCCCCATACAGGCCTCCAGTTACCAGGGATGGAGAGCAAAACTCCCAGACCCACAGCTAAGACTCCCAGGGTTATCTCCTGTAGGTGTGTTATCGGAGAGGCAGGAGAAACATCCTGCACACTGTAGCTTTTTAGATGAAAAAAGAGGGAGGTGGAGGGCTCTGCAGGAAAACACAAGCCAGAGTTGCCCAATCCCCAGCATCAACTCTAGCTAGAATAATAGGGTGTAAAGTGGTTTTTATTGTAAATATTTAATCTCATTCATGCACTTCCCATTAGAGCTGGCACAAGGAGGATATGTCTCATTCACCCACTGGTAGCAGCTGTGTATGTTGTGCTTTTGCATCATAGCTGCTGCTTGGGGTCTGCCATTAAACTATCTCTGAGGTCCCGCCAGGATATCCTCCCCAGCCACAGCCTGCCATGGGATTGGACTGACGCAGGGGGAGGGGGCTTTGGGGAACAAATGTTTAGAAAACAGACATTTCTGAATGTGTCTGATTTGTGGTACAAAGTCCCTTGTTCCTGATGATGCTGTTCACATTGCAGAGGGGACATTTGCAAGGTGCCACAGGGCCCTGTGGTAGCTGGCTGACTGGCCAGACTGACTGTCACCTCTGTCAGCCCAGCTCTGCCAGGAAAAGTGTCAGGACAGCAGTTCCATGCATCTATCCAGAGGTGATACCCAAGGCTAAACGTGGGTGCTGAGGGCACCCTTGTAGATGGCTTTTGAGTACCCCTACAGGGTATTTCTCTCCCATGTAAAATAAAATGAACTGAGTCCTGTTGTTTGTGTACTGAGAACAGAGCTGGGCACAGGTCCTTGATCCACAACAACACATGTATAAATTTCTTTCATCTTCACTTCTACTCCCCACTGTCATGCATTCTGTGTGAATGCAGTGGGAAAATAATCCTCCTTGTCCCTCCAGAGCACCCCATGCCTGGTGGTGTCCGTGTGCTCTGTGTGAAGAACCAGCTTGACCTGTGAGGGCCAAAACATGGCACAAAGACAGTGTCCCTTTGGAAAGGCTCTGGGGAGCTCTCCAGGCTCCTGAAACTCTATCATCATTCTGCTTGGGTGCTAGAGATGGCCTTGCCCTGGCCAATCCCCCTTGCCTGGCCATGCTGGAGCACTGCAGCGACCACCACGCTACCTCGGACAGAAACCTGGCTCCCAAACGTGACAGGTCAAATCTGGAAGAGGTTGAACTGCAGGGCTGAGTTAAGTGCTATTGGCAAGTCGACCGTGTAGTGAACCAGAGCCTCTGGCCCTCCTGACCTTGTCCTGAAAGGTGAATCTTTTTGCCTATCAGAGGTGAAATCAGTAGATGGTGGCTGCAAGTGGCAATGACTAACGTTAATTAGCAGGAGCTACTGGCTGGCTGAGACCGCAGGCGACTCAGGGTCTCAGTGCCGGCAGGACTTGGGCAGGGCTGGGCCCGCAGCGTCCGGCACCCCGGGCAGGAAGGTCAGGGCTCCTCCAGCAGCGCACTTAAAAATTACCCTGAGCGCCAGCAAGCCCGCTGAAAAATGTAACATGAATCTAGTTAAAAAAAAAAAAAAAAAAGAAACAAAAAGAAACTGATAAACTGATTTTGTTTGCAGATAAACACGAGCATTTAACAAATGAAGTGTAATAATTGTTACTTGTAATCAAAGTTTGTTCATATTAGGCTGTTAATTTCTTGACCCCCTTCCAAGATGTTTTTAATTATCCCTTTCACTCTTTACCATTTGATTCTTTTCAAACCGATGGCTGGGGAATACACAGCTGGGAAGATAATAAAGCCTTCCTGTGGCAATTATCGGTGCTCAGGCCACCGTATCTCGTTATTTTGATAGACAGTGAACTTGGCGCGGTTGCCGGCCGGGTTCACGCAGATGTCACGGTCCGTGTTGTAGGTCACAAGCAGGTCAGCGCCCGGCAAGGGGAGAGCGCCGGGTCAGGGCGCGGCCGCCGCTCCCGGCCAGCGCCGGCCGGGCCCGCGGCGAACCCCGAGGGGCTACCGGCAGTCAGCACCCTCCGGGGGGCTCCCTCCTGGGCAAGGGGCTGCGGAGGCGGGCAGCCCCGCTCCAACAAGGCATCGTAAGAGGAGGGCGGGTCTCGTGTGATGCGTTGATTGTTAGAAAAATAATAATTAAAAGCGACATCTCCCTCTCCCCTACACAGACAGACATACAAAACTTCCAGCGTTTATTGAGCTTGTCTGGAACAAGAAAGCAAAAGTAACAGGGAGGGAAAAGATAAAAACGGTAAAGAAAAAAAAGTGTATTGGCCGCAGCCGTGGTCGGCGGAGAGCTCCGCGCTCCGCAGCCGCCGTCCGCGCCGGGCGCCCCTTCCCCAGCGGCTCCTGCGCCGGCAGCAGCAGCAGCAGCAGCAGCCCCAGCCAGCGCTGCCCTCCCGCTGCCCCGCTCCTCCCGCCCGGAGCCGCCGCTGCCGTCCGGAGAGCAGCGCCGGTGCCCGCCCGCCCCTCCGCGCCGCGCTGCAGGCGGGGTGCCCGGCCGTGCCGAGCGCCTCTTCCCGGCCGCGGCAGCCCCGACGGGATGCCGGAGAGCCTCAGGCGAGGGTGGGCACTGGATCCCGGGGAGAGGAGCTGGGAACGGCGAGTTTGGTGTTTCCTTTCCGCGCTCACCTCCTTTTCCCTCGGTGACCCGCGCTTGAACCTGCATCGGGAGTCTGAGACGGACTGCTGCCGGCGGCTCCTTCCTCCACGGCCGGCAGAAATACAAGCCATGCCTTTCGAGGTGAACCAGGGGACAGCGGAGGCTCCTCCGCCGATGCCCCGGCGGCTCTGCTCAGGGGGTCTCCGGGCTGCCCCGGCAAGGGGCACCGTCCGCTCCGGCCGCCCCACGGTCCCGGCCCGGTGTCTCCCGGGTCCGGCCGCTACATCGCCGTTCCCAGCCGACAGCGGAGGCGGGCGGACGAAGGAGCTCCGCAGAGCGCATCGGCGCCGGGCGGCAGCGCCGCGGGGTAGGACCGGACAGCCGGGCCGCCGGGTGCCGGCGCGGGAATTTCTGGGTGCAGCCGCTGGTCTCGAACGAGCATCGGCGATAAATCCGAGACGAGGAGGCGGTGGTGGCCGACCACCGGCTGTCAGCTGTCGGCGGCGTCCCGCAGCCCACTCACCGAGCGCGGTGCAGGGTCAGCGAGCCCGGCCCCCGACAGCACCTTTCCTTCCCCGGCAGCGGTCTGCGGCGGGTAGGATGCGCTACGCAAAGCAAATAGTTAAAGATTTCGAGGGGAGGAGCCAGGCCGCAATCCGCAATTAAAGATGAACTTTGGGTGAACTAATTTATCGGACCAAGGTAGGGGTGGGCAGCAACCTGGGAAGGGTATAAAAGGCGGCCCGCGGCGAGCCCAGCCCGCGCACTCGGAGCTCCCGGGGGGCTGGGCGGGAGTCGCTCCCCAGTCATGGGCTTCTCCGCCCTGGTCGCCAGCGCCCTGTGCACCTTTCTGCTGCCCCTGCTACTCTTTCTGGCTGCCGTCAAGCTCTGGGACCTGTACTGCGTGAGCAGCCGCGACCCCAGCTGCCCGCTCCCGCTGCCCCCCGGCACAATGGGGCTCCCCTTCTTCGGGGAGACGCTGCAGCTGGTGCTGCAGGTAAGGCCAGGCGATGGCGCGGGGAGTGGAGAGGCGCCCCTCTGGAGCCAGAGCTCCTCGGGCTGCAGGGGAGGGAGAGGAGCGGCAACTTTGACAGGCTCCCGTGCCCAGGTGGGAAAGAGCTGCCCTCCCTGCCTCTTCCTCTCATGCTTTCTAAAATTTATTTTATCGTTTCCCCCTTCTCATCTCCTGTCTAGAGGCGGAAATTCCTGCAGATGAAACGCAGGAAATACGGCTTCATCTACAAGACTCACCTCTTTGGGCGGCCCACGGTACGGGTGATGGGCGCCGAGAACGTGCGGCACATCCTGCTGGGCGAGCACCGGCTCGTGTCCGTGCAGTGGCCCGCCTCGGTGCGGACCATCCTGGGCTCGGGCTGCCTCTCCAACCTCCACAACGGGCAGCACAAGCACCGCAAAAAGGTACGGGCCGACGGCGGGCGGGGAGCGGGCGCGGCACCTCGGGGCGGCGGCTGAGCCTCTGTCCCGTTGCTCCTCGTCCCCTCGGGCAGGTGATCATGCGGGCCTTCTCCCGGGACGCCCTGCAGCACTACGTGCCCGTCATCCAGGAGGAGGTGAGCGCCTGCCTGGCGCGGTGGCTGGGCGCCGCCGGGCCCTGCCTGCTCGTGTACCCCGAGGTGAAACGCCTCATGTTTCGCATTGCCATGAGAATCCTGCTGGGCTTCCAGCCCCGCCAGGCCAGCCCCGACGGCGAGCAGCAGCTGGTCGAGGCCTTCGAGGAGATGATCCGCAACCTCTTCTCCCTGCCCATTGACGTGCCCTTCAGTGGGCTCTACCGGGTAAGGCTCACGGCGGGCCAGCAGGAAAGGCGGCCAGGGCACGGGAATCGGGGGCCGGGATGGCGGTACTGTCTGAGGCCCAACCTGCTCTCCCTCCTGCTCGGTCAGGGCTTGCGGGCACGCAACATCATCCATGCCAAGATCGAGGAGAACATCCGTGCCAAGATGGCCCGCAAGGAGCCTGAGGGGGGCTACAAGGACGCGCTGCAGCTGCTGATGGAACACACACAGGGTAACGGCGAGCAGCTCAACATGCAGGTAAGGTTCCCCCAGATTAATCTCTTTCCCTCATGCCCCCTAAGAATGTCACACTTACCTTGTGGGGACAAAAGGGAGAGCAGGAGATGTTCTCTTTCTCCATGAAATAAACCTGCTAGTGTTGAGCACTAGGATGCAGAGGCTGCAGTCAGGCTGTTGGATGGGGAGACATGTCTACAGGGAGCATGAGCACCACCAACCACCTCCATCCAGACCCCTGGGTGTCTGTTCCAGTTTGGGAATGATGTACAGCATTGCAGTGGTTGAGTGGGCCTGGTACTGTGTTCAAGGCTTGGTTTAAGCCTCTTCTATCCTTTGTGTAAGGAGCTGAAGGAGTCTGCCACAGAGCTGCTGTTCGGGGGCCATGAAACCACTGCTAGTGCTGCCACGTCACTGATCGCCTTCCTCGGGCTCCACCATGAAGTCCTGCAGAAAGTGAGGAAAGAGCTGCAGGTCAAGGTTTGTGTCTTCCCCAGAGGCATTTCACAGGAGGGGGCAGTGGGAGGAAGGTACCTCCAGGACAGATATCCAGACAGGGCTCCCTTTGATCCAGGTGGTGCTCTGTTTTGGGGGTGGCAGGAAAATACTGCTTGTAGCTGAGGGGCAGCTGCTTTGCAGTGCCAGGAGCCCTGGCTGTGTGGCTCATGAATGTCATGGCAGCATTTTCCTTTCTAGGGGTTACTGTGCAGTTCCAACCAAGAGAAGCAGCTGGACATGGAGGTCTTGGAGCAGCTGAAGTACACAGGCTGTGTCATCAAAGAGACCCTCAGGCTGAGCCCGCCTGTTCCCGGAGGATTTCGGATTGCACTCAAGACCCTTGAGCTAAATGTAAGCAAGGTTTGGGCAGGACTCCTCAGAGCAGCTGCAAAGTATTTTGTGTTCATGTAGCCTGTCTGCCTCAGAGTGACCTGCAGGAAGCCAGGAGGGGAGGTGGGGTGCACTGATGTGTCCTGTTCTGTCACTTCACATTATTTAACACAGCAAGGTGCTCCACATCTCCTTTCTCTTCTTTTTTTATAGGGTTACCAAATCCCTAAAGGTTGGAATGTTATTTACAGTATCTGTGATACACATGATGTGGCAGACCTCTTTACCAACAAGGAAGAATTTAACCCAGATCGCTTCATGTCTCCATCTCCAGAGGATTCCTCTAGGTTCAGTTTCATTCCTTTTGGTGGGGGCTTGAGGAGCTGTGTGGGCAAAGAGTTTGCAAAAGTCCTTCTAAAAATATTTACAGTGGAGTTGGCTCGGAGCTGTGACTGGCAGCTGCTGAATGGACCTCCTACAATGAAAACAGGCCCCATAGTGTACCCTGTGGACAATCTGCCTACCAAATTCATCGGTTTCAGTGGCCAAATCTGAGAGCTCAACCCTCCAAATGGATTCCTATACAGCATTTAATATGTACATAGTAACTTTTTATAGTAACAAAGGCCTTTAAATATTTAAAACTTTTAAATGTACAATAGTTATTTATGTCTTCTAAGTATTTCAAGAGGCTATGATATTTTTTCCCCCAAGCACTACAATTATGGGTCTCTGATTCATAATTAGATAATGTTATTTCTATAGAAATAAATTTTCCCCTATTTAAAACTATCACTGAGAGCTGGCCAGCTAAGCATTTGAAGACATTTCAGGATGGTGTATGTATAAGGAATATCCAAAAAGCATTCAAAACAATGGTAACTAGCTACTCATCCAAAATACCTGAAATGGTTATTGTTTGAGAATGTTTTCAGTATTATTTGTGTCTAGATTGTATGTTTAATGTGTGAATTTTAAGTTTGACAATAAAGTTTATTTTTGATGATCCTCTGTATGAAGATCTGTGTGTATGCTAGAGAGTAACTTAATGGATGTGACTCCAGGGTTTGGATGTAAAGCCAGATCTGCTTCTGTGAAAGAGGTATTTGCTATTTTTTTATTCCTAACTCCTCCCTCCTTCACATGTAGTTGCTTATTGTGAGTAGTTAATTGTTATAAATTTTAGCTGTAAATGCAAGAGCAGTACAAAACTGCATGCTCACTGAAAACTGCATGGAGTGATAGCAAGTGCTACAGGTCTCCTTATCAAGCACATCATGTTGAGCCACAGTAAATCGGAAAGAAAAGGAAAGCAGAATAATGTCACATAAGTTTTTCTCTGGAGCTAGTTGAGGAAAAAAATCCACAAATGTCCTCTCCTCCCATATTAGTGCTGACCTGTGTAAACACACCACTGAATCTTGTTCTGTGTTGAGCTTGCTGGCTATGAATCTTTACTTACGAAGGTTCTCTTATCAGCTGGTAGAGCAAATAAAATCTGCTTATTTCTCCTTGAAATGCAACAGCTCTGACTAGGTGAGAGATAGAGCATGCATTTGGTTGAAGAACTTCTTTCCTGGAATTCAGCAAAGTGAAAACTAAAAGGCAGGCACTAATGTGAATTGATTAACAGAGAATCAACTGTTGAGATGCAATTCCCCGGGGGTGTGTAAGCAGGGCAGATAAAATGCCCTAGGCATGACCTCTATTTTGGCTTAACCAAAAGGGGTTTTGTGGCCACCCCAGCTTACTACACCTATTAGTCTTCCCTCAAAAGTCAAACAACATAGGGTGGCTCTATAAACATCTACAAAGTAAACCAATGTAATTCAGTGTCATGAGCACTTGTAGCACCATATAGAATAGTTAAATTTTTTGTTTACTTCTGGAAAACAGTCACTTTTTTATTATGTTCTCCCAAGATCAAAATTAAGGACAAAGCTAAGTTGCCCAAAATAGCTGCAGGTACCAGTTGCCCAAAATAGCATCTATGAGGTTTGGAATTTTTTAAAGGGGCATTTCTGTAATGCATTTGATATGTTTCCAGCTAGCATTTTAAACACGGGGGCGTCTAACACATGGCTTTAGACACAGCCTACATGTAACTATCAATCATTTTTTGTACTCAATTTTTTGTAGCCCCAGAAAGCATTCTTTTTAAATTGCACCTGAGTCATCCTGACAGTGTTTAAAATCTTAAATATTTTCTCCTGTGCAAACTTCTTGTACCATTATGTTTCTCAGGGACTTGATGAATAACCTTAGTTTAAACCCCTTTATTGCCAATATAGTAATGGAAAATTGCAAGCCTTGATCCTGATTTGGAGGTGATCTGGAGTCTGGAAAACAACAGGACCCTTGTCCTGGTATTCTTTACTAACATTTTATTCTGTAACATCAAAATGTTCTCCAAATCCAAATAGATGCTGATATTCTCTAAATGTTTTGCTTGGTTTTAATTAAAATATTTTATATATGGGAACTTTTTGCATGGTCTTCATATTATTTTAGTTTATATTTTATTTTTATAAAGAATGGGCACCCAAGTGCTGTCTGAAGAATACAAACACTTTTACAGTGTAAGTCTAAGGTCATACATGCAAGTCTTTAATTTTTGGTTTTGAGTCAAGTTTGCATGGCTTTTATGTTTGAGGAAGAAAAAAAAAATCTTATACTTAATTTGATTTTGTCTGGACATCTGGGGGCACATCCTCAGCTGCTGTAAATCATGACAACATAACCTATGTTAGGTACTGCCCCTGTAATAATTTATGTCTGTAGCTAAGCGCTCTGTCACTGCTGTGCAATTTAGGCGTCCTGGAGCCAGCTTTAACGCAGCTATCCTGAGAAATGGTAGCAGTGCAGCTACAGTAAAACGGAGCTCAGTGTGGGTTAATTGCTGAAATATTTGCCCAACTTCTTGAGCGGGTGTTACAGCCGCTGCTAATCTCCTGCGTGCAGCTGTATTTTGACAGCTTGGACGCCGGCTGCAGGCGGGTTTCAGGTGAGCTCTGCTGCGAGCGCAGCTCGGCGGGGCTGGCGCGGGCAATGCTGAGCTGTGGTTGCTGTTTAGGCGCTGCAGCCCGAGCCCCCACCCCTCTTGTTACGCCGGGTCCAGGAGCTGATGTTGTTGAAAAATTGCCTACCAAAAAACGAATTGCTTTTTGGCCAGACCAGGTCCTCATTCCGGCTGCCCACATGAGCATAGTTTGTGCTGGGGAGCTGCGCCGAGGCAGGAGGAAGGGGATTTCATATTCCTCCTCTTGGTTAGCCTGTTATTTAAAAGAAAAATATTTGACCAGGTCTCCCTTCAAAAAATCACACACAATTTAGAAGGTGCTGTGCTTTGGTCCTGGAGTAAAAAGCCATGATTTATATGTAGCATGCTGGTTCTTCCCCGAGGGCAAGGTGAGCTAATAGAACCCACACTTCTCCCAAAATCATGTGAGTAACAGCTCCTGCCAGCCAGCAGCATCTCTAAAGCTTAGAATTTCTAAACTATCTGTTAAGTTCTGAATGTGTTGTTCTTAACAACACACAGTTGGATCTACTCTTTAATCAAAAGGACATTTATGAATTACACTGATGGAAATTGGCATTGAGGAATGCTACTTGATGAATCAATACTTGATTGAAAGGTAAGAGTATTTCCAGATAAGGTCAAAACAAGTAAAAGTGAATTTTGATAGTGGTTATATGACTAAGAAAAAAAATGCTGAAGACTTATTGGAAATTATTAAAAATAACTTGATGAGGTTTATTTATTTTGTCCTTGTGAAACAAAGATATGTTACTTGCATGTTGCTTTCAGCAGTTGAGCTGGGAAATATTTTCCTTTGTTATGGTTCATAGAAGCACCTATTTAAGGGACAATATAGTTTGAAGTCTTGTATGTTTAAAGTTTGAATTTTATTTTATTTTATTTTATTTTATTTCCTTACAGGAGTCTTTTCCTGGACCTTGCAAGATGAGAGGCTGACAAAAAGGTTTTCCTTCTTTCTACTCATTTCAATCTATTGTTTGTTTTCTTATTTTATTCTGTTCAGTGATTTAGAATTAACCTTTGGAGTGGTACTAAGAGAAATACTTAATAATATGTAAAATACTTAATCTTTGACTTTCAAGTTGCATTTTCCTACGTGCTACAGGAAGTTTTAAAAAATGTTTTTACAAATCTGCATGTAGGCATCTTTGAGAACAGAACACTGCTGTTTTTTGTTAATTCTATGCATCTGCAGAGGTTTTCAGGGTGGATGCTGATAAAATAATATGTCTGTCTTTTAGAAATTAATGTGCATAAAATTAGAACCCTTGTTCTATTTTTTTGTCATTGGAATTGATTTCATGAGGTATAAATTCTAAAAATTTGCAATCTCAAAGGGAGCTGCACTGCCTTGACTACCTGAAAGTCCAATATTACTTTTGATATAATCTTAAACACCAATTAAATAGATGAAATAGCCCATGTGTAAGTAACCTATTGCTGAATTTCTTTACCTGAAAATTACTGCATATCATCTTTCCTAGAACAGTCTAACAGGATTGTATGCAAGGCTCCTGGATCTTTCACAAGGCTAGGCAGGACATTTACATAAACCAAACTTTAATTTACTGACTTGTGCAAAGATTTAGAAATTTTAAAATGCAGACACAAATCCTGAGTTTGAGATATACTGCTGGTATGTTCCAGACCCAAATTAGTGAATTTATTTATGGCTTAAAGGTACTATGTTACATGTAGTTGTCCTCTATTGTAACAAAAAAAGAGTGGGGTGGGTTTGGATAGCATTTAATTGAGATAGTTTTGTTTGCCAGGTGGTGTATTGTAATTTCTGTGTCAAGTTATACATCCAGCATGCAATGCAAAACATATACAGATTAGCAGCAAAAATTCAAAAAGTTTATTAGTTGCAACCATTAGAGTGATAGATTAGGAGAAAGGAAATGTAACTGGCAGCAAGTTTAGAGAAGACTCATTACTAGACTGGCTTGCTTCACTTGTTTAATAATGTCTTACAAAAAATGTTATATGAGAAGTTCAATGAATAATGCAGCCTTCATTAAGTTATGTAAATGAATGTAGCTTCGTGGGTGGGTTAGAAATAAAATATTTAACAAATCTGTTTATATCCAAAGAGTAAAAGCAGCGGAAACAGCTTTTAAAGAATCTGAGATTTAAATATTTAAAAGGTGACAGACAGAACTTTCCTATTAAGACATAATAGTGCTGTTTTAATAGGTGTTTACAGCTTGCCTCTCAGTTGCAACATAGGCAGGGCAAGATATTAGGTGTTCTCAGTTAATGAAATGTTATTTGTGCCTTTATCAGCAGCCCCAGAATTGCAGTTTCCTTGTATGCCGTTAGTGCCCCGGAGACGTGCAGGGCTTGTGTGATTTGCAAGGCTGGAGGAATCATTTCAGCAAAAGTGACTTATGATGTACTTGTTTGCCAGGTCATTTTGTTCACAAATACACAATCATTCATATGTTGCTAGATTTCAATGCTTTTCTTTTCCCCAATTTATGACCATTTAGGAAAGCCTTAGAATTCATGGGTTCAGGCTATGCTGCTGTGCAGGATAACAGTCACAACATGAGAAAATGACAAACTCAGGACTAAATCAGGCATAGACAACATGTTCTCCTACCACATCCACAAATGCCAACCTTTCTTAGGCTTCTCCCAAAGCAAATCCTTGGATTTGGGCCTCACAGCTTACGCAGAAGGTCAAAGATTGTTGGAGGCTGTTTTCGAGCAAAAGGGGGAATAAATTCCAGAGCTGAGGGCCTCTCACAGGATCTCTCTAGAGATAAAAGTGACCAAAATGCAGTCAGTACCGTTTGCACTCTTGAGGAGGAGGCAGGCCCATAACTTCCTGGGGTGGTGAGAAGCTGAAAATATTGGTGTCACTACAGAGATGTGGGTCCTGAGCAGTGCTCCAAGCACAGTTTAAGGAGGAGATTCACATAGGCACACACCTACCAAGACTTGTTAGGTCATCTTTGTTAATGCTGCTTGAAGTGAAATAGTTTCCTCCAGGAATTGCTATTTTGAGGGTAAAAGCAACAACTTAGGTTTGGGATTTTTTTCTGCTTGAGCTCTATAGGGTCAATTTGCTATATCTGTATCTCAGAAATATACTGCTTTTATAAATATCACCAGAACAAACATGTTTTCAATATTGAACCTGAATTTTCCATGGAATTATAGCAGGTCTTGGTTTCCTTGGCTTGCTGACTTACTTGATGGAAAGAAGCAAGAGGCTGTGGTGGGCTTTACCTAAGAGCCTTTATTTTATATCTGAGCCCTCCTGAATGAGCTCACTGCTTGTATCCTGTGGGAAAGCATGGAAGGAACTGCATATTGCTCTGCTAGCAAGAGCACTGCCTGCCTATGTGAATAGAGTTGGGGTTTTCTCCCCCCTAAAATCTACATCGTGCACCTTCTCACCGAGCACGCTGCTTCTCTCCAAACGTCCCTTAGAAGCCCAGGAAACAGCAGAGTAATCGGAAACTGCTCCCTGACCTGGCAACAGCCTCCTCTTCTGTGAATTGTCCCGGCAATAGCCTCCTCTGTTGTGAATTGTCCTTAACTTTGACAAGAATGGAAGGAGATAGGGTGGGGACAAAGGGAACAGCAGCGAGACCAAGAGCGGCACTGCTCCGGCACCACTGCTGCCCTGGCTGCCGGACACACAGGTGATTTTCACCCTGGCGTCATCCTCCTTGTCACACTTGTCATCCTCCTTGTCCTACTGTCTCTGGCTCTCGGTGGCGTTATATTAAATATATATTATTGGTGTTAATGATGCTGCCTGCAGCACTGCAGCAAGCTAGCACGTGCATTACAAATCTAGCAGTAAAGAGAAAAATAATTAGTTTTGCTTGAAGTGTTAGCATGTTGTGATCTTTTTGCTCATTGTATGACATGAAATGTCACAGATCTGTGACATTTCTGAGGGAACTTTTCCTTTTAACTGGGACGAAGAGCGTGTTGGTCTCTGAAATTCACTAATTGTCAGTCGGTATTTCCAGGAAAAAAATCTCAAATTTCAACCACACGGACATGCACAGCAGAGTATATTTTACAGGGATTGGTTACTTGCCTGCAGAGTAGAACCATCCACTTTTTATGGAATTGTCTGATTTTTCTCCTCCTTTGCATACTGGTAGTAATTTTTTTAATCAACAGTTTGCAGACGTACTTATTATCAAAGTATTCAGGAGGAGAGAAAGGAGACAGGCTGAGCATGCTGATGTGGAAAACCAAGAGTCCTTAAGCAGTCAAAGGTACTTGTTTGTTTTGGTGGCTCCTTGGTGATTGTCCTTTTCACCTTTTATTAACCTGCAAATGGATTAGCCCTCGTAAACTAAAGAGAAGAGACCAGTGCACAACCCACTGCCCCAGAGATAAGGTCACAAAGAGGGGACGTGTCCCGAGTACAACCTCGGAGAAGAAATAGAAGTCTGAAGGCATTTACACGAGGCTGCCATCGCGCTTTACTAGCCCTACTGTGATTTACCGTATCAGTTCAACTGCTGACACCTTTATGTCCCTCCCTCCTATCCCAGCAGGCCGCAGAGACACAGTCCATGATAGATGCTGGTGAACTTTTCCTCTGATCACCTTCTGAAGAACTTTCCCATAATCTATTGTTTTCTATCACAGTGGAAAACAAAACAAGGGGTTTTTTTTGACTTTCAGTTACCAGCTATTTTGCCCTAACTTTAAAGCAATGTACTGAATTTATTACATCAGTGTGAAAGAAGTTTTAAACTCTTGTCTCTTTATCCTACTCCCTGAACTTAACATGGTCCAGAGTAAATCAACGTAATTGCTGTTAGACCTACATTGTTGCAGGAATGTTTTATATTCCATGTTGTCAGTTATTTAGAACAGTTAATTGAAATTGCAACCATAAAGAGAGGAAAGCTACAGTTAAGAAATTAACTTTTTTTTTTTAGTGCCTGTGGCTACTTGTATGAATTATATAAAGAGCCTACACTAACTTTAATGTAAGACCAAAAGTGTCTGGAATATCTAAAAGGAAAAATACGTTTGTGGATTCAAGGCAAGTATTTCCTTTAATTGACTGATTAAAATATAAGAGCCCATTCTGGATTGAGAGAAGCAGCTGGCCTATAGTTCTTCCTTATAACTCCAAAATAGTTACCAAAATTTTGGATTTGCCTCTAAATAAATAAATGTCATGGGCTACACCTGGTTTGTCTCGTCAAAATTCAGCACCAGTGTTACAGCATGGGGGAAAAGAAAGTCACAGCAATGTTAGCAACGGGTATTTTGAAGAGAGTGCACTTGGAAGAGGGGGAAACTGTGCCACACACCCTCCTGAGTGTTCTTCCTCTGAGTGTGCCCTCAGCTGAGTTCCTTGCTCCTGCAGCCTGCAGAAAGGCGGGGAAGTGTGTACAGAAGCACCAGTACCTGTGTAACGGGGAGTTAAGGAGTGGCTGGGCTGGGAAGGAAATATCCAGGGAAGGCTAAGTCAGCACTTGCCAATAGTGACCTGATTGCAGTGCTGATCAGCTTCATCCTTCATCCTAATCAGCAGAGAATTATGCTTAGAAGGTCTAACATAAAATGCTCCCAAATAGGTTTCCCCAATTTTGTGCAAGGCTCTGTGTTCTCTCTGCGTTGTGAGTGTTGCAGATTTGAAGTTAGTTTAGGTTTTTTTTTGTTGTTGTTTTTTTTTTTTTTTTTTTGTATGTTTTGTAAAAAATTATTTTGTAATGGCTTCTCATCATTAACATTGCTGTAGAGGAAGATTTGGCTTAATGTCATTTAGCAAATTATACGTCTTGCTATTTTTTTCTTCATATACTGAACTTCATTCACTCTAAGCTCAACTTCTGGGCTCTGCTCTGTTAGCACGGCTGCCTGTGGTCTTGCAACAGTTGTTCTTCTTAGCACAAGTGGCAAAAATACAATTGAGATATGATAAACCCATCTTGTATTCCTGAATTCCTTAAAAATGATTGCTTTATCTGGCAGCATGAAACCTGCAGTCAGGTTAGGCATAGAAATATTTATTCACACTACACGTGGGCAAATGCATATAGTTATACATCTAGCTATACAAAGTCAGGTAGAAATATGAAAAAAATGTTTTAAATTTCATATTACCTATACTAGGCAAAGAAATACAGATGCACTGTGGACTTGAAGCTTAACCTGTCACCTTTAAAGTACACTGTGTGATCCACCTGGCTTCTACTTCTGTTGTACTTCTTGTTTGCTGAAAGCTGGAGGAAAGACAAGAATTTCAGCAGCAGATTCTTGATCAGACACACTGTCCTTGCAGCCACAGCAGAAAAGGGCAGGAGTGCAGTCAGGCACCAGCTTGTGGCAAGGTCAGAGTAGGTGCCTTCGTGCCTGCTCATCCTGCTCAGATGGAGGGACATAAGTGTGCTGAGGAAACAACAAGTGGGGAGCACAAAACGCAGCCCTTTGCTGCTGGTTCTACTCAACACTGGCGCACCTTGCAGCTCCTGCAAGCTGAGCTGGTGCAGGCACCCGGGTCACCTCCCTGCCAGCCTCCTCCTTTCCCATCTTCCTTTCATCTCCTGCAGTCTCTGATCCCTTCTATCCGAAACTTCCCTTCCCTGCTGCAGGCCCTGTAAGAGGGTAAATGCAGTTCTCCTCCCCTCGGGCTCCCTGCGCCTCTCTCCCCTGTTCCAGCTTTCCCTTTCTCCCCGTGTCCCTCAGCAGCGCTCACGGTGGCCCTGTCTCCCTCCATTCCCGTCTGAATTGCCTTCCTCAGTCTCCTACCCCTAGTGAAGGCAGACTCTCCAGTCTTTATTTGTCTGGGAAATGGCTCATTTAACTGGGACAGGGAGGATGGGCAGGGATGAGAAAGGGCCATTGTTATGCTGAGAGCAGTTAATGGGTGCCACCAGACACTTGTGCGATCTACAGACCGTAGCAGAAGTCCATTAAGCAGCGCTGGTACTGCCCAGGCCCACCAGGGTTTCCCACTTCTCCCTCCTCAGTTTGCAAATTTTTGTCCTGCTGGTCTGGTACCATTCCTTGGCATTTTCTAATGAGTCTGATGGAGCAGTCAAAACACACCACACTACAGAGGGAGAAACACCCTGGAGTTGAGGAAAGGCCTTATGATATGGCTGCTATCAAAGGCCTGAGGCTTTGATTTGGAGAGCTGGCAGTCCCTCCGTGGATGGGAAGGACTGGGGATGGAGCTGCACACAAAGCTCCATCCACACACAAATCTCCATCCACACACAAATCTCCATCCACATACAAGGCTCCATCCACACACAAGGCTCCATCCACACACAAAGCTCCATCCACACACAAGGCTCCATCCACACACAAATCTCCATCCACACACAAGGCTCCATCCACACACAAGGCTCCATCCACACACAAGGCTCCATCCACACACAAATCTCCATCCACACACAAATCTCCATCCACACACAAATCTCCGTCCACACACAAAGCTCCCTCCGGCTCTGCTGGAGCACCTGGCCATTGGCCAGCTTTGTGGAGACAGGGTGGCATTCTGTGGCCCAAGCCATTACTTTCTCCTGAGCATTTAAACATGCCATTAGAAAAAAAAAAAACAACCCACAATTTTCCTGGAGAAAATATTTTTTTTACAGCAGATGCTCAGCCTTCAGCAGATATGTAGGTCAGCTGCAGGGTCTGGGTGTCCTTATTTAAATAAGGAAGTCTTCCTTTGTGTTCCTGTAGAAATTAGGCTTAAGTCATGATTGGACTGGAGCTCTTATGGTTATTAGGCAAAACCACCATCTTAAATAACTTGGGTTTTTACACCAAAAATCATTCATTTCATAGTACTACTACTTTTCATGGGCCTGCCCGTTAGAGGCAATGCGAGTATTGGCTCAGTTTTTCAGTTCTGCTGTGTGGAGACTTGAAAGTTATTTAAATGTTCACCTTTCCCATGTTGTTTCTCTTTCTGCCTCACCCCCTCCCTGAATCACAAGTGTTGACTTTAATGCTCAACATGAGCAGTCAGTCTCTCAGAGTTTTCCTGTGACCAAAAGAACTGAAAGATGAGTAAGATTCTCCAGGTCAGAAATTGACTGTTACTGATTCATTGAAACAGATCCAAGTGGCTCTTGGAATGTCTGTAAATATGCTGTAATGAATCACTAGTGACCTCTGAGGGGAAGATAATGTGTCAGATATTGCCTACAGATATGTCTTGTAGACTGGTATGGAAGATGGCTGTTTTGATATTCCCCAATAGGTGCAGGGAAGGCACTGGAAATAAATTCTATTAGGAGCAGGGTGGCTGGCATATGGTGTTATTCCCCTTCCAGTCACATCCAGCTCAACTCAGCAGTGGCTGGCGCAGTTATCGTTGTCCTTTAATGGTCCATGAAAATGAACTTTTGATCCCAGTCCTGTTTTAAGTAAACAGATGACCCCATCAAGCAACACCATCCCATTTCGGAGCTCAGCACAGGCTAAAGCTAGCAGTAAAAGATCTGCCATTTACAGACACTGCTAGTGAGCTGTGAACTTTCATCCAGGGGGTGATGGTGGTGAAAGGACACAGGAGGAAGTAGGAGGAGTGACACTTGGGCCTTACCAATTTATCGCCAGGTTTTTTAAACTCTAGTTCCTTCTGTCAGAAGAAATGTTGGCAAAGAAGGATATTACCCATGAATAAACTGGTGAGGAAGGAAAGGTTAGTAACCCCTCCTGCCTATCCTAGAGGCTGCCTGTGTAGTGGCAGGAGAGAGTTCACATCTGGTGCAGCTGTCCCTGCCTCGGTGGCGGCCCGACACCCTGCTGCTTTTAGCAGGAGTGATGCTGAGGGATGGAGGGCAGCACACGTGCAGCCCCGGCCCTGAGCTCAGCTGGGTGATGGAGTGAGGAAGTGCCTCCAGCTGAAATTGTGTGCAGACTGAACTCTTTCCCATTTCAGTGCCAGAAACCAAAACCGCTGCAACGTGGTGTGCTTAAAGGCTGCCACAGGCCACTTCAAATTTGATCTTTAAAGTGTTTTTTCAAGACCATGAAAATTCACTGTCTATAAACCTTTTTTTTTCAGATTATTGCAATCTTCTTTGTTAAGCCAAATTCATTAGTTTAAACTTAAGGACTGCCTTATACCATAAAGCTGGATAACCTTTTTTTCTTGTTTGTTTGGGGGAAGGGAGCTGCACGGCCTTTCACCTTCCAGCTTTACAAGCAAAGCTAAATTTCTGGGCAATCACTGCAAAATGCTTTTTCCCTCCCCCTCTTCCAGTGATGGCTGCAAACAAAGGTCTTTAGGGCTGGCTACTCCAGACTTCAGGACTTTTAAAGGTCTTTACTTGACTGGAGATCAAAGGTTTCTCCTTAAAGAGTTTATCACTCAGACAACTCTGCAGTTAGCATTTCAAACTGGGTTTACAAGTCAAATAATTTAGCAATTTCTTCTAACCATGTGGCCTTATGCAGAGGCTGCTGGATGCCAATTATAGCACCATTATGACATGGAGTGCAGCACTATCTATTGACAAATGTGTGTATCCTTTTCACCATTCTTTACTGCAGAAAAAAGGAGGTTTCCACATATTCTGAGTAGGTCCCAGACTGCTCAGCTGGGGTTTGAGTTTCCTTCCTGGGATTGTGGATTCCTTCTTTGTCACCTTGAGTGTGGCTCTTCAGCTCTCTGTGCCCTGGCAGAAAATGTTTTTCTCCTTGGAAAGCATGAGAACTATGGAGACAAGTAACAGGATGGTGGGCATTATTATCATTGGTGTAAAATGCAGCAATATGACTAAAACAAGATCTTAAACACTGCTCAAATGTCCCTGACCATTGACACTTCTCTTTTCAATGTTGCTATCAGACTGTTCTGACACGAGGAAGAAGGGATTGGTGTGTACAGGCCAAGCCAATGACCAAAATACTGTTGTCAGCAAACTTGCACCAGCACATTAGCTGCTTGAGTCCAGAGCTCTGTTTATTTTCTGTGCTAGGTTATCATCTGTTATGTTGTTGTAGGTTCCCTTGCTGTGCTAACTACTTTAAACACCTTCCAAAAGTGCACTGAACAATGACACTAGCACCCATCTTGGATTCATATAGCTTTTCCTCTCACCAGGCAAAGGAATGGAGCCATTGAATTGTCTTGGGGATGGTGAAGCCTAGGGTGAAACTTTTGTTCCTGTTAGTCCTTTACACATGTCATCACAAAAAAATATGTGTTTACACATGTTGTACTTTAATTTGGGTGTAAAATTATGGTGGCAATATCAGCTGCCCATTAAATTGTCAGAAGAGTAATACATGGAATTCATTGAAGGGGAGGTGCCTAGGCTTGCACAAACAATCAGCCTGTTGTAAGCAGAGCTGTGCAAGAAGTATTTTATATCCCATATATCCCTTTATGCACCTGGAGGGAGGTTTTGTTCTGCCTGCTAACTATGGAGGGTCTGACTTTGGCTGGCAATTCCAGAACAGAAGCATTTTATGGTAGCAGAAAGTGAAAAAGTCAGTGGGTCAGTTTTTTCAGACAAAAGGCTGAATGGTTTCTCAGACCTCCTGTACAACCAGTATTTAGGCAACATTATTACTAGTAGTATAGCTGGCTAATTGTTTTCAATTCAAAGTGCATGGAACAGTTAGGAAAATGTCAGCATGCTATGGGTAAGTTGTGGCATACATTTTTTCCAGATGGACTTTCTGTCTTGTACGTGCCAATCATGATGTAGGCTGATATGTTCAGAATTATGAGTGACTGAGCACTCAATAGAAGAATTGCGTGTTTTTATGAAAGAAATGGTGTGTTCTATCTGCACCTATAAGCATGTGAAAGGCTGGTTAAGGATAGCTTTTAATTTAGGATATATTAGGTGTACATTAAGTACAAATACTCCCTCTAGTTTTATGTGACAGTGGTATCTACTGAGAATCCTGACAACTTAAAAATGTTAAATTCTTAGGAAGCATTTTGATCATCAGACCCTTTCCCCCACAGAGAGGGTGGTTATTTTCTACATTTTTGGAATTGTATAGCTTCTATTCCCCAAGCTGACACTTTCTACAAGAAGCCAAGGTCTTTCACACAAACACATTGCAGAGGAACACAAAGGGTGTTGGATCTTTCTTCTGAGCAGATTTTGCATGTTAGCCTGTCCTTGCACAGTGTCCACACCATGCAGAAGGCTTTTTCAGACCAAAATGAAAATAATGATAGTGGTATGATATCCAGAGACCATTGTCTAACCCAGGGATCATGCAATGTTATGTACAAAAGCAGGATATAATTCGGAAGACATCATTTGAGTTGATAAAAAAAATTCCACTTGAATTTGAACAACCAGGCTGTATCTAGCCAAAACGTCTTGCAGACTTCTCTAGCAACCCAATCTTTATGCAGGAGTCCTATAAGGAGGCTCTCTTATTTATTTTATTTTTATTTAAAATGTCATAGCATCTAGGAACCTGTAGCATGAACTAGGAGTCTAAAAGAGCATTTTTCAACACATATTTGTTCTCAACAAGCTACAAACCTTGAGGGCCCTAGATGCATTAATTTTTTACTAGATAAGCTTAGAAGAGGGGAAATAGCAGTGATGTTTCCCTTTCATCTAATTGCCTACTAATGCAAGTTGCCCTCCAAGACATAGGAAACACGAGTCACACCTTGGCTGGGTGACACGCTGCAGCCTCTTGCTGGGAAGGTATTCCCAACCACAGAGCCATCAGCAGCACCGTGGAGGGTTCGGCTCAGGGCACAAGTTTGACCTTACCTGGAACTGTGCCAGACCATGATCAGAAATATTCACTGCTCTAGTCAGGAAGCAGGATGCTACCACAGGAGCTGGAGTGCTTCTCTGAAAGTGAGAGGCTTGGCTGCACCTTTAATGAAGATGTACATCAAGAAAGTTGATTAGGATGGGTTTGGTGTCAGTTTCGTTACCATGTTGGTGAGATGGCTGCTTGAGCATGGAGCTGGTGTGTTCAACTCTGCTTTTCACAGTGCAACCTTAGCTCTGCATAACCCATTCTTTCTAATGATGATTATGCTTGATTTTTGAGAGAAGAATACTTTAAAAGATCAAAGTTAAGCTCCTAGGAACCCTAATGCCAAAGGCTCAGGTTTAACCCTCTGTGATTTAGTTCAATTGTTTCTTGGGATGACAGTACAGGCCAGTGCACTCAGGAGTCTATTTGCCCATTGCAGGCCTGGGAATAGTGGTTAAAACCGACAAGAGCGAGGCAAGAAACAGCAACACTGACTTACTGCAGAATGCTCATATTTCCTAATGGACTATCACCTTTTTTGTGCCTGAATGTGAACATTGTCCACTTTATTATCTCTGTCTGGAAAGAGGAATTGAATACAAGATAGTCACAGACCTGAACCTTTCTGAGTGATTTATCAAGTAGTAGGAGAATTCTCAATATGAGGGTTAAATCTGGAAAACAGCTGTGTTATGAACTGAATCAATGCAAAATACAAATTCCTTGTTCTCTCATACCCTATTTGGTTTGTTCATTTTATTTCAATGTAGTAAATGGGGATCCAGTTTTGCATTCCTTGCTCAAATGCACAATTAATGTAAAAGAATCCCCTTGTCTGAAAACAAGTTGTGAAAGGTCTGAGTTAAAGCAGCAGGACCAGGCAGTAAGTCATACACTGCAGAATAATAACTTCTTAACATAATACCATCATGTGCCACAAAAACTAGAAACTAAAATATTCACACTGACCATAAAAATATCTTTCTACACTTCACCACATCCTAAGGTATGTTTTCTTTTGGAAGTAATGTATAATATATTCCTACCATTACTATTGCTTGGTGAAGTGGCTCTTGCAAATTTTACTGTCTGCTGAAGCAAGGTGGGGGGAGGAAGTGGAGGGAGAAAGAGCTTGTTTGTAATTTTAATTTTGAGAGAAACTATATTAATATGTCAATATCTTGCAGGAATCATTTTACAGATAGCTTTACTTTGGCAACAGCATGGTAATTTTTATATCAGAGCTAGTAACTTTTTTCAAAAGCAATATATGTTATCATGGCACTGCTCCATAAAAGACTTTCTTTGACACTGCTGTCACAGGTAACTGCTATCTAGTCACAAAACTCATTCTCAAAATGTATTAAACTTGGCTGTCAAAACAGGTACTTGCTTCTACTATTCTTAAAGGAAAACTCTCCTTCAATGTCCCCTTTCTAATAGTTAAAACCTTCTTTGAAATCTGGAAAAAAATTACTCAGAGCTAGATTATAACCATTTATTCTTGCACTAATTTGGTTTTAAAATTAAGAAAGGTTTTTCCATTTTGAGTATAGAGAACCATTCTAGCAGAATTCACTGTATTGCACCACACAAACCTTTTCATTCTCTTCTCCAAGGTCCTGTCAGTACAGCAAGTTTTCTCTTTAGTCATTCAATTGTGAACAAAGATGAATTTAAAATATGGGCTAATGTGAACAGTATTCCAGATGAGGCTTGAACAACACCTTCTCCAGTGTTATGAATGTTTGCCTATTTCCACTGGAAGTGCCTCACCTCATATATTCCAGGATCACTTTTGGCTTTTCACAGCCATATCATGTTGGCAACTCAGTCTTTCCATGATCAGGTAATACCTCCTGACCTTTTATTTTTCCTTCAGTGCTTTCCAGCTGATGAGAATTATTGGTCTCATCTTAGTCTAATTTTAATTCTTGCTATTAGTAGCTAAACATTCCCTTTATACATTACTTTTCATGCCACTAGCACACTCAGAAAAATGCCACACTCTCTAGTGCCATTCTCTTTTGGACACTACCACCCTCTTGACTTTTTGCCATCTATGAAATGAGATGATCACAAAACTGATCACTGTGAAATTACAGTAGTAATTTCTCACCCAACCACCTCTGACTAAATATTACTTCTTTTAGAACCTCTCCTCTAGCAAAATCCTTATCCTCCTCTCAGCTCTCAATTCCTACCTTCTCTGTCATAACTAGTGACACCTACAAAACACCAAGTGCTCCACTGCAGGCTTTTTCTGTACACAGAAATTCTGTTATTTCTTCAAAACAAACCACCATGAAATGCCTCATCCAATCTGATATATTTACCATGAATTCTCACTGGTAGAACTGAGCTTCATATGTTAGTTCTGTACAACATCCTATGAAACAATCCTTAACTTGTCAGGAAAAATTTAAAATGTATGCATTTAAAATATGGAGATGGTATTGTTAACAGCTGCAGCTTTGTGATACATGAGTGCAATATTCAATAGCTAATTCCTCCCATAACAGAGGGGATAGAATGCAGAAGAAGCAGGATAATACTTTTTAAATGCTTGTCTGACTTGCTTTTTTTTGTCTGTTTTTTCCTCCACTGAGAAGCAAAATTATTAAATTCTTTCAAAGTGGATGAACAACATTTCTGTGACTATGGTTGTGCTAAAAATCAACTTTATTTATTGATTGATTAAATCTTTAGAATAAAGACCTGGCATAGTTGATCCATCATAATAGAAAAACATGATTCAAGAAATATTAATATTCTCCTAATTACACAAAGATGATGTGCATACTAACTTCTTAAAGTATAAACTAATGCCTTCAATTCAATACCATTTCATAACTTTATATTCTGTTGAGATCTAGATTTTTGTGAAGCACAATGGAATAGACAAAGAAGAAGAGGGATTTTGTCTTTTTGTGGTATGGACAACTTCAAGTAGATTTAGTTACCCATATAAAGCTATTCATATACTATTAAAAAATAGAAATTAAATATAGAGAACCTTCAAGAAGTTTTCATCCTTGGAATCTCTTGTAAAATATGTTCTGTAATTTTTATATTAGTCATTTTTTTAATAGTGGAAAAGATTTATAATTATCAGATATAAGTCCTGGGTTCTTGTTTGTTCTCATATATTTTTTAATCAATTTTTTATTAATTTTTTTTTTAAAGGAATAAGTAGGTGATTTGGAATCATATTTGGTCAGGTGACAAATACATGTAGCAAGGCACCAAAATCTTTTCTTGGATGGAAAGAACTTATGATAAATAGGCTTTTTCTCCTCCTCAAAAAATTAACCAACCAAAAAATTAAAATCAAACCACAAAAAAGCCCAAAGAACCAAAACCCCCCATCAGCATATTTATAACTACTGAAACCCAGCTAAAAATTATAAGAAGGTAAACATTTTTGCAGATGACTTCAGACTCAGACACCTGGTTTTGCAGCACAGAACCACCTGTGCAGAGTTAAAGAGGAGAGGAAGGAAGTACAGTACACAAGGTGAAAATACAGGGCGAGGCAATGTGATGTATCCCTGAAGTCAAACAAGAGGCTGTTTGTGTACGACCCTGCTGAGGCAGGGTGTGACTTCCCAAGGCTGGAGCTCTCTACAAAGGGATGCATAAATAGCAGTTGTTCACAGCAAGGGTTATACTATATGGCTATTAGAGTGAATAGAAGCAGCTCACTTCTTCCCAATGACAGGAAATAAGGTCAAGCAAAGATAACAGGTCATTGAATTAGAGGTTTTCAAAATATTAGTCTTACGCCTTTAGTATGGAGTGAATGAGTGGGTTCTCTTTAAATGTCCTGCTTCTGAAACTCAGGGACATTTGAGACCAAGCCTATGAAACAGCAATTGTGAGGTTTTAGATCTGCCTGACCCAGCCCCACTATCTCCAGGAGGCAGTATATTTAATAACACAGTCAATCTGAATGCAAATCTTTTAAAAAGCAGCCGAGGCCTTCTGGGCTGGTTTGTTCAGTCTGCATGTTCTCTCCAGAAAGGAGGGAGAAGAAATCATGTAGGATGTCAATGCTGTAATAGCACTGTTAAACATTTGCCTTGCTTGAGAAAATAAGTATTTGTACAACAGTATCTTGTTTACTATTAATCTTTAATACCTGCATGTACTGCAGGAATAGTTATCTTTTTCTATAATTCCTAATGAATTAACTACAAAATCAATATGAAGAGTGACCAAGCCTTAGCTTTCTTCCTAGGCATTTGTTACAGGAAACTTGGTCTTTTCCCGTTACATGTTGCTGAATGTGACACATAAATCATCCAAAACCAGTCATTAGCATGTTTTACAATGCAAGCATTTAATATCAAAATTTGTTAGGGAAATAGTTTCTCAGTGATTTCTAGAAGCTCAGTCTGAGCCACTGTCCTCTTAATCTCTTCAAATCTTACAAAGTATTTTTTCCTGCAAGTGTTTTCAAAGCATGAAGCAACTGCATCTGTAATAGATATATGAAATGAAATCACAGAAAAAAACTTCAGATAAACTCTTACGTACACATCATGTTCAGCAATCACACAATAAGTGCACCTATATAAGCTTGTTCCATAATGGGCTGAGTTCACTTGAGTGGATTCAAAATTAGTGTAGTTGCCAGCAATTATGGGGATATGGGCAAAAACATGGAAAAATTGAATATACTTTTGTTTTTGGTAGCACCTCTAGTAAAATAGTACCTCATATTAATTTTGTATTGATTTTTGTAGTCAAAATCAGAAATTTAAAAAAAATCAAACACCAAATTACTTCTTACAGATATACAGCTGTAACAGTTTTTGTCTCAGCTGTGTACATGTTCCCTTTGTTTAACAGGTATGCAATTTGATTTTGCACATATGTTGTTCTTTCAATAAAATACAAATCACTGCTAAGTAATTTCTGAATAGTTAGTAAATTCATGTAGCATAAACAGATAGACTCCATATTTTGTTCTAGTGTTTGTGCACACATTTGTGTTTCAAGTTAAAGAACACTGCATAAGATAATTTTTTTAAAAATAATAGAAAGTCTTGTATGTTATTCAAACAAGAAAGGATAAAAACTCTTGATGGTCACTAATGTGTTAGTTGGGTTAAAAAAATCCTTTTCTTATCGTCCCTTAATCATAGGCAAGTTCACTGATTCAAGTTCATCAGCTGCAAGACAAGGGAAGAAAAAAATTTCACACTTTCGTGTTCCTTTTGTGATGCTGCAACTCCTCCTTTAAAATGAGATAAAGCATATTTCTAACTCAGCCTTTCAAAGGAAAACTCCTGATCCTACATAGTCTGAAATTCCTGAGTTTTTGAATGAAAAATGCTTATGCATCATTCTACAAATCTGATTACAAACTTGAGTCCTGCTGCTTTGTCATATTTTCTATCCATACAGGTGCATGGTTTTTTCTTTGGCTGTACACGTATGGACTTTCTCTGTCTATTGTAGCAACATCCATAAACATCAATATTGTGTCTGAGGTGCCTGCTGAGCGTTTCCGACACTTACCCTGGGAGGGGCACACATGTTAGTAATGATAGCTCCAGCTGCTGCTAAATAAATCATAATGCCATCTTAAAAACATTGACAAAACAGAACCAGATTCCATATTGAAAGCTGGCCAATCTTTCATATCAATGTCTTTTGCAGAAATTCCTGGGCACCTGTTATAAGACTTACTCTTCACTTTTAATTAAAAGATATCCAGAAGTATTTTTATTAAATACCTAAGCACACATGGTCATCTCTTTTTATCTTTTGTTTCTTTTCCATAGAGTGTAAACTCATCTGCCAAGTATTGTACTCTGTGCAAAGTTTGTGGTTGGAGGTCATGTTGAAATGTGTAACCAGAAAGATGACAAAAAAGGATGTAAAACTACAAAACTATGTTTGTATATCCAATACATAAAATGCAGGCACTCTCTTTCATTTGTCTTGTGCTTTTCTCTAGAAATGAAAAGATAATTATAGAATCATTTCCTTCTGGAGTATGTTACAGAATAAGTGTTACCCATATTTTAATAATAAGGAATGAAAACATACATGGGATAGGATTCTTAAATAATTCAATGGTACTTCCGTATTTTTGGCATATAGGTACCCAAATGAAATCAAATTCATCAACATTGAAGGTTGCTTCATTATTTTTCTGGTTTTCTATTCCATGTGAATGATAGGCTTCTGTCTCTCTGTGTAGGTCTTTCTTGTAATGTTCTCTGCACATTTTCATTTTTTATTCTGCATTGCCTGACTTTTGTTTTCCCTGAGGCAAAATGCACAGTTACAAAATTTACCAAAGGCCCGGAGCGTTCAAAATTACTGGTAACTCTTAATAGAAAGCCTCCATGTTCCTTTTGTGATTTTCTTTTGTGGGGGCTAAGAAATCCTTTTTAATGGTCTCTTTCAGAAATATGACTTTGAGACAATTTTCCCCTGTGTATCTGTAAGCTCTGCAGAACACAGTCTGCTTTCAACACAGGTTTTCAGGTAGTCATGTCCTTCAGTCCTGCTATGTGCTGTCCTTTTGAAACGGTTTATTCCTATTGTTATAGCCTAATGCCATAACAGAAGAGTGATGGTAGTTGTCTTAAGAGGAAATAAATGAGATTCTCAGGGGCAGACTGTGGAGAGAAGAATATGCAGGCCAAGGAATGTCCTTAAACCATTGACTGTTCTGCACAGGGGGGAAGTACAGTGCATGTTCAGAGGAAACCAGAGTGTTTAATATTAACCCACCATTTTCAGTGCACAAGGCTCCTGTCCTGCTGAAACTCTGTGTCAGACAAGAGCTATTAAGAACAAACTTAACAACAGGAACTGGTGGAAATTTACTTGTATGTGTTGTGATAGAAGTCATTAGTGACTAGTATGTGTGTTAGTTTGAAATAATTTCAACACCATGTGTTGCACAAGTGAGAACTACCAGCAAGAATCTTATACTGGGCTTATCTACCACCTATCTGTTAATTCAAGCTCTGCAAAAAACATTGCCAAACTAGGAGGCCCCGCATGCCTTTTGTTTAGCTTGCTGTATATATTGTCTAACACCTTTAAGAAACTGTTAAACACTGTTTATGCAAAGAGAATCCCTGACATTGTGTGCCAAGTTCAATGTTAGCATGGTTTACAGACTATTCCCATGCCCACAGGGCTAGAAATTCTGCCCAAGGTCATAAGAAGGGTGGAGTCTGGTTTGGAATGATTTAATATGAGGCAGCATGTGATAGAAGTACTGGATACTAGAAAATAATAAAGCATTTTAGATTAAAGGTAGAACTTACATATTTTTATTTTCTAGTTTAAATTTATACAAAGAAATGACAAGAAGTCAGGGTATTTTTGTTTATTTTTCTTAAGTTTTTCCCCTTAATCTCATTCTTTAAGATATTTTACATTGTTAATATTGCATATGTTACTATCTATATGTTAGAAGCATATTCTGTTCATTTGTCTCTTTTCTTTCAGTAAAATACTCAATAGCCAATGGTTTAATTTTAAGCTCACTTAAAAGACATTGATAGTGTAAAATAAAATGAATCTAGAGCTAAAATTTAATGGATAAACCACTGAGATTATTAAAACTGTTCCATATAATAAATAAAAAAAAAGATAAAAAGAGCCTGGGATATTGTCATACACAAAGTACGCAAAACATCTCATCTGCTTTCTGGCATTAACCCAGCTGAGACCTAGCTACCATGTAAAAAACAGATTAAACTAACATCCATCAAGGTGAAAGATAATTATTGCTTGTGTCAGACAACACCTGTTTTTGCAGCATTCCTCAACTGAGTTAAACTAGAGACATGCTGAAGTTTTCCACTGAATTTTACATTTGACAGTTGCCTGAAGCAATTGTGTCTGTGGAACACCTTCACCTCTTCCTTTGTTTACTTTTTAGATAGACTAAAAAAGGTAAAATACTAAAGACAAAATTTCAAAAATTAAGCAAAAAACTCAGCAGCAAAATATGTCAAGTTTTTGATGGATGTTTATTGAAAAGTGTTGCAATAGTCAGTCTTTTGTGATGTCCACATACAGATCTGTTGAAAACACTCATTTGGTAATGAGTTCTGCTTACATTACTCAGGTGAGTAACCTCACTTCAGTGGAAGTTTGCAAAAGTTCAAGTAGCAGTTCCTAGATAATGTCATAATGTATTCCTGCTATCTTTAAGCAACACTGCATAGGTTGTAGGGCAAGATGCTCATCCTATTGCATAAAGTAATCTGTATTTCAGGCACTGATTTCACAACAAAGTCCTGCTTCGGTTGTGCCAACACAGCTTAGAATCCATGGATCAAAGTGAACTCTGTTACATGAAAAGCAATGATACATATGAACAGTATAGCTTTCACAGGTCAGTTCACAGAAGGATTTGGATTTTTTTTTCTTTTTTTTTGGTGAGTTTTTGAGTTTTTTGTTTTTGTTTTTTTTTTCTTTTCTTTTTGAGAGACGTAGGATAAAGTTTGATTTTACAACTGTCTTTTGAAATAGACCTCTTAAAATAAAACTTATTTTTCCACTATATAGGAAAAAAACATTGAAAACTTTGTGTCATCAACTACTCTGCAAGGGACAATCTAACCTGATCAGGCTAAATACTAAATATTAAGAGGTCCAATCCAGGATTCACTTAGGTCAGATAGGGTGATATGTGATAGAAAGGCCACGTGGATGATTATGTTAAACAGTAGCCCCTAAATAAATTTGTTAGGTGTATCAATATGAATTGGTGCAAGTAATGGAGCACCAATCATCCCATTAAAATCAAAACTGCCAGCACAGGGTAAACTATGATAAACTGTGTTCAAAAGGTAAAGAAAACCCCTCTGCAAAGAATGTGCTTCCCAAGAGAGAAACACAGAGGTCCACAGAAGAGAATGAGCTGAGGTCACAGATGTGATGTTTATTGGGGCAATAGATCCAGAGGCAGCTCAGCATGGCTCATTGCAAAACGAGGCAGCAGTTAACAGTGTTTGGTACTGGCTGCTTTTAATGACAGCTTCTAAAGATTGCACACAGATTTGAAAACAAACATGATCAGATGGAGAAATGTGAAACAGAAAAAATGTATAAGCCAAAGGCCCTAAAAGAAAAGCTACTGCTACAATAATTTAGGGTAGGCAGTTGTATCAGTGCAGATAAAAGATGCAAGATCACCTTGTGGGAAAACCTTTGCTGAATGATCAGGCAGAGAAACAATGTATGCTACCTCCTCTATTGTTAAGAGTTTTATCAGAGCATATCAGAGCAGTATGGCCACAGCAAGGGCAGGGCTGACACCTCAAATACAGGGCTTGAAGGGACTCCAGGGGTACCTTTCCATTGCAACCTCATTTGGAAGGCAGACCCTGGTCAGCAGAATATGTTCTTGAGAGAGTAACCATACTCCTGAGAGAATTAAGAAAGTGGAAAACAGAACAAAATCAGTAGAGAAGACCACAAATTGGCTCAAATCAATGGTCATTTCACCAGAAATTTAGTGACCCATAAAGATCCCTGAGTTTTTATTAAGATTGTTATGCAGGAGCAGTATTAGGTACTGACAGAAGAAAGAGACAAAAAAAGCATGAACATTAAATAAAAAAGATGCTCTGCAAAAATCATGGTCTTACAGTGGATGTCAGGATGACCAAGAAAATATTTCATAATACTTTATCAACATTAGTCCCTTAATTTTCCAAAAACTTCAGAAGAACAATGAATGGGCAGAGGCCCAGATGTAACTGGACAGTACAGTAACCAGGGACAGGAGTTAAGAGTATGCAAACAGGAGGATTGTGTCTGTGGAAAGTGTTTTAGAGATGATGCCTCAATAGAGGATGAGGTCAGTAGAGAAAGCTGTCAATTATTTGAGCTGGAAATCTACATTGCTGTGACCTGTATTAACAATACAGCTGGTACTGATTACATAAAAGCACCACAGGAAATACCAGAAAGAGTAGATAAAAAAATATCCTTTGGTTTAAGTGTATGAAAAATACATCTTTGTAGTTATGGTGGTAACTGTGGATGGTTTTAGTGCATTTCTTCACATCTTTCTTAATGTATTGATTCTGTGCTTTAGAATAATTGACTTAGAGCATGATTGAGGTACATGTAACCTCACCGAATGAAGGTGTAATTGGTGATTAGAGAAGTGCAATGAGATCAGTGGGAGGAAGCAAATAATTAGCTTCCACACAATATTTTTCAGAGTTTTATATTCCAGAAAAGTCTGAGCACAGACCTAACACACATTCTTTCAAATCCTAGCCATAAAAACAGCATTATGGTTATAAAACAAAATATTCTTTGCCCTGGAGTTTATAGCCTAGAACTATTTCAGTGCTGAGTCTGTATTTCTGCCTCTGTTAACATTTTAACTTCTACTACTGCCTGAAATAGTTCAAAACTGGTAGAGAAGAAATAAATGCCCTGGGCAACATAGAATCTGAAGAACAAATCATTGTGATTAGCTGCCAAAGAGATGATCACAGCTGGAGTCTGGTCCAAGGAACTGGTCTAGGGACCATGTGCACAGCTGAGTTCCATGTAATCAACCCTCACCCATTTGTCTGCACAACACCACATGCTCAAATTAGTACCAGTGATGACCATGGGGCTATATTTAACTTACAGATTCTTCCTGATCTGTGATTTCCTAAACATCTAAAACCTTTGAAACTCTCACCCCCTCATGTCAGTTTCTAACATATTTTTTTGTCTGGTGCTCACAAATTCAGTTCTTCTCCATGAATTTCTGCTCAGAAAGATAGCCAAAATATTGTTTTCTTATACTGTTACTTCATTCACCTGTCTCACAATTGTTCTTTCCACAATCCAAGTCAGCAGAAGTGACTTGTCGTTTAGAAGTTTCATAGCTTATGTAATCTTCTCATTCAGCATTTAAAGGTTGACTCCTATTTTTAACCTGTTAATGATGCCAGTCTATTTTCCACTTGTTACATTTTCAAAAGAGCACTGGAGTGCTTTCATCCATATATTTGGCAGAAGCTCCATTGAGAACTTCTAAAGAAATGCAACCTATTTATCTTCATTGCCCTTAGATACAATGCCTACAAAAAATTGCCAACAACAGACTGCTGGGGTCCTGAGATGCCTGCTCTTAAAGCTGATGAGTATTGTTCTGGTGTTCTTTTGTAAAGCTCTGTTATAATTTGTGCTCTTTTATTTAATGGTACAGCTCTATGGGGCAAGGACTCAGGGGCTTTTTCTGCTTTGCATTTATGCTGCATTTCTGTGGCCTGCATTAATGCCAACAGAAGAACAATTAATAACACTTGTACAAAACCTGTACACACAACAGCCCCTAAATGGAAATACTAACTTTTGCATGACCT